>NW_020954585.1:57939902-57978465 GCF_900497805.2 Vombatus ursinus
GTTTCAGTGAAACCTGTTCAAATCTTATCTCAAAACCTTGCTAGTTATGTAACACTCGACACTTAATCTTTCTAAGCCTCATTTTCTTTATCCATAAAATGAAGATAGAAATAAATAACACATTTTGGGGCAGCTCAGTGGTGTAGTGGGTAGGGTGCTGGGCCTGGAGTCAGGAATACTCATCTTCCTGAATTCAAATCCAGCCTCAGAAATTTACTAGCTGTGTGACTCTGGGTAGCCACTTAACCCTGTCTGCCTCAATTTCCCCATCTGTAAAATTAGCTGGAGAAAAAAAAACAGCAAACCACTCCAGTATCTTTGCCAAGAAAACCCCAGATGAAGGCACAAAGAGTCAGATATGACTGAAAAATGACTGAACAACATTACAGGGTTGTTAGGGACAGGGAAAGGTATCCACTGATGTATAGAACTCCTGGTGAGAAACTTCCCCTACTGTTGTAGGTCAGCATCTTCTCTGTAATTTCTAATCCTAGAGAACTGCATAAAGAAATAAGAGGTTAAGTTAACTTCCCTAGAGTCACATAGTCAGCATCTGTCAGAGGTAGTACTTGAACCCAGGTCTTGATCTGTCCATTAAATTCTGCTGCTCCCTTGCCACAAGGTTATTGAAAAAAATCAAAGAAGATCATATATGTATATCTATACATATATGTGATAAAACCTGAGTATGAATCCCACCTCCAATATCTACTACCTGCATGATCTTCCCCAAGTCACCCGATCTTCTCTGGACCTCTTCTCCCCCATCCATAAAGTGAAGAGACTAAACTCAACAGCCTCTGAGACATCTTCCAGCTCTGGACCTATGCTCCTGGGACACCACTACATCAATGAGTGTTATTATTTTTCTTTATGACAGTCTTTGATTTGAAAATCCACACCACCACTACCACCCTGTTCCTTGAACAGGGATAAGGGTCTCATCTTCTCCTGGATAAATATAATCAGATCCTTCCATCATTTCTCATGTGACGTGATTTCATTTGTTGTTGTTCATTCATTTCAACTGTCTGACTCTTTGTGATTCCATTTGGGGTTTTCTTGGCAAAGATACTGGAGTCATTTGCCTCCAGCTCATTTTATAGATATGGAAACCAAGACAGGGTTAAATGACTTGCTCAGGGTCACCCAGCTAGTAAGTGTCTGAGGCTGGATTTGGACTCAAGATCTTCCTGATTTCATAGGATCAAAGATTTAGAGCTATAAGGGGCTTAACAGGCCACTGAGTCCAACCCTACCCCTACTTTACAGATGAGGAAACTGAGGCACAAAGTGGTGAAGTCATTTGTCCAAAATCACACAGGTAGTGTGTGGTTGGGATTTGGACTCAGATCTTCTGCCATAAGAAATCCGATTAGATAAATCCACACTAAAACCTTAGAAAAATGAGAACAGAGAAGAAACACTCATCTACGAAAGAGACAGAGTCAAATGGATGAGTTCAGTACAGGTATCCAGCTGTACTGTGACTCCAGAGTGCCCTCTGGTGTTTCTTCTGAAGCATAACAGCTTAGCTTTCTAGATGACACATATCGTGGCCACTGGTTTCTGAATGAGGTTTTTCTTTTTCTTTCTTTCTTTCTTTCTTTCTTTCTTTCTTTCTTTCTTTCTTTCTTTCTCTCTTTCTTTCTTTCTCTTTCTCTCTTTCTCTCTTTCTTTCCTCCTTTCTTTCCTTCTTTCTCTCTCTCCTTTCTTTCATTGGGGTAGGGAAATAGAAGAGATGAATTAAATGTTGAATCTAGAAAATCCAGACTTCATTTTTTTCTTGAGAATCCCCTATTACTTCCTTCACAATGCCTTCCCTTCCTCCCTTACTGAAACACCTTTGTGAAGCCCACCTACCTACATGTCCAATTTTGACAAGGTCATTTAACCCAGGCTAAAGGAATTCAGAAACACTACTGTCAGAGCACTGCAAAATCAAAAGGATGCTTTTAGAATGGCTTTTTAGATTGTGTTTGGGGGAATCCTGCCCCTCCCTTAGATAGAAAACACCCCCTCTGCCATCCAAAGACCTCCAGAAAAGACAGAATAGCCTCTGATAATCTCTGATTTATGACCTGAACTCTTGATGAACAGTTACCCTGGGCAAATAAGATTTATTGTCCATATCCAACAGAAAGCACTAACAAAAAATCAGATTAGGAGGCTAGGCTTTTCAACTGGATTAAAATCTGCTGCCACATAGAACAATACTACTCCCTATCTGTTTTGCAGCTTGCTATTATAAATGACCAAAGGATTATGTGTCATATAGAACAGTCCACCATGCCATTAAATAAATGAGTTCTGGTAGAAGGTGGGTGATAGAGGTGACCTCTGCGCTATTACTTTCCATTGTGGCAGGAGAAATGTTAAGCTTGTGGGGTTAGCAGCTTCAACCAACCAGCTAGTCTGCATCAAGAAAGCACCAGCTAGCTGACAACAGAACTTGCCTGGTGGGTTACCCTCTGACCTCTCAGCTTTAAAAATGAGGAGCTATATAGATCCTATCAGGGACTTTGGGAAGAGAATGATGGAGGTCTGACATACAAATTGGAAATCTGGGGGAAAAAAAGGATGAGAGTGCTTTGAAAAGGAAAGAGATAGGATAGATAGTCAATTCCCTCAGGGTGAGTTCACATCTCGAAAAAAATATTGAAAAAGACCTTAAAAGGGATCTTCATCTTCAGTGACAAATTCCAGGTGTGCAGTCCTCAGAAGCATGATAAATCGACCTGCTGAATAACAGTCCTATGCACTAATGATGTGTGCGTAAATGGAAAACTATGTTTCCAAAAGATTTCTTTTTAAACCCTTTTTAAGAAAAACAAAATCAACTTTTGAAAAGCAATAGGGCAGTGTTTCTTTGGATTCTTCATGAAGCAGTTGATACTCTCCAACATGTAATCTTTTTGTGTTTTCATTTATAGATGATGTGCCTTTTCTCCACTCAGCTCTTTCTGTTTGGGAGTAGCTCTCCTCCATAAATAGAAGAATATAACAGAGGCATTGATTAAGTGCCTACTATGTGCCAGGCAGCTAGGGCAGCTAGATGGTACAGCAGATAGAGCACTGGACCTGGAGTCAGAAAGATCTGAGTTAAAACCTGGCCTCATACACTTACTAGCTATGTGACTCTGAGCAAGTCACTTAGCCCTGTTTGCCTCAATTTCCTCCTCTGTAAAATGAGCTGGGGAAAGGAAATGGGAAACCACTCCAGTATCATTGCCAAGAAAACTCAAAATGGGGTCCTGAAGAATTAGACAGGACTGAAAATGACTCTTCACTTTCACTCATCTCTCATGCCCAATCATATCCTCCCCCTTGCACTATCCTAAAAGAGGCAGGGAAGCCAAATATGCGTAAGGAGGTTGGAGAGCAAAAAGATGTAACAGAGAAAATGAAGGGAAATAGTAATAATAATAGCAAACCTTCCCCTCTTCTGACCTTTCCTATTATCACCAAGGACATCACCACCCTCCCAGGCTCACAACCTAGGGGTCATCCTCAGCTCCTCATTCTTTCCTATCCCATCCCCATGTCCAATCTGTGGTCAAGTATCAAGTACTGTCAATCTTTCCTTCATAAGATCTCTCATACACTCCCTTCTCTCCTCTAACACTCATCCCACTTGGCACAGTCACTTAACCCCTCACAAATATACAATTGCAGTAGCTGCCAGTTGGTTTCTCTGCCTCATCTCTCCCCACTCCAGTCCATCCTCTACTCAAAGAGACCTTTCTAAAGCACAGGTCTGCCCATGTCACCTCCCTGCTTAATAAGCTCCAGTAACTCCCTATCACCTCCAGGATCTAATATAAAACCCTCTGGTTGCTGTGCAAAATCCTTCATGACCTAGACCCCTCCTACCTTTCCATTCTCCTTCCACCTTGCCCAGACCCATGTGCTCTACAATCTAGTGATACTGCCCTCCTTCCTGCTCTAGAATTCCTTCCCTCCTCATATCTGGCTCCTGGCTTCCATAACTTCCTTTAAGTCTCAACTAAAATCCTGCTTTCTTCAAGAGGCTTTTCCCAGTCTCCCTTAATGCCAGGGTCTTCTTTCTGTAGATTATCTCCAGTTTAGTCTATTTATATCTTGTTTGTACATAGTTGTTTACACTCTGTCTCCCCTTTTAGAACATGAGTTCCTTGAAAGCAAGAACTGCTTTTGCTTTTTCTTTTTTTTTTTTTTGTATTCCTAGTGCTTAGCACATAGTAGGTGCCTAATAAACTCTAGCTGATTGATGTGGAGCTTTAAGGTTTGCTTTCCTCACAGACAACCCTGTAAAGTAGGTAATACAAGTGCTATTAAACCTGTTTCTATAGATGATAAAACTGAAACTCAATACTTGTGCTCAGCATCACACCTATGGATTCATCCTCAGAATCTCCTGACTCAAGACCCAGCACTCTATCCATACTGCGCCACTTCTGACTGTTGAACCAGTGGCATTGCATAAAGGATTTGAGGCCCTTCCCACAGAGCAGTGATCTTTAATCTGAAATCCATAGACCACCCCCCCCAAAAAAAATGTCCATGGATAGATTTCAAGAAGCCTATGAATTTGGATGGGAAAACAATTATATCATTATTTTCACTAACTTCTAATTGAAATTTAGCATTTCCTTTAATTACTTTAAAAAAAAAAAACCCCTCCTGAGAATAGGCTTCACCAGGCTGCCAAAAGGATCTGAAAAACAAATAAACAAACAAAAAGCTAAAGAACCCCTACCATAAAGGGAGAACTGGACCCTTTAAGGAGAAAACAGTTTCCTGTGTTCAGTGGAACAATATGAGGACGCAGTTGCCGGTGGGATTGCACGCTAACCACAGGAAAAAGGGAAGCCTCTGAGTTGTTGGCAATGCCCCCACTAAGAAGTGTGTGGACTTGTCATGTATAATCAGGGTCTTCCTTGAGAGTTTATCTTAGATATAAAAACCTCTCAAAATTTCCTAAGTCTACCCACTTCTGATCTGAGACTTCACACAGAGACAATGGTGCCAGAAGGAACCCAAAAAACAACTGTAAGAATTGCAAAGTATTGTACTGGGCAGAAAACTGACAAACTTAGGGGCAAAAATGGTGTTTTCATTACTTCTGGCAACTAGAGGCAGGGATTTTTAAGGAGAGAAAGAAATATATTAGAAGTGAATAACCGGTAAATGAGTGCTGGAGAATAGATCTGCAGATTTATGTCCTAGAGCCTAAGAAATAGAAATGATGGACACTTGGCCAGGAATGGAATCCATTTAAGAAGGCAAGAAAGAAACTATTCCCCAACTTGTAATTCTAATCAAGAGGGATTTCAACTGACAATGGAAAGACCAGGGCTGGGGGAGGGAGAATTGCCTACCTACCTATGATTAACCACTCAACCTGTTGTTCACAACAACCCTGTGGTAATAGTACAACCAAGGGAAAGAGCAGTAGGCATGAAAAAAGACAGATGAATAGCATTAAAGACACACAGGAATGCATCGAGGCAACAGCCAGGAAGATGGTCAGCAATGACGTCAGTGGTTGCAGATGCTTAAATACAAATTCAACAAAACTATGTGTGTACAGTACACATACACACATACAATACACACACACACGTGTATGTATTGATGTTGTTCAGTCATTTGTCAGTTGTGTCTGACTTAGTAACTCCATTTGGGGTTTTCTTGGCAAAAATACTGGAGTGGTTTACCATTTAACTCTGCAGATCATTTTATAGATGAGGAAACTGAGGCAAACAGGGTTAAGGGACTTACCCAGGATCATACAGCTAGCCAGGGTCTGAAGTCAGATTTGAACTCATGAAGATGATTCTTCCTGCTTCCAAACCCAGTGCTCTATCCACTGCATCACCTAGCTAGCTGCCTATGTGTACGTATAGGTGTGTGCATGTGTGCACATATGTGTGTGTGTGTGTGAAAGAGAGAGAGAGAGCTTAATGCCTAAATGTAAATATAACCTCATAAGTAAAACTGGATGGGATATGACCCCTGACTAGACTGTCACAATGGAAGGACATCATTCACAGCTGAGTGACCTAAGGACAGGCCTCTGATAACACCAAATCCAACCACTCCATCACAGTGAATCAAGGAAGAAAGAAGAGTAGAGCTGATATGGACAGTATAAAAAAAATCTGTATGTGGGTATCTTTCATTCTCTGTATTTATCTCTCTATCTTTCTGTCTCTGTATCTGTCTGTCTTTGTCTCAATCTCTCTTTCTCTATCTCTCTGTCTCTCTGTCTCAATATCTGTCTCTGTCTCTGTGTCTCTGTCTCTGTCTCTATCTTTCTGTCTCTGTCTCTGTCTCTCTCTCTCTCTCTTTCTCACAAGACAGAAGGAAAAGACAATTGTGTAGTACCAGAACCTAGTTCTCAGAAAAGATCCTACAAGAACGTGGTACCACATGTGGATAGTTCATAAGTAACAGCAATGAGTTTAACCAGCCACCCTGGAAAGGTAGCCTTATACATAAGCCCATGTGTATGGTCCCAAAGCTCCCCAAACACCAAAGATGACACAGCTTGTGTGTGATTCGGGGTCTGTAAATGACTGTACATATCCACTACTCGTAAGACACTGTAATAAATCAGGACAAACTGCTTGGGATGGAAGCAGCATCTGCCATGTCAACTAGGCTCGTCTTTCCTTGTCAAGTCACCTAACCTCTGTTTGCCTTGGTTTTCTCATCTGTAAAATGGGAATAATAATAGCCTCTACCTCACAGGATGTTGTGAGGATAATATAATACTAATAATAATAATAGTAATAGCTAACATTTATATGTGCCAGGTTCTGTGCCAAGCACTTTATTTCATTGGTCTTTTCAACATATGAGATAAGATAATAATAATATTAATAACTAACTTTTATACAGCACTTACTATGCACCAAGCACTGTGCTAAGTGCTTTCTGATCTCATTTGGTCCTCCCAATAACCCTGGGAGGTAGGTGCTATTAACATTTGTAATAAGATAATATTTATAAAGTGTTCTGCCCACCTTAAAGTGCTATATAAATACTAGCTACTATCATTAGCACTATAAGATCTTCTCTTCCTGCTATAGAATGCTATTTTGCCACCCCCTTTATCTAGTCTGTTCCTTGTGGATAAGCTCCATTGCCCGAGTTCCACATTGTGTTCTACCAGCCAAGCCTCAGAGGCCCCTGAAACTCTCTATACTTAGATGAGCAAGAAGCGACATCAGTTGTCTGAGCCTTTAGGATCCTGAGCCAACCAAGTCCCTGGGAAGAACTGATGAAGAGTATTGTTTTTATGGATATCATTCTTAACAATAACTGGTTGCTTAAGTATAAATGAAGGGAACTTTGCCAGAAAGGGACCACTCTTGGAGTTCATAAATAAAAGGAGAACAATAGGTATAATCTGACACATACCTTAGGTTTGGAAAAGTGCATTTCATAGTTCAGAGAAATGATACATAGGATCCCATAGTCTAAGACTTTACGGAGGGAGTCAACTCAATAGGAAGTTCTCAAGAATTCTAGTGACACAAACATAAATTATTCTAATAAGGAAGAAAAGAATGGGAAAAAAAAGAGCCCAGTGTAGCTGCAAAGGGAAACCAGAATTTTAAAAGACATCTACAGCTGATGGAAATAAGGACAAGTAATTGAGCATGAACACACAAGAGTAACTCAGTCCTGTCATAATGTCAGGAACACTAAAGCACAGAACTAGGTGAGACTTTCTCTGAATGCTAAGGACAACAAAAGGATCTTTTGAGTGATGTGAGGAACGGGATTAAGATCCAGAAGAACCATTGCTTCAGGTGGATGGGATGCTAATAGTGGATGACAGAAAGAAGGCAGAACTGTGCAGCTCTCATTCTACTCATGTTTTCTCTAACAAGGAGGATAATCTTAAACCTGGGAAGTCAAAGGAAAAAATGTCTAAAAGGGAATAAAAACCCCAATATAAGTGATGCAGTGATAGGAGAACAGCCAGCTGCCTTCAATTAATTCAAGTCACCAAGACGAGAAATTTGAAGGCACAGTTTCTGAAATATCAGTGATCTTTGAAAAATCATGAAGATGGAGAATAGTTCCACAGGATTGGAGCTGGCTTACTACTATATGAATTTTCAAGAAAGGGAAGAAGGTGGATTCTTTAAACTATCAATCAGCTATCAGCTCAATTTCAATTTCCACCAGAATTCCAGAATGAAATAGGAAAGGAATGGTATGTGCACACTTTGGAAGGGAAATAGTGATCACTAAGAACCAGCATAGGTTAAACAAGCCACCCCAGTTCCTTTCTTGATGTAGTCACTAGACAAGTAATTTAGGGAGGGCTAACAAACACATTGAATAGCGAGCCTGGAACAGGCTAGAACAATAAATTGAATCTAATTAGATAAACTTGTTCTGTTTGACACCACTAGGAGCAGTAGCCAGAAGTAATAGAGAGTTACACATCACTGTAAAATGTCAACAATTAGAACTGTCCAAAAGAGAAGTAGACTGCCTCAGTAGGTAGTGAGTTCCCCATCATCAGAGTTCTTCAAATGGGAAATGGGTAACCAGCTATTCAAGAAGCAAATCCCATTCAGGTACAGGGTCAGAGGATCCTTCAGAACAATCAACAAGCATTTGTTAAGTACTTACTATGTACCAGGCACTGTCTTAAACTCTGATGCAAAGATGGTGCAAAAATGGTGCAAAAAGGAATATGAAAATAGGATTTCTCCTCATGGAGATTACACTCTAATGGGAGAGATAATTTTTACATATTGTTACTGTCATTCAGTTTTTTCAGTCGTATACAATTCTTTGTGACCCTGTTTGGGGTTTTCTTGGCGAAGATATTGGACTGGTTTGTCATTTCCTTCTCCAGCTCATTTTACAGATGAGGAAACTGAGGCAAATAGGGTTAAGTGACTTGCTCAAGGTCACACAGCTAGTAAGTGTCTGAGGACAGATTTGAACTCAGGAAGATCTGTCTTCTTGACTCCAGGCCCAGCACTCTGTGCACTGTGCCACCTAGCTGCAGCAATTTATACACATGTAGGCATATTTAAATATATACCAAATAGAAAGGAGATAACTTTAGGGAGTAGGCACTAGCATTAAGCAGACTGGGAAGGGCCTCCTGAAGAAGGCAGCTAGGTAAAACAATGACTAAATCACTGGAAATGGAGTCAGAAAGACCTGAATTCAAATTCAGCCTCAGAAACCTGCTAACTGTATGGCCCTGGAGAAGTCACTTAACCTCCATTTGCCTTAGTTTCCTCAACTGTAAAATGGGGATAATAATAGTGCCTATTTCCCAGGACTATTGTGAAGGCCAAATGAGATAATAATTGTAACATGCTTAGCACAGTGCCTGGCACATATTAAATGCTATAAAAATGCCAATTATTATTATTATTAAACAAACATTATTTGTAATGGGGATAAGCTAGAAGCCTTCCCAGTAAGATCAAGTGTGAAATAAGGAGGCCCACCATCACCAATATTAATCAATATTATATTGGGAATCCTAGCAATAGCAATAAGCAGAGAAAAATAAATAGAAGGAATCAGAATAGGGAATAAGATAATAAAACTATCTCTTTTTGCAGACAATAATGAATGATATTCTAGGAAAATCCCAAAGACTCAATTAAAAAGTAAGTTGAAACAACAATTAATAATTTTAGCAAAATAGCAGGATATAAAGTAAATCCACATAAATCATCAGATTTTGAACTGAGTCTTGAAGGAAGCCAGGTATTCTAAGAGAAGGTAAGGAGGAGAATATTCCAGGCATCAGGGACTAGCCAGGTCAAAGGTCTCTTCAAAGCCTGCTTCTAGGGAGCAGCTAGATGGCACAGTGGATAGAGCACCACCCCTGGATGCAGGAACACCTGAGTTCAAATCTGGCCTCAGACACTTGACAATTACTAGCTGTATGATCCTGGGCAAGTCACTTCACCCTATTGCCTTGCCCAAAAAAAAAACCAAAACACAACTCTGATTCCATGTGGAAGTAGTATGCCCAGTTACAATAAAAAGGTTAAACTAGATGCTCACTCAGGTCTTTTCCAGTACTAAATCTAAGTTAAAAAGGAAACTTACCACTCCTAGAAACCCTTTTGTTATACATACGTGATACTGAGGTGGCCCTGAACATGAGTTCAAGTCTTCCTGACTCCAAGCCAGCCCTCTATCCACTGTGCCACCTAGCTGTCCTATCTGCCACTGCAATGTAATGGGAGAGGAGATCCGGCAAAGAGCCTAACCCTAGCAATGCTTTTCACGGGCTTTCTAGTCCCCAGCCTTTAGCCACTTCTAGTCCAGTCTCAGACAGCTAGGCAGCACAGTGGATGGAACACTGGATTTGGAATCAGGAAGACTCATCATGAGTTCAAATATGGTCTCAGATACTTACTAGCTGTGTGACCCTGGGCAAGTCACTTAACCCTGTTTGCCTCAGTTTCCTCATTTGTATAATGAGTAGGAGAAGGAAATAGCAAACCGCTCCAGTATCTTTGCCAAGAAAACTCCAAATGGGTCACAAAGAGTCAGATACAACTGAAACAACTGAAGAAGAACAATCCAATGTCAGACTTGATTGTAGTGTTGACCCAAATGTTTTTGGCATCACCATTCATCTGTTCTAAGGTTCAAAGATATTAATAAGAAATGTGGAGAGGAAGCAACAGCATTTTTTTCCTCTCCAGGGCATTACAGAACAATCTCTCCTGGGCATCTGATGTTTCAGGCCAGGGAGGGGGAGGAGGGTGGTGCTCTGTACCTGACATGGTCCTTTTAACAGTTCTGCGTTGTTCAATAGTGACATGCTCTATTTGTCTCTTCTTAGGAGGCCACCTGCACTCTTCTTCCAAGAGGGCCAGATATAAGATGCTAATATTGCAATTCTGTTTCTTCCAGCCCTGAGAGTTAAATTATAAATTAGATGTCTAGTCTCAGAGGTTTTAAAAAAAAGTGTTTTGTTCGTTCTTTTAAAGACACAGCTAGGTGCTGCAGTGGATAAAGTGCTAGGTCTGGAGTTAGAAAGACCCAATTTCAAATCCTGCTTCAGATCCTTACTAGCTGTGTGACCTCAGGCAAGTTACTTAACCTCTGCTTGCCTCAGTTTCCTCAACCATAAAATGAGGATAATAGTAGCACTTAGCCAGAGTTGTTAAGAGGATCAAATGAGATAATATTTGTGAAAAAAAAATGCTTAGCACAGAGCCTGACACATAATAAGCACTATGTAAATACTAGCTATTATTACTAAAGACAAAAAAGCTAGTCGATGAACATTTCTGATTCCCTAAAGGAAGATTTTATAAAATAAATAAAAGGCCTGCATGATGGTTTAAAGGGCTACTGGAATAGGAGAAAGACGAGCCTTCCCCCAAACTGGGGAACAGGGAAAGTTTCTCTCCCACATCACCTTTCTAGCACCTCCCTTCATGGGATTCCCAATGCCCACATATTGCCCAGAAAAGCACCACACCCAGTCCTTTCCCTGAGCTATGCTCCAAGGCTAGAGTTATTTTTCCTCCCTTTTTTCACATTCGTTCCAAGAAAGTCTTCCTTTCTGTAAGTGCCCCATTTCTACTTTCTTGTCATATTTACCAATCAATCAAGATGAATTTATTAAGCACCTACTATATAATAGGCACTGTCCTAGGCACTGAAGGTTAAAGCAAAAAAGAAGTCCTTGCCATAAGCGAACTTACATGCTAAAGGGAAAGATAACATGTGCATGCATGAGCAAAATATATGAAAAATAAATATACAATAATTTGTGGAGGGAGGGCACTAGTGTCTGCGGGGTGGGGATCAGAAAAAGCTTCATAATGAACATAGTAATCAAGCTATGTTTTCATAACATTGTAAACTTAAAGCTGGAAGAAATTTTAAGAGTCATTGAGTTTGTATCCCTTATTTTACAGTTAAGGAAACTGAGGTTAGGTGACTTGTGCAGGGTCACAAAGCTAGTAAGTGTATGAGTGAGGATTTGAACCCTGGTCTTCCTGTTTCCAAGTCTATTGCCCTATGCACTACACCAGCAGTTATCAAAATAGAGTGTGGGGAACCTAAGGTCTCCCAGACCCTTTCAGAGAAATCTTCAATGTCAAAAACTATTTACATAATAATGCCAAAGTGCTTTAATTCCTGATACAGTAAATATTGATATATATATATATATATATATATATATATATATAACCCACATAAACAAAAGCTCTTTGAGGGAGTCCTCACTAAATTTTAAGAGTGAAACCAAAAAGGCGCAGAACCAATGCACTACACCAGCTCCAAACAAATGGCAACTCTAAATACCTGGACTTGTCCAGGACAGGCATTCCATGTGGGCTCAAACCACCAGTCTTCTCATTCATACCTGAATGCACTGACCAATTGTGCCACAGGCTTTTGAAGGAAACAAGGGATTGTAAGAGATGGAAAGGAGAAGGGAAGTCATCACAGGCATGAAGGACAGCTGGTGCAAAGGCACAGTGATGGGGAATAAAGCAGGCAGGACCATCTGGCTGGACTGCAGAGAGCACCAAGGAAAGTTATGTATAATAAGTCTGGAAAATGAGATCGAGTCCAGGTTGTGAAGGGCTTCAGAAACCAAACAAATGAGTTTATCGTGGTCCTGAAGGTGATAGGAAGCCCCTGGAGTTCTTTACAGTAGGAGGGCAACTGGATGATCATTTTGTCTTCTTTGTGGAGGGTGGATTAGAGAGGAAAGAGATATTTGAAGCAGGGAGACAATTAGGAGGTTATTACATTAAGACAGTGAGAGGTGACCAGAACCTGAAGTAGGTGATGACCAGGAGAGGAAGGAGAAAAGGACTGATGTGAGAGATTTTGTGGAGATGAGAACGAGTCAGTAACTGATTAGGTAAGTGAGGAGTCAAGGATGACCACCTGGTTAGGTGATTGGTTATTGTCCTTTGTTCTCGAAGATGACCAAAATGACATCACTATGTCGGGGTCAACATACAGTGTGACTGACTGTGGCTGATCAGACCAGTATGAGCTCAAAAGTTGGGCATAAATAGTCCATATGAACATTTGGAATAGAGATATCTCTACATTTGCACATCTCATGTTCCTTTTGAGCTACTGGGACTCTGCTTTGCTCATAGAGCATAGCACTTTCTTTGATGAGGGCATGGCATACTGGGCAGTCCTGTGCCAATGTCTCTCATGTCACACAATCAATTCCAAAGTTCTTCAGAGAGACCTTGAGAGTGTCCTTGAACCTCTTCTTCTGACCTCCAGATGAGCATTTGCCTTGTTCGAGCTATCCATAAAAAGGTCTTTTAGGAAATGTATGTTTGGCATTCAGAAAGATGGCCAGCTCACTGGAGTTGCACTCTCTACAGCAGACTTTGAAGGCTTGGTAGTTCAGCTCAAGAAAGGACCTCAGTGTCTAGTACTTTGTCCTGCCAAGTGATCTTCAGAATCTTCTTCACACAAGTCAAATGGAAGCAATTTAGTTTCCTGGCATGGTGCTGGTCTACTGTCCAGATTTCACAGGCATACAACAATGAGGTCAACACAATGGCTCTGTAGACCTTCAGTTTGGTACACAGTCTAATACCTCTGTTTGCCCACACTTTATTTCAGAGTCTCCCAAACACTGAGCTAGCTCTGGAAATGCATGCATCAACCTCACCATTTATGTGTACATCCCTGGAAAGTACACTGCCAAGGTCAGTGAACTTATCCACAGCATTCAAAATTTCTCCATTGCTGATTAATAGGATGGTGAATAAGAGCAAAGAATATTTATAGAGCAGTGGGTAGCATGACCATAGAAACAAAAACACGGACAAAGTACACATGGTCTCTCAGTGGGAACAAGAGAGGCCCATTCTATGGGACTATCAAGATTTCAAGCCTGACAGTGTTTGATTATAGGATCCCCTCGCTGTTTGTGAACCTGGGTGACTGGAGAGCTGGTGATGCCTTCCACAGAAAGAAGGATGTTCAGGGGCAGCTAAGTGGAGCAGTAGATAACGTACCAGCCGTGGACTCAGGAGGACCTGAGTTCAAATACAGCCTCAGACATATAACACTTACTAGTTGTGTGACCCTGAGCAAGTCATTTAACCCCATTGCCTAACAAACCCCCCCCCAAAAAAAAGAGGGATGTTCAGAAGATGGAGGGAGGAGTTGCTGGGGGAAGAGAATTAGTTCTGTTTTAAACCTGTTCAAGATGTCTGTGAGACATCCAGTTTGAATGTCCTATAGGCAGTTGGAGATGCTTGACTGTAGCTGAAGAGAGATGAAGGCTGGATGTAATCTAAGAGTCATAGGCATAGAAATGATAACTAAACCCATGAAAGCAAATGAGATCACCAAATAAGAGTATGTCTAGAGAGAAGACAAAAGTATCTGATAAACTAATTCATGTTAAGGTAGAAATGGAAGGGAAAAAAAAACCTTAATGAGTTACCCATCCGAGGGGAATTTTCATTTTAAGGATGTTTGGCAATAATGTTTTTAACCAAAGAAATGAGTCTCTAATGGTAAAAATTCAGAAATTATCAGGTAACTAAAATGGATATAGTTTTGAGTTTTCCTGGTACCCCTCAAATTAAAGCAAACAGGAGACTCTGAGTAAAGTTATCCCTCAAAAAAGAGATGATAACATGAAAAAAAAATCAGAATTCTCATCTTAACTATGTGACTGGATCAAGGTATAGTCTATAACTCCAATCAATCAGTCTACCTTCTAATGATGGAGACA
This sequence comes from Vombatus ursinus, assembly GCF_900497805.2. Taxonomy (NCBI): domain Eukaryota; kingdom Metazoa; phylum Chordata; class Mammalia; order Diprotodontia; family Vombatidae; genus Vombatus; species Vombatus ursinus. Next base: position 57,954,640 of record NW_020954585.1, read on the forward strand.
GCATCAATTAGTTGTTTTTCAGTCATTTCAGTCATGACCAATTCTTCATGTTTTCTTGGCAAAGATACTGGAGGGGGTTGCCATTTCCTTCACCAGCTCATTTTACAGATGAGGAATTGAGGTAAATAGGGTTAAGTAACTTGCTCAGTATCACACAGCTAGTAAGTGTCTGAGGCAGATTTGAATTCAGGAAGATGAGTCTTCCTGACCTTAGGCTCACACTCTATCCACTTCACCACCTAGCTACCCCTTCATATATACAGACTAGTTTGTGGGAGGGGAGGATGCTTTAACAACTAGAGGGGTTAGGGAAAGGCTTCAGAAAGGGCATCTAGGTAGTACAGTGGATGAAGTACTGTACTTACAGTTAGGAGGTTCAAATCCTGTATCTGTGTGGTCCTAGATAAAACATACATAAAATGGGGATAATAATAGCACCTACCTCACTGGGTTGTTGTGAGGATCAAATGAAATAACCTGTGAAGTGCTTCACAAACCTTGAAGGGCTACATAAATTAATTTTATTATATTAATAGTATAATTATAATGTTATAATTATAATGCATGTAAATTATAATTATGTAATTAATATTATAATTATTAAGATGATACGTGAGTTGTTGTGTGAGGAATAGCGAGTAGGCTGATATGACTGGACTGGAAAGCGAATGAAGAGGGGCAGTATGTAAGACTGAAAAGACAGGAAGAGGTCTTCAGAGCTTTTGCATTTTACTTACTAACTCTATTTTTATTTTTAAAGATCCCTGATTTTACTCCACCAATACAATCCCACCACAATTTGGGAGACAGTTTCATGAATTACTATGTACAAAAAAACCTTATCCCTTTAGTGTCTAAACTTCTGATGGCAAACTTCTCTGAACGGAATCAGGCTGCTTCTCAGGTGATATACATTGGTTTCCCTCCCATCTCCACTCCCAGTATCTCCTCAGTCTTTCCAGCTTGATAGGTCTCATCATAGTTTAGCCTTCTATAACCCAAGGTTAGGGCAGCTAGGTGGCGCCATAGTGCACAGAGTGCCAGGCCTGAAGTCAGAAAGACTCATTTTCCTGAGTTCAAATCCAGCCTCAGACACTTACTATCAGTGTCACCCTGGGCAAGTCACTTAATCCTTGTTTGCCTCAGTTTCTTCATCTGTAAAATGAGCCAGAAATGGAAATGGTAAACCACTTCAGTATCTTTGGCAAGAAAACCCCATCTGGGGTCAGATAGGACTGAAAATGACTGAACAACCACAAACCCAAGGTCACATGATGATGAGGCATTAGGGTAGTAAAAGTTAAGCTATCTTCATAATTGGCTTTTTTTCCTTCTTCATCACAGTTTGAGCTATGTATCTATGACAGGAAGCAGCTAGGTGTCCCATTGAATAGAATGCCACACCTGGAGTCAAGAAGACTCATCTTCATGAGTTCAAATCTGGCCTCAGACACTTACTAGCAATGTGACCCTGGGCAAGTCGCTTAGCCCTGTTTATCTTAGTTTCTTCATTTGTAAAAAGAGCTGAAGAAAGAAATGGAAAATCATTTCAAGAAAACCCAAATGGGATCATGAAGAGTCAGATGGAAAATGGATGGATGGAAAATCAACAGAACAACAACAATCTATGATGGGGCTGCCTATAGTACTTTTACAGTAAATTATAAAATCTTGACTCCAAAGTGCTTCCTAGGTATCAAGTATGACCCTGATTGTCACCTAATAATACCAAGGGCCCAGTTATATTTTTGGAGATTTCTCATCCCTCAAATCATTTTTCTTCATTAATCCCCTTTCAGCCCAGAAAATATGGGAAATTTGCTGAATGATACCATCCAGAACATTGTCATCAACTTTCCCTTCAAGTACATAGTACAAAAAACTCCCACAAAAGGAAGTTTAATTGACAGGTTGAAGAAAATAGAGCTCTTATCCAAGCTCACAGAAAACAACAATGTCCAACAGTCAACATTCCTAACTCAGAGATCTATATAGCCTCAATTATCGATAGCTGTGTACTTAGAAGGGCTGCCATAATTCCCCAGCTCTGAGCCCTCACCTCATAGCTCTTCCCACTGTTCTCCGAGTCATTACTCATCACACTTTCCCCCCACCTTTCTGCCCCAGAGAAATCATTAAACACTTAAGTGGGCTAGCACTGTCCCAAATGCAAAGGGTACAAAGAGAAAAATAAAACTATTTCTTTCCTCAAGGAGGTAATATTTTATTGAGAAAGACAATATGCACACATATAAATATATATATATAAAATAAACAAAAAATTAAATACAAGGCAAAGTATGGTGGTACATGTGTAATCCCTGCTGCTGGCAAGGTAGATTGATTGAATTTGAGAGTTCTGAGCTTCGGTATGGCTAAAGCTTGTCCTTTGCACTAAACTTGGTACCAATATAGTGAGCCCCTGGGAAGGAGAAGACTACAGATTCTGTAAGTGGCCATTGTACTAGGTGAAATGGGAAAACCATCCTCAAAAATTCACAAGCAAGGGGCAGCTAGGTGGTGCAGTAGACAGAGCACCAGCCCTGGACTCAGGAGGACCTGAGTTCAAATCTGGCCTCAGACACATAACACTTACTAGCTCTGTGACCCTGGGCAAGTCACTTAACCCCATTGCCTAGCCCCCCAAAAAAAAATCTAGACAAAAATTCACAAGCAAATAATGCATATATCAGCGAGTAAGTAAATAAATGGAACGTAGTTTTAGTCCTGAGGGGAAAGAGAAAACCTAGCACTTAGAATAATAGTGAAAGAATCCATAAGACCATTGGGACAGTCCAGGTAAGGTGTAATTACAGCCAGAAATAGGATGGTTGTGGTGTAGGTAGAGAAAAGGCTACAAGATGTGAAAGATATTTCTCTCTCTCATGAGGCCCTTCTCAAGACCAAAGACAGAATACTCCAGAGTTTCTCTGTCTTGACAAAAGACAGGTTTCATTCTGCATTACCGCTCAAAGAAAATGTCCAAGAAAGGAGTGTGCACCCTAGAATCTCTCCTGTGAGCAATGGTTCCCACCATCTTCTGGAAATGGGTGTTTTTTGTTTTGTTTCCAGGGGAAAACGTTTTTGCCATCAGAGCCCAAAAGGGAGTATTTCAGAATTTCTCTGTCATGGCAACACTACAACTAAAATTCCAGCACTGTGGAGCTTCTTTCTTGTACTAGAATTACCTGCAACCTCAGGCCTCCTGAAAGTTTCCCTACGAATCAGGAATAAATTCTGCCCCTCATCATAGGTCTCTGTCAGGATGCCAGAGTAAAATTTGGTGACTCCAGAACTTGATGCCTTTATCCCAGACCCCTAGCTACTTATCTCCCAAACACCCAAGTTTCACCCCAATTGTCTATTTCTCTAGCCTATTTAAGTCTCCTTAAAAGTAATTGAGTACACTTATGCAAATTACCCAGGAATATTTACTACTCCAACTAGACTGGGAAATATAGGAGCGAGGGGGGAGGCAGAGGAAGTTGAATACTCCCCACTTCAGTTATTTATTATGTATGTGATTTTGTGCAAGTTCAATTCAATTCAATTCAAACAATGACAAATCACTTAATCTCTCTGGGCCCTCCTCTGTAAAATGAGAGTAATGAACTAGATGGTCTCTAATGCATGTTTCAGTTCTGTCTATGACCTCATGTACACTTCCCACCCCTACCATCCCAGGAAAGCAGAAAGGATGGGGAGAGGGAAACAGAGGTGAAATAAAACTACAATGCAAGTAAAAATGAAAAAATAGGTGAAAATGTGAATTTTCTGACCTTAGTCCTATAGTCCTTTCACGTACATTTTTTTTTATAACTCTATCCTCCCTCAAGAGAGAGAGACCATGGCTTAGTGGATAGGGAGCTGGCTTCAGAGCCAATCAAGTCTTGCCTCTGACACATATTGGTTTTATCACCCTGGTCAAGTCATCTAACCTCTGAGAGCTCCAAGCAACTCTCTAAGATTATAAACCGCAGTGAAAGGTCTGACCTGAATTGGTAGAAGGAATTTCCTCATCTGAGACCTCCCTATACCAGTGAAATCATACATTCAGTCTTTATTATCTCTATGAAATTTGTCTAATAAGTCTTAAAGAGGTTTAAGTTATTATTCAGGTCTAATTCAAGAATCCCAGTTCATCCACAAGTACTACTTACCTCCAGACTAAAAAAAAGGACAAAAGCAAGGAAAAGGAATGTGTTTTAGAGAAAAACTCATAGAAGTATATGTAACAAGCTCCAATTTAGCCTGAATTGTGAATGCTTGGGAAAGCAAAACCAAAATGCGAAAAAGAAAAACCCATCATCCTTCATGAAGCTCTTCTCAGAGAAGAGATATTCCAGGACCTCAAAATAAAACTCTGCTGTAAACATTTTATTCCAGAAATTATTCATAATCATAGCTCTACTGTTAACTATTGTCTGTCTGATTTTAGACCCCCTGTTCTAAGTGCAGTGTAATAACAACAGGAAGCTGATTGCTTACCTGGCTGATGGATTTTGCTTCTTGAATTTAAAAGACACATAAAAGAGAGGAGAGAGAAACAGAAACAGAGAAAGAGAGCCAGAGAAAGAAACAGAGACATAAAGTAAGAGACACAGACTGAACGAAAGAGAGGAGGGAGAGAGAAAGACAGTAAAAGAAACAGAGAGAGAGAATGAGAGACAGTGAGACAAATGTCAGAGACTGATTCCCCCATATGGACTCCAGCCCAGGGACTAATGCATTTGACCCACTGAGATGACAGTTCTTCTTCACCAGCACCAGCCTTGGGCTTAGTGGACCTACCTGCACAATTTAAGCCATTTCCAAAAAAGATGCTTTCAAAAATTTCATCTACTCGGGTCCCACAGATTTGTTTCTAGGTTAACCAGTGTTTTTCCTCTCCCTTTGAACTTCTTTTAAAATGCAAAATACTCCTAGAGGGTATAATTCACTGAGTTCCTAACAGGCTAAAGGAAACAAGTATACTGGGTTCTACCACCAACTATCTGTGTGACTGAGGTGAAAGTCACTTTACCCTTCTGTGCCTCTATTTCTTCATCTGTAAAATAAGAGAGTTTGGTTAGATGATCTCAAAGATTTCTTTCATCTCCCAGATTCTGTTTCTGAAAGGTGAAGCTGAATGTGTGGGAATATCCACACCTCAAATCATCTACCTCATCTTCTATGACTGGTCCCTGAAATTTCATCATTAGAAATTCATTCTTTGGGGACAGGTAGGTGGTGCAGTGTCACCTAGGGTGTCATGCAGGGTCGAGCACCCACCCTGGAGTCAGGAGGACTTGAGTTCAAATCTGGCCTCAGACACATAATACTTCCTAGCTGTGTGACTCTGGGCAAGTCACTTAACCCCACCTGCCTCACTAAAAAAAAAAAAAATCATTCTTTGGATCAATGTATTGTTACTTGTCAAAATGCAAATAAGCAAAATAAGGTGGGGGGGGAGGTGCGAGTAATGGAAATAACACTGTGTTCACAGTAAGAAGACCTGGGTTCAATTCTACCTCTATTACTTACTAGCACTAGTAGTAGTGTGACCTGGGAAAGACCATTTAACTTTTGGGTCTCCTTTTCCACTGAGGGGTCAAGATCCTTCTTATGACCCACATTGTTATCATTCACTTATACTTTAGTATGAATTAGTTTATCAGGTTCTTTTCAACAAGATAACTATGTAAGAGCTGAATTGGTTCAAGGGAAAATAAGCAGATGAGGGTACTGATTATGGCCTAGGATGAGTATTCCCAAAGTAGGGGAGAAGTACTGAAAGGGAAGATGGGAGGAACTGAAGGCAAATTTCTCCCACTCAGGACAGACCCCAGAAGCTAACATCAAATTGCTGTTTAATGGCCAGCTATTACACACCACAAAGGAAAATGACTCCGTTATATCAGTAAAATGACTCTGTTGTATCAGTAAAATGATATTCTTTAGTTCATTCACTGCAGGCCTCTTGGGAATTTCCATTTAGGTGGAGATTGAACTAACAAAACTGAATGCAGTAAGGTAATTTTGTGGCTAATTTCCACCCACAATCTTTTCTTCCTAAACATAGAATTCTCTACAAAATTTTCATTGAGATTTTCTGATCCATCAGGAGTCATGGGCCCCAGACACTAATTGATGGCACTTTCTCAAACACTATCACATCAGAAAGCTCAGTTTTGATCTTTTAATCCATCTGGTGTTTTATATAATAAAATTGTTAGTTTTAATCAGTCACCATTTGTTCAGTGGATTCTGTTGGAGACTTGAGGGTAGAGTAGAATGTAAGCTCCTTGAAGGCAGGAATTATTTCATTTTTTTGGCTTGGAGTGTAGTAGGAACTTAATGATAATTAACTTGAATTAACATAGATCTACTTTGTGAAAAAAGATTAGCCTCACCTATCTGACCCACAAAGTTGGCAGTTTTTCATATGAACCAGAGGATTTGGGGTGCTGAAGGTATCTGAGGTACCCCAGACCCACAGAGCCCTTTGTAGTTTATTGGAATGCACTTCTCCCTTGAAATGTTTAGACAAGATGGAGCTGCTAATTTGGGGGCTGGCTGACTCTGAGGAAGAGCATGCCTGTGTGTGTGTGTGTGTGTGTGTGTGTGTGTGTGTGTGTGTGTGTTTTCATGCAACCAGAATGCAAACCTTGGATTTAGAGTTGGAAGACCTGGGTTCCAGTGAATACTCTGCTATTTACTAACTTTGGACTTAAGGAAAACTCTTACCCTCATTGGTCCATAGTTTCCTCTTTGTAAAATGAGGAAGTTGTATCAGATTATCTTTGAGGTCCCTTCTAGCTCTAAATCTCATGAGTTGTGAGTCCAGTGGATAGAGCCTTGAGCTTGGGAGTCAACCTAAATTCAATTCCTCCTTCAGAAACATACTACCTATGTGATCGTGGTCAATTCATGTCACATTTTCTCAGGTTGTTGGGAGAAACAAACGAATTAATACTTTAAGGCATTTTTACTACACAGCCTGGCACATAGTAGGCACTTAATAAATGACTATTTCCTTCTCATTTTTCAGCCTCAGTTCCCTCATCTGCAAAATGAGGGGGTTAGACTCAATGATTTCTAAGATCTCTTCCAACTCTAAATCTAACATGCTTCCAGCACCTCCTCTCTTTCAGTTAAGTACCTCCTTTATTATATTCCATCTTTTCTAGTCCCTTCAACCAAATTTGCCTATCCAGGAATTTTGCCTAACTCATTTAAATAGGCTGCCTAATAATGTTCATTCTAATGGGGGGTTTTCTAATAGAGATTTCCCATTTCTAGTGGGAGAGCTTAACCCAAAGGAATGGTTTTGTTAGGAGATTCAGGGCATATGAAAAGCTGGGAGAGGAGAGATGTATTTTGAACTAGTGGCTTCCCAACACCTATCAAATCAGTGCAGTGAAAACCTACTCTTGCTCTCATGCAAAGCTACAGTCAAAGCTCAAATCCTACTCAAAGCGATGAAGCGAGAGGAAGCAGCATTCCTAATTCCTGAGTCTCCTGGTCAGATTTCAGCACTTTCTTTGCAAAGAGATAACCAGGACTTCTCACGCATGCTTAGAGAAGACTTAAGAGAGAAATTCCAAACTTTGGGGTTTCATAACAACAAAGGAAGTATAAACCAGAATTGTTTGGACTATAGGCAGAATGGTGGAGCTTTTTTTTTTTAAGACGAAAGTATTAGATATGCTTGTACTGTATATGGGAAGCTATTCATTCCACAGCTGAATCATCATCCTAAAGACCCACAAGTTGAACACACATCTGCTTAGGCAGAAGAACAGCTACAGGATTCTCTCACTCTCCCTCTGCCACTTCCTTTGGTAAACCCTAGAAATAAACTGCTAGAAAACATATAAGACTAATCTTTGCTTTCTCTTTCTTCCTACTCTCACATCTTAATAATGGGTGCAAAACCCTGCCAAGGAGAAACACCCTGTCCTCAAAGACAAAAAAGGACAGAGTTTGGAAATAATAAATGAAAACTCCATTTGTTTCCTTTCAGAAGCCATAATTAAACTAAGACATCCTTCTAGACTTTGATTGATGAAGCCCAGCACTTCTGAAAAATCAATAGGAGCAAATACCATTATCACCACAGCTTAAGAGAGCTTGGAGAGGAAATAGCATTGACTACTCTGGAGTGAAAATGATAGAGTCCTGAATCATGTCTGTCAGCTGAAAATTTTTAGAAATGGCCTCACTTATTTTACTAGGGGGAGTGGGAGGGAGGAAGAAAAGGGGTGGGGAGAGAGACAGGAGCAGAGAGGAGAGGAGAGCCTGATGGATGGACAGACCCCCTACACCATTGAAAAGAGTTCAGAAGAACTTAGATAACCACAAGATGGAGAAGGTGAAAGACAGCCAGACCAAAATGATCATCCCCTTCTTCACTAAAAAATGCATTGATATTATGAAAAAAGCAATCCTTCAGTGTTTCTTAAACTGTGAGTCTACACCCCAAATGGGATCGCAAGTGGAAAAAGTTTAAGAAGCCTGGAGCTAGAGCAAGCAGAAAGCAGAAAGGACAAGCAGTGCCACCTGGTGGCTAATGTAGATCTCACAGTCAGGAAGCAGTGAGTTCAAGTTCTCCCTCTGACAGGTATTGACCATGTGACCAAGGGCAAGTCACTGATTTTCTCAGTGCTCCAAAGAACAGCTATTTAAAACTATAAGTTAAAGAATGGTTTCTGATATGCATCAATGGAAGCATTTTGCATACTGCAAATTTCCTACACTAATGAAATTGTAGTCCTGGACCCTTCCCATTCCCTCTCCCCAACCTTCTTTCCCCCTCCCTGGGGGAAAAAAAAGGATTGGAAAGGAACTTTAGGGGGCAGCTAGGTGGTGCAATGGATAGAGCATCAGCCCTGAAGTCAGGAGAACCTGAGTTCAAATCCAGCCTCAGACCAAACACTTGACATTTATTAGCTGTGTGACCCTGGGCAAGTCACTTAACCCCAATTGTCTAAAAAGTTTAAAAAAAAAAAGGAAAGAAACTTTAGAAACTCTACTAATTTCTTTCAGGCAGAGTTATACTTTGCTATTCAATTGTGTCTGACTCTTCGTGACCCCATTTTGGGATTTTCTTGGCAAAGATACTGGAGTAATTTGCCATTTCCTTCTCCAGCTCATTTTACAGAGGAGGAAACTGAGGCTAACAGGTTGAGTGACTTGTCCAGGGTCACACTGCTAGTAAGCGTCTGAGGCTAAATTTGAACTCAGTAAGATGAGTCTTCCTGATTCCAGATCCAGCACTCTATCCACTGTACTACCTCGCTGTCCCAGGATTATACTTAGCTTATCCTGATGGGGCTGGAATCTGAGCCCCAGAAAGGAAACCCTGAACTTTCCCACATGGCCAAATCTCTGGCATTCTCCTGAGGCTATAATTCCATACCTCCCTATGGCTCCAGGCCACTTCCCACCCTTAATCCTATCTAGGGTCCGTTCCCCCTTGGCCACCCCTGGAATTCTATTGTCATAGACTACTTGACCACTTCTAGATCCCTCCCATAGTCTTTCTGTATATAAGATCCATCTTGTCTGCATTAAGATACTCAGATTCCTAAAATCTACCCACTGCTGAGATTCTTATAATCTAACCATGGCTCAGATTTCTAAAATCTAGCCACAGCTAGGATTCTTATAATCTAGCCACAGCTTACCCATGTTCAGATTCCTTAACAGTCTGCCCAATATGATGGATGTTGTAATAAACCTTGTCTTTGGCTGAAAGAAGGCTTGGATTGAATTCTTTTGGGCAGGACCCGCGTGTCGTGATATTGGAGTCCCAGCACCTCTGAACCCCTAAACCGCATCAATCCCAAATAGAAGAAAATGTCTCATTTTAAAAAACTTTGAGGCCTCAACCTCTGTGGTCTTCCGTTTCATCTCCTATAAAATGAGAAGATTGGATTGCATTGGATGACTTCTACATTTCCTTTCATCTCTTAATCTATTTGGAAATGCATCAGGTCTCTGAACCTTGAAGAATATGATACCTTTTTGAATGATGCTATTTACAGGAATGACTCAGAGTAGAAAGGCTGATCACATGGGAGGGTAATGAAATAATTAGCATTCACAGCATCATAGATTTAGAGATAGAAGGGACTTCAGAGACCATGTGGTCCAAGCCCATCACTTTACAGATGAGGAAATTGAGGTCCTGGGAAGTTAAGTGATCTGCCCTAAGTCACAGAGATATTAGTAAGTAAATACATCAGAGTTGGAATTTGAAATCACTGCCTCTGATTCCAGAACCAATATGTTTTCTACTCTACCATATTGCCTCCCGTTCTATAGAGGAGTACTGCTGATTCATGGGGTGTATGGGGTGTTCATGGAAAACTAGGACCTCTGGTGTGAGGAATTGCCAAGCCCTCTTTAGGGCTGCTCATCTACCTTTGGTGTCCACCTATCACCCAACTCTCACATGTGGCTCTAAGAAGCTGCAGCACATGCAGCAGCCACACCCCAGTAAAACCATCTCTGCCAATGGGCTAAACTAGGTTGAAAGTAACCAACAGGCCTCAAACCCATCAGTGGGTTAGGGGGATGTCTACCCCAAGCATTTGAAGACACACCTCAGATGAATGGGTGAATGAGAACAATGTGTTCCAACAGCCACAAAGGCAACTGAAGCAGGCTCTGTGGAACACTTAAAGTTTGGTCAGAACACCAAAAGTGCCAAGGTTGGGGTAGCTAGGTGGCACAGTGGATAGAGCACCGGCCCTGGAGTCAGGAGGATCTGAGTTCAAATCCAACCTCAGACACATAACACTTATTAGCTGTGTGACTCTGGGCACGTCACTTAACCCCAATTACCCTCACGCGAAAAAAAAAAAAAGCGCCACGGTCATCCACTGCATCCTGGGCCATCACCAGTTGTCTTGATTTTGTCCTGCCACTGGATTTTGATGACTCTAGGAGAGAGAGTGAGGCTGCTGACTTTGTGCAGCTCTGCCTTACTTAAATCCAATTAATGCCCAAGTCAACACTTCACCCTCATGATGTTATTGGTCCTCTTCAGAAAGCAAGGACAAACAATTGCTGGTTCAATTCACCAAATACTTTTTATGGCCCCTAAGTAATTGACCAACCACATGACATCCTGTTCCTTTCATAGTATTTGGAGATTAAATGAATATTAAATGCCATCAAATCCAACCCCTTTGATTTTACAGATGAAATTTATGCTGAGAAAAGTTAAATGACTTGACCAGGATCACACAGCTACCAAGTGCCTAAGACAGGATTTTAACTCATCTTCCAACAGTCTTTGCTGTACCTCAAATCTGGTCTCAGACAATTACTAGCTGTGTGACCTCAGGCAAGTTGATGAACCCTATCTGCCTCAGTTTCCTCATCTGTAAAAAGAGTTAGAGAAGGAAATGGCAATTTGCTAATGCAAGGCACTATGTTAGCCTGTAAGGATACAAAGAAAAAAATCTAACAGACCCTGCCCTCAATGAACTTACTAAAAAATCGTCTTAAAGTCTGAACCTGTTTTACCTCCCTTGGTCCAAGGTGAGAAAAGACAACAGTTGGTCTCCATTCTCTGTAGAGGAATTTAACAAAGGCCTTCTGCAAAATCTACCAAGCTTTGCTTTATAAGAGGATTAGTTACTTTGATTACATTTGTTCCTTTTGAAGTCAGGGAAAAAGGAAGGAGTGGGGAAAGAAATAAGCATTTATTAAGCTTACTATAAGCCAGGAACTATGCTCAGCACTTTACAACATTATCTCATTTAATTAAGTTAATTCTTACCTACTCTCCATTTCAAGATATTTCCCAGGTGAGTTCTTCTAGTATTTTTCTAAGTATAAAAGTTTGCAGGTTTGTGTCTTCTTTCCTCAACCTTTAAACAATCCCTCAGTCTCCTCTGAGCTTTTAAAAATGTAAGTAGTTTCATTAACTACTATGCCTGAGCAATGAAATTAACTTAAGACCTTGGCCAGTCTTCATTCTGCTTTAAATTGTAGGTCCATACCTTTAAAAAATCATTCTGGCAATAACTTAAAGCCAAGCTGCGCTGTTAATTAACTAACAAGTAACTGAATGAAAATTTGAATCAAAAGCTAGGCACTAAAAGAGCCAGTGGGAAGAGGAAATTAAATTGAGTTCTTTTAAACCGATGAATACTTCCTTCTGCATGAGCTAAGCAGACACAAAGATTGACACTCCCAAGCGAAAAAAGAGAGAGAGAGATTGTATCTTGGTCATTTTTTTCTTGTTTTGTGTTACAGGGATGGACATGAGGGAGAGAAAGAGTAGGGCAGGGACATCTCTTAGCTAGAAGCCAGGAGAAAGGGCTTCTATTTAAGAGTGAAAACCAGAAAGACAAATCCATGCCTTGCCTAGTGAAGTAAGAAAGTAAGGTGGCTGAGAAAGACTAAAGAAAAAGTAAGTGAAGATTGAGACCAAAGTAAGAAAATGAGTCTACCATTGGTCTAAGAATAGAACCATGTTTGAAATGACCATATGAACACAGCTTCTTATTTAACAAACATTTATTAAATGACTACCATGAGAAAAGCGCTGTACTAGATCCTCAGGACAAGCTTTTTCTAAATAATCTCTTCACTCTAGGAATTTACAAAGACAATAAGGTCATTCAGGCACCCAGAATGTCTCCAACTACCTTCTTCTTAAGTCTTTCAGAAGTGGCAGGTGCCCCTGGGATTCCTTGGGATAAATGCTCAAAACAGCAGAATCCTGCGCGTAGATCAAGGCTGTCTTTTGCTTGTTGTCTGCTACCATTACAAAGCCTGCCCCCCTTTCTCTCATTTGAGAGTTCTTCCTGGAACCTCCATTTTGTGGAGGGTCTAGGGTCAGTCCATCTTCATTCCCCTCCCAGCCTGTTCCTGACTTCCTCTGGATTTCAAACTCTTCATTTCTCCCTTTTATATGTTGTCTTTCCCCATTAGAATGTAAGCTCCTTGAAGGTAGGGACTGTCTTTCTTTTCACTTGTATTTGTATCCCCAGTGTCTTAGTACAGTAACTGTTACATAGAAAGCACTTAGTAAATAGATGCTTGTTTTCTTCCTTCCTTCCACTGTTATTTCATAGTATGTACTTTGTAAATTCAATAATCTGCTAGGTGTAGTAGTGGACAATATTTAAAGTCATAAAAACCTGAGGTTGAATTCTGCCTCTGGCACTATATAAATGTTGGTAATAATGACGATCATAACAATGACAACAGCGATGGTAATGGTGATAGTAGCCCCAAGTGAACTACTGTGCGCCCAGAAGCTGCTTGAGCTGCCCTGAAGCATGGACCAGGTGCCCCATTGGTAACCAAATGCCAAGTTCTGAGAGCAGCTTCATACTGAAAACATTGCAGAGATATCAGTTCTGGCCCCAGTGTAAGAGGGTGGGGGCGAGATCAGTGGGATGTCTTAGTAACAAGACCAAGACAGCTAAAATTAGAAGAGAAGCAGGTAACCAGGAAAAAGAAATCTCTGCAGCAAGTTTCTCTGAAAAAGGTGTCATTTCCAAGATATGTCAAGAATGGATTCAAATTCATAAAAATAAGAGCAAATTGCCAAATGATTGAGAGGCAGCAAGGTGGTCAATAGACAGTGCACTGGACTCAGAGTCAGGAAGACCTGAAGTTCAAAGGTGACTTCAGATACTTGCTAGTTTTGTGACCCTGCAAAAATCACTTAAGTTCTCAAAGCTCTATTTCTGCAACTGTAAAATGAGAATAATAACAATACCTATCTCACAAGGTTGTTGTGAAGATAAAATGAGATAATATGTATTGTTTTGCAAACCATAAATCATCATATAAATGTTAGCTACTATAAAGCTGCAAACAACTGACTGGATAGCAGACCAGAGCATTTTTAATACATGGCATATAATGCTGTCCCATCAGAGTTCTCTTATTCACTGATGGATAGTCTGCACATGCCTGGATCTTCCTAGTCTTCTTCTCTACCTCTATGGTACCATGGGCCAAGCATGAGAACTGAGGGACTCTATGGTGATTATCCAGACGATGAAAGAGAATCATGTGTAGCCAATTATGGGCTTTCTTCCTACAAATCAGCAAATGGATTTTCATAATCATATACTACAAAGACAAGTCAAGGAAACATGAGAAGGATGCATAGTTATTCTTTTTAGCAGGAGGTAAGGCTTTCAAGCAAATCCAAATGAAAACAGAAAGAAAGGTAAGATTAGCATTGGGCAGCTAGGTGACAGAGAGGGTAGAATGGCCTGGAATCAGGAAGACATCTTCCTAAGTTCAAATCTGACCTCAGACACTTACTAGCTATATTGATGGAGCATGATTCAGTTTCAGAAGCTGAGATCTTTGCCCCTTTTTGCCAAAAGGAATTTGGCTCCCATTTGTTGAAAACCCTTAAACTTTTAGATTCCTTATACGCTCCCATTTACCTCCCTTCCAAAGCCTTAGCCTCGCCTTTTGATCTTATTCAGATGCGCCTTCCTCCCTAACCCTAAAAGGAACCTGTCTCTGATTCCCAGAAAAACCTTAAACTTTTAGATTCCTTATAACTGCCTTTCTTTCCCTTTGAAAGCTCTCTTTCTCTCCCTTTGAAAGCAAACTTCTGCCTTGCAGTTCCCTTCATTATCTATTCCCATTGTCTGTTTAATCTCTCAGACCTTCCTAATGGAATTCTCAGCTAGACCCATTTCCCAACCACCCCCCTTCCTCTGGCCACCCAAAGTTACTTTAGTGTATATAAAATGGGAATGATGGGGTTGGAATCTGGGCCCCAGAAAGGAAAAACCCTGGACTTTCCCACATGGCCAAATCTCTGGCATTCCCCTGAGGCTATAGTCCCATCAACTGGCCTTTCATTGTGGCTACACCCAATCTCCCCTCCATTGTTTTACCTCCCTATGGCCCCTGGCCATTTCCCACCCTTAATCCTAGCTAGGCTCCATGAAGTTCACCCCAGCTTACTAGCCACTCCCATCCAGATCTCCTTAGGCCCTTCCTCCCTGTCAACCCAAACTACTTGGCCACTCCTAGATCCCTCCCACAGTCTTCTGTATATAAGATCCATCTTGTCTCTATTAAGAGGCTGAGAATTTCTCATGCCCAAAATGCTGAGACTCTCATTCCCGCTCATCCCTACGGGCATTACTGATGTTTGGGTTCCTTGGGAGTCTGGTCTATATACTTTATCTCTAATAAACTTTTTCTCTGGCTGGAAGAAGATTTGGGTTGGATTCTTTCAGGCAGGACTTGGTGCCGCGATCTTGGGGTGCCTCTGTGTACCTAGAAGCACCCCAAAACCTCTAGACCTCTTCAATATGACCTGGGTCAAATCACTTACCCTTGCTTGCCTCAGTTTCCTCCTCTGTAAAATGAGCTGGAAATGACTGAAAAGCAAACCACTAGCCTGACTTCACTGGGTGATAGTAAGATTCTATATTCTTATACAGTCTGCTGCTATATGCTCCCAAGAAGTAGTTGACCACATAATATGGAAGATCAAAACAAATACAAACTCCTTACATGGAGAAAAACTAATAATAAGGACCAAAGAGCTTTGATGAAAAGAAACCTCTAGTTCATTCCTTTTTTTTTCTTAAAAAATCCACAATATTTCTCAACATGAATTAGGCAAACATAGTCTTTCTTCTGAAGAAATATATGAGCCTACAACTAATAATTTGTTTCTTTCTTTACTGCTCAGGGTAAAATTTGCTGTATGATGACGATTTAATTACGTGGTTTTGATAGCAAAGAGCCATGCTACATCTACAGATGGAAGAGTTGTAGCAAGAATTATTTTGCTTACAAAAGAATTGTACATAGTTTTGAGACAATAGACATAGAGGACCCTCTAAAATAAATGGGAGATAGTATGACATAATGAATAGAGAGTCAGCCTCAGAATCGAAGCCTTAAGTTCAAGTCTTACCCTTGACTCATACTGTGTGACACACAACAAGACTCATTTACCTCTCATCACCCCCCGGAAATGCTAGAATTGCTTCTATAAGTTGCAAAGAAGTCATTGACTTGCATTGGTAAAGGCAGTTCCCTCCTAGAGAGTTCCCTATAGCAAAGAAACAACAGGTTCAGGACCCTCAGAAAAGACAATAGTCTCAAATCATTTTTACAATATTAGGTCACTGAATATAGTCTAAAATAGTCCCCCTTCCCTTAAGGAGCTCATGTAGCACCCCCTCCAGAAGATACTCTCCCTAACTTGTACCTGCAGGTAGGGTTTCCTAGAAGGCTGACTGCTACCTTATATTCTAGGATTCTCCTGTGGGTCCACAATCCTCACAAGTGCACTTTGCTTTATAGCTCACAAGCCCCCACTAGTCCACTTAGCTTTTAATATTTGGTTAGTAGACTCAATGAGCTCAAAACAAAAAAAGCATTTACTAAGTGACAGAATAAGAACAATAGCACTCTCTCACAAATACACATGGTATATAGTATATAGTATATAGTATATAGCATATAGTATATAGTAATGGTAAGAATAGGAGAATACGGCGCAGCTAGGTGGCAAAATAGATAAAGCACTGGCTCTGGAGTCAGGAGGACCTGAGTTCAAATTTGGCCTCAGACACATAACACTTACTAGCTGTGTGACTCTGGACAAGTCACTTAACCCCAATTGCCTCACTAAAAAAAAAAAAAAAAGAATGGGAGAATATTAACAAAGGACACTGGCAGTGAGTCACACATACAGCTACAAATACATGGCCATGGCAATTTGTGTCTCTGGTATGCTACAGTGACCCAATGTTCTTTCATGTCTGGCAGTATCATCATGATACTTGTTCTGGGTGTAGTATGTTTGTTGAGTAGGACACTCATCTGGGATCCCTGGGTCTGCTCCTCTATGCAAATCAGCTCCCTATTTGCAAAGTTCTCCCTTAAATTCATAATAAGCTGTCTTCTCTGCTGCCAGAAAGCTGCTTCCTGACTTGAAGGCTGTGACAGTTTCTCCAAGACTATGTCCATCTAGAGAGGTAGCTGCACTTTGCTGGATGTGGCATCTCCTGCTATACATGTAGCACTGCTACGAGGTACTGTGGTTAATGGAGGTGAGGGAGGAAGGAGAATGAATCTCTTCCCACCACTGCCTTCTGATAAAGGAATAGAGGTCACACTCCATATAGCTACTTCCTAGTCATGAATGTGCCTTGACTTTATTGATTGTCTCCAAGGCTTATCAGGCTTAACTTTTAGGTACTTCAAGGGTGTGATCAATCTTCCCCAAGTCAATACCAAACTCCCCTTCCCACTCAATCAGAAAAACTTTGTAACAGGGTAACAGGAAATAGTCTTTGCTTTTCATTAACATGTTCTATTATCCTTATTTCTGTTATCTGTCTCTTTCTTACAAAAACTAGTCTGGGGGGAGGATGATGTGTCAATTCCCCCCCCCCAACTCACACACACACACACACACACACACACACACACACACCACTTATATTTACCTCTTTATATAAAAGACAAACCATTGTGGCCCAGAAAAAGAATGAAATGATAGCATTCTTCCTGTGTTTTCTAAATTTAGTGTTCAAGATATTACCATTTTTCAACATGGGTTTTATTTCTTTTGTGTTTTGTTTAATTTAGAAGGCACAGTCGAAAAGCCAAGGTAAATAATATACTTGATATTCAGAGAGTTCTCTTCATGACAAAAATAAGAAATGAAATAGGAGAATAATCTCAAGATATTTTTCATTCACCCTTGCAAATGAAATCTATCTAATTACTAAGGTTCACATTCAAAATCATAATGACTTAAAGAACTTGCTTTTAGTATATTATGCCTTATTACAGTCTTCTAACTGATCTTTTCCCCTTCTAGTCCATGATAGGAATAGCTGCCTAGACATTGTCCTATTTTAGAAATTACAGTGGCTCCTTTTATGTATTCGATCAAATAGGAGCTATTCAGCTGGTCATCCAAGTTTCTTCTCCTGACCCACCATATCTACTACTACTCCTTGGTTTTCTCTGATCCCTAACTTCATTGGTTCTGAGTTTGTTTTGTGGAGCACAGAAAAAATTTGATTCAGCCCACAGTTCTAGTCTAAGATCTAAAATTATCCTGAATGTCATCTAAGGCCATAGCTTATCCCTCCAAACTTTTTATCATGTGCAAATTTGACAAGTATGCCACCTATGTCTTCAATTTAGGTGCATAAAAATGTTGAACACAAGGTTGCTTAAAGTGGGGTAGCAAATTAAAGGCTTTTTTTTTTATATACTTGGCCTTCTTGCTGTTCTGTAGACACTACACTTTATCTCCCATCTCTGGGTCTTTGCACAGAACTAACTCCCTCCTCACTTTGGTCTCTTAAAATCCCTGACTTCCATTAAAACCCCTTACTCAGATCTAGAGGCATCTTTTACATGAAGCCTCTCCTGGTACCCCCAGTTGCCAATGTCTTCTTCCCAAAATATAATCTTGTATTTATATAACATACCCCTCTAGTTTGCTATCCTCAACTTGCACTCACATTTGCATGTTGGGTTCCCAGAGGGTGATACCTATTTCAGGTTATAGGGGTGACCTTGTGGGACTACATTTTTAACATGAGCCCCCATTAATGTGCTTCTCATTAACAATTTGCCTATAGATTCAATTAGGTGTTAGCAAAGGCATTTATCTACTCAGATGGCACAAGAACAATAGTTAGAAAACATTCTTGCTCTAAACTTGGGGTCCACCTTCCAACAAATACACACAGCATCTATGGGAAAAGTGGGCTCAAACTTAGAGAATAATAGTAACTAGATATACATGTAAGATACATGTGTGATAAAGGTACCTAACTCACAACTCCTGGTACTAGAGGGCCAAAAGTTCTTTCTCTATAGAACCTTCCCACTGGGTTTCCAGAGTTTATCCCTTTCCATAGCTTGACTCTCTACTTCCCAAGATTATGTTTCTTGAAGTTCCTTTCTCTCATTGGTAATTGTCTCTGTATTCCTATGTCTATATGGAGTATTCATCTCTGCTTCCCACTGGATACAGTGTCTATAACTGATCCAGTAGCTTCAATGACATATCCAATGGTAACAGAGGAAGAGAGAAAACCCTACCACACTCACTAATGCATGGGGGTCTTCTCCACAACTGCCTCCAACTCTCAAACACCCAAACTTTTAAAGCTTCCAAATGTGTGGCTAACTTGCTTGCTCAGCCAATCATGGTGTTGCTCTATTCTTGACCCAATCAAAGAAATGTCCACACTTGATAAAGGGGTCAGGATATAACCTATCACTAGAATCAGTCCAACACCTCATTAATACCTTGTGGATTACATTCTGGACTTTCTGTGACTACATCAGCTGAGTAAGGTGGGGTGGAGGAAGAAGAGAAATCAACATTCTCCCTTTAAATTTAGAAGGGTTTCATTCAGCCCCTCTTTATCCTATGGAGAGCCTCACTAGTATTTTATTTAAAAAGGAATTCCTTCCACATGCAGTATGAACTACCAGCTTATGGTCATTTGGTTTGTGTGATAAACAGAAAAAGAGCACATTGCACTTAAAGTCAGGAAATCTGACTTTAGGCTTTGACAGCAGCTGTGTGACTTTGAGCAAGTGACATTACCTCTCTGAGTTGCAGTCCCCTTAATCTACATAATAGGACTAATATACTCTTATTAGCTACTTCATTGCTTATGAAGCCTATGGTTCTTGGGATCCTAGATTCAGAGCTAGAAGGGATCTTAGGGTACTTAAGTCCAACTGCCTCATTTCACAGATGAGAAAAACTGATAACTGAAAAGTTTAAGTGACTTGACAAGAGTCATACAGTTTGGGTCTTAAATAGGATTTGAACCCAGGTCTTCCTGACTCCAAGGCCAACACTGTGTACTACCCTCCCTATCTCTTACTGGTTGTTATGAGGAAAGTGTTGATGAAGAGCTATATAAAAGTAAATCATTATTGTTACTAATAAATTCAGTTTAACAAGCATTTGTTGAATACCTACAAAGTACACTAACAACATCCTTATTAGAATGTACCATATAAGCAGCTAGATAGTTATGTGCTCTTAGAGGCAGCGAGGTGGCTCAATGGTTAGTGTTGGATGCCTCCAACATTCACTAACTGTGAGACACTGAACAAGTCACTTCACTTCTCTCATTGGTAAAATGGGGATGATAATAATAGCACCTATATTACAAGGTTATTATGAAGCTCAAATAAGATACCATATGTAAAACACCTTGCAAACTTCAAACAACTATATTGTTTTGTTAATTGTCCAGACTTAAGAAAATCATGGCGAATATGTTAATAATGTAGATTAAATTTGAAAGTGATTATGTTTTTATTTGGAGATCAGGTAGTTAAACATTTACCAACACACCCATGGTCATATCTCCCCCAGTACCTAGCACAGTGCTCTGAATATAGTAAATACTTAATCAATGGCTTTTGAATGTGTGAATGAATGGATACACTAGGTCCTCTCTTACAAAGAAGCTACTCACTTTACTGTCCACAACACCTGCTCCGAGAGGCAGAGCCGAGAGCACTGGACTAAGAATCCATAACAGCTGAATTTTAATTCCACCACCAACACTTAACAGCTGTTTGACTGGGAAGTCACTTAAACCTTCTGAATTTGAGTTTCCTCATCTATGAGGAATAATGTATAGAATGTATAGGAAATGCTAAGCCTACTTTGAGGCATTATATAAATGTCAGCTCTTAATAGCTCTTAATTTTTTCTCTTTATATTACAATGTCTGGACTCATTGATTTCCACCACAACCACCACCCACTAAAATGCCCTCCTATATACACTTCAGTAATCAAAGATAGTAATCAAATCATTGTCAGTTATTATTATTGCCCAGGGCAAGACTCACATCCGCCATGCAGCCTTCTCTAAGAAGCTTGGCCAAATGCACATAACACACACCAACATTGTTTTCTTTCAGCACTTGGGATATAGCTTGGTAATTGTATCATTCTGTACTCCTGATCTCCCCAACTGCTAATCCGCCCCGCCTCAAGCTACTATGTCTATTTTAAATTTACTTGTAATATATTCTGTATATCATTACAGATCTCCTTGCTGTCTTCCCCACTAGAATATATGCTCCCTGAGAAAAAGGATAGTGTTATTCTTTGTATCCATATTCCCACACCTAGCACATTGCCTGATATATGTTGTTGTTAAGTCATTTTTCAATCATGTCTGACTCTCCATGACACTATTTGGGGTTTTCTTGGCAAAGATGCTGGAGTGGTTTGCTGTTTCTTTCTCCAGCTCATTTTACAGAGGACACTGAGGCCAACAGGGTTGAGTGACTTGTCCAGGGTCATAACAGCTAGTAAGTGTCTGAGGCCAGATTTGAACTCAAGAAGATGAGTCTTCCTGACTCCAGGCCCAGCATACTATCCACTGTGTCACTAGCTGCCCCTGTCTGGCACACAGTAGGCACTTAAATGCTTATTGGCTGATCGCTTGTTTTTGTTCTCCATTGTTGCCAAATGATTTAATCTAGTTCTCCCCAGCTAAACTATAGCTCCTCAAGGACAAAAACTATTTCTCCTACATCTTTTGTATCTCTTGCAGCATCTAGCAGTATAGAGTGCATAACAATTAAATGAAACAATAACTTCCCCAGGTTCTAAAGAACCATCATTTTATCTCCTGAAACAATTCATCCTGATATGACTAAACATCAGAAATACCAAATGCCACTGAATGATGCTTTAGCTGGTTTTTTTACCCCTCAATCCCTGAAAGGGACAAAAATATCTTTGATAACTGAAGGATATATGCACAATGGAGAGGTGAGCATGAGTAGGCCGCACACACGACCAATGACAAATTGGGCAGGAGAAGCAGAATAAGGGATGTCACTCCACTTTGCATCTGCTGCTTTGCCTGGTTTCAGCTCCACAGAACAATATGTCTCCTGGAATCCTCTCCACTCCACTTTCCTGCCTCTTTTTGGGTCTTGTCTCCCCATCTGATTATAAGTTCCTTGAGGATAGGGATTATCTAAAGACAGTCTAAAGACAGCTACAACCTCTTTTTTATATTCCTAGAGCTTAGCACTGTGCCTGGCACATAGTAGGTGCTTAATAAATGTTTGCTGTATTTAGGGTCATCCCAGAGATGCATGACTGGGTAAAAATAGATGAGAGAAGTGAAGGAGTAGAATGGACAGGCCATATATTCCACTGGCATCCAAGTGTCATATAGAGAGCTCTAAAGGAAGACCTCCAATATATTGAGTGGACCACTTATAGAGGATTTGTGGGATAATATAAATAATAGTGGCACAGGATAGGGAGACACAGATGGGTTTAGAGACATATCACTCGAGGTGGCATCTGTATCAGTGAGATTCTAGAGTCATCAAAGAAGAAATAACAGATAGCAGTTTTTCAATGTCATCAACTTTTTAGAAGCTGATCACAAGAGCAAGATTTCCTCTTACTCTATATTTTTATTTTAGATATTCATTTATATATGTGTGTGTGTGTGTGTACATGTGTGTATAAGACATATTTTTGGTGCACTTTTGTCTGGAGACACATTCCCTAGAAACAATTTTACTCGGCCTAATATACTTTTCAACAATTATATTTTCAAGCACATTTTCAACAAGACAGGTGATCATCTAGAGTCCAGATCCTAGACAAATATTTTCAGAAGGATTCTTATACGCCATCTCCATCCCTGCTTCTCTCTATGAGCTTCTGCTACTTTCCCTCTTTCTCTGAATAAGTCCCCTATTAACTTTAAGACTGAGCAATTCTTTTCAGTCATTTTCAGTCAGGTTTGACTCTTCATGACCCCATTTGGAGTTTTCTCAGCAAAGATACTAGAATGATTTGACATTTCCTTCTCCAGTTCATTTTACAGAGGAAGAAACTGAGGCCAACAGAGTTAAGTGATTTGCCCAGAGTCACACAGCTAGTAAATGTCTGAGGTCAGATTTGAACTCAGAAAAATGAGCTTTGCTGACTCCAGGCCCGGCACTGTATCCATTGGGCCACCCAACTGCCTCTAGCAATTCTACTTCCTCAATATCTCTCATATCTATGCCTTTCTCTCTACTCTCAACCACCTATCACCCCTGTAGTTCAGTCCCTTATCACCTTTCACCTAGGCTATTGTAATCACCTTTTAGTTGGTCTCCCAGTTCCCAGTCTCTTCCTTCTCCACCTGCACCTAGCAAGTACCCTGTGCTTGCCCAAGTGGCACTCATGTATTTCAATCAAACCATCCTACTACCTATTTGTTGAATTTGACATTCAATTTTTAGACCCCATGACTTTACACACAGGCCTGGAATGCATGTCTGGCTCACCTCTGCCTCTTAGAATCACTGAATTCCTCTAAGACTCTATTAGGTGCTGCATCCTAACAGCAAATTTTAGATAGGAGGCCTTTCCTAATCCCTTCCCCCAGTTTTTAGCATTCTCTCCCAGTGGAAATTACATTGTGAGAAAAACAAAGAGAAATCTCATAGCAGAGATCCACAGTTTTTCAGGCATAATCCTCTCCTTCTATTCTACAGTCTATATTGAAACACGTTTTATTTGGTGTTTGTTAAGGGCAAAATAAAAATTAAATAAAGTGGAGAAAAATGTATTGTGTTTATTTGGCCATATAAATATTTGACCTCTCTAAGTAGAATGTAGTCAAGTTAAATCAACAAGCATTTATTAAGTGAAGTGGACTGAGTTGTCACAAAAAAAAAAAAAAAAAAAACAACAACCCCCTAGCCTAACCTCCTCAGTTTCTACTTCAAAGGATCGCTAATCCACAATTGTAAATTCCTCTACCTCAAAGGATCCTAATCTACAATTGTA
>NW_020954585.1:57978475-57981504 GCF_900497805.2 Vombatus ursinus
TCAAAGGATCCTAATCTACAATTGTAAATTCCTCTACCTCAAAGGATTGCTAAATCCACAACTGTAAACTGCTGGGTATAAAGTTTTGTTATTTCCCTTGCTTGGGACTGCTCTCCTAGGATTGCATCCAGGGGACAGTCGCCGGCCGGCTCCAGTAAATGCTCTCTATTTTCTAATTTGGCGTGTGTCTGGTTACTCTCGGCCCGTCCATTTCATTAAGCACCTACTATGTGTAAATTGAGCTGGAAAAGGAAATGGTAAACTACTCCATCATCTTTGTCAAGAAAACACTAAATAAGGGTCACAAAGAATTGGACACAATGGAACAACAACAGTAAATGTGCACTGGGGAAAGGAAAGAAAAAAAAAGTTCTCAATTTCCAATAACTATTCTTAAGGAGCTCACAGTCTAATTGGGGAGACAACATGAAAATAATTATTTACAAATAAGATACATATGTGTATATAGGAATGTATGTTTCTTAAAGAAAAAGACTTTTTCATGGTTTCTTTTTTATCCCTTGAACTCAGCACACTGTCTTGCATACAGTAGATGCTTCATAAAGAATTGACTTGAAATTCCATCTCTTTCATGAAGCTTTCCTCGACTGCTCCAAATCTTACCTGAATCCTTATGATTCTCTATAGTATCACCTAGTTTAGCACTTGATTATAAACTCCCCTAGAATGATCTCTATTTGTTTCGTGGAAGTGCATCTTCCATCCTGAATTAGATAGGAAATCCTCAAGGGCATGGACCACATCTTCTTCTCTAAGGTCCCCCAGGGTGCCTCGCAGAAGGCGAGGCATGCAGTAGGGGTTCAATCTGTACTTGACAATTTGACTGAGTCAAGAGTTTCCCCAGGCACTTCTTGCAAATACAAATCAACTCTGGCAGGTTAAAAGTGTCATCCTCACTTTGCAAAAGATTACAGGATTGGGAAGCTGCTCAACACACTTAATTTTAGCCTTGCTAATGATGACAGGATTGCATCTGTTCCAAGAACAATTGAAAACAGAAGTGGAAGAAGGTTTTTAAGTCAGTTTCTGATGTTCTCCTGTACTAACAGTGTTGCAGACAAGCCCAGGGCATGCCCGCCCAAAGGGAAGTCGCCTAGGGGCATGAAGAAGATAAAGGAAGCTGCCTGTGGGCACAGGGTCAGAGCATAGCATGTGGATTTTGGAAGCCCAAAGAAAAGGAAACAGGAGGAATGGAACTCTGCTAGAGCTGATTGAATATTTTTCTCCCACTACTTAGACTGGACTAACAGATTTATGCCATTCAAGGCCTCTACACAAAAGCTCCACCCACTCACCACTTTACACTTAAGTGCCCAGTTTGAAATGTGCATAAATGCCAAGGAAATGAATGGACCTGAAAGGTGCTGGAGACGAGAAGTAGAGGCATGAGCTGCATGGAAGAAAACTAATTACAGACCTGCAGCCCCCACCTAAATCCCTGAAGTAGTATTACTTCTGATATCACACACTATACCCCTCTCCCCTCCTCTGGACACAGATACACTAAGAGATTTTGTCATAAGTGGAAAAGCCCTAGGATTAATGCCTTACTAGTTTCTTATGGGAGCAGCTTAGGGGGAAGTGGAGACAGGCTGTCTAGTCTGAAGAAAATAGCATTTGCTTAAAGGATGCCTATGATGGATACATTAATATTATCTACTTGTTTATTTCTAATATTGTGATTAAAGTCTTTATGTACTATATCTTGTAAATGAGTAAATGAAGCACATAGCCAATGACATTCAACTATAAGCTCTTTGAGGGCAGGGACTATTTTTTGCCTTTCTTTGTATCCCCCAGTGCATAGTAGGAGCCTAATAAATACTTACTGACTTATCTTGAGGTAAAGAATTAATCAATCAATCAACAAGTATTTATTAAATTTCTCATCTGTAAAATGAGCTGGAGAATGAAATGACAAACCACTCCAGTATCTCAGCCAAGAACCCAAGACCCAAATGGGGTCACAAAGAACTCTTTGTGACATGAGTGAAACTTTTGAACAACACTATGTACCAGGTATTCTGCTGAGGTTGGGGGAGGGGGGAGAATACAATTATAAAAAAAAAAGAAATAATCCCTACTTACAATGAATTTACATTCTAATGAAAGAGAGTTTTCCTAGTGGGGTCAGGGTTGAACCTAGATATGATTAGGTAATCCACATATAGAACCCTCTAAAAGAGGTTCTTAACCTCTGTGTGTGTGTGTGTGTGTGTGTGTGTGTGTGTGTGTGTGTGTGTGTGTTATAGGCCCCTTAAGCAGTCTGGTGAAGTCTATGGAGCCCTTCACTGAACAATGCTTTTTTTTAATGCATAAAATACATAGGATTACAAAGGAGACCAATGGTATTGGAATAGTTTAAATATTTAAAAAAAAAAAAAAGTTCATAGACCCCAGGTTAAGAACCCATAGAATCATTGACTTAAATCTAGAGGGAACTTTATAGGTTATCAAATCTAACACTCTCAAATTATAGATGAGAAAACTGAGGCCCAGAGAGGTTAAATGATTTGCCCAAGGCAGATCTAAGGGCAGGAAAGCAACTCTGAGAGGCAGTTTAGCAGTTACCCCAAAGCACCCGCCTGTGTTGGGTGGTGTGCATGCCAAGGGCAACAGGCAGGTGGGAGGTGGGGGGGAGGCAGGGGAAAACAAGTGTTTGATTGACAGCACCTAGTTTTTACCTCATAGTGGTCAGGATCTGATGACATCATCCCCTTGTTACTACAACTGAAGCTTTCTTTCTTCCCAAAGATCAAAAACCAAAATATCTGAGGTCCAAGTAAGTGAGATAAGTGATGATGCCACCCATTCCCTTACCCTCTCAGGTTCTGCCCTCTGGGAGGCCATCTATTATCTATGTTCTTTGTCACCTCCAGCAGTCCCAGTAGGCAGATAATTATAGAATTTGAAGGGCCTGATAAAACAATGAGATGTTACCAAATTAAGAGTTTGGGGGGGGTGTGTGTGTGTGTGTGTGTGTGTGTGTGTGTGTGTGTGTGTGTGTG
>NW_020954585.1:57981514-58028627 GCF_900497805.2 Vombatus ursinus
GTGTGTGTGTGTGTGTGTGTGTGTGTGTGTGTGTGTGTGTGTGTGTGTATGGAAAGTGGGACAGCCATAGCACCACCAGATGGTAAAACAGATCAAATGTGAGTGGGAGTTTGGGTGATTATTTGTGAGTGGACTTCAAACCTATCATTTTCACTTCAGGGCCAATCACTGTGATTTTGCTCCATGGCCATCTAGCAAAATGTCTGGTACCTACTACTTGGATGGTTATTCTATTTTTAAAAGCTGCCAAGCAACTAGAAGATAGAAACTGTCTATTTTTTGTTCCTAATAGCCTGAATTATCAAAGAAACAATGAGGTTCAGAGGGCTGTGAGTCAGAAATCTGAAATTTTCTACATTTCAATCATTGATGCTGGTGAAAAGAGAAGTCATTGGAAGATACCTATTAAAAAGGTGCTCTCAAAGCATTAGATTTATAATAGACTAGGGTAATTTCTACAGCAAGGACTAATCTAAAAGAGAACCAAAAGCTAGTGAGTAGGATTCTCAATGGAAACTGAAGCATCTACCTGGAGTTCAAGGAAAAGAGTGTAGAAAGTTGAGGATGTGGCAGAAGATAATAGCTGATAAGAGTTTGCTGATTTTCTCAGCTTCCTACTTGGCTATTTTTGCCAATGCCCACATATTGTTTGTAGATGTTAAGCCACCTTGTTCCAAACTTCCCAGTAGGACTCCTCCTGCTCTTCAGAAGCATTGATTGCTGCTGCCCAAATGAGGCATTTGTCAGCACAAGAGTACAAGCTGAAATTTTGCTCAGAAGATGTGAACCACAGAGATGAGAATTAGCCACAGGAGAGGCAGAACACTGTATTCAGTTCCTAGGAGCATTCAAAGTACTTCAACTAGGTACATGGCACTGTGCTAGGCACTGGGGATACAAAACTTAAAACAAAACCAACAGATGACCTGCTGACAAGAGGTTCACAGCCCAATATGGATATGAAACATGTATACAAATGGTAATTAGAATACAGGGTGTCCCAATTTAACTGAGATGCATAGTCAGGATAGTCCTAAGTTCATTCTTTCATGCAGTTTTAACGACACTAAGACTTTAGGTACAGCTTGTATTAATAATAATCATAATCATAATCCTAATAACAAATAACAATGTCTAGCATTTATAAAGTGCTTTAAGATTTCCAAAAAACTGCATGTATGTTATCTCATTTGATCCTCACAACTCTGTAAGTTACATGCTATTATTATCCCCATTTTAGAGATGAGGAAACTGAGGCCAATAGAGAGGTTAAATGACTTGCCCAGGGTTACACAGCTAGTAAATGTTGAAGTGAGATTTGAACTTAGGTCTAGCCTGCCTCCAGGTCTCAGAGTTTGACCCACCTAGCTTCATCTAATAATAAATAACTATAATACAAGTTAGGAAAGGGGTTTTCAACCAAGGGTACACAAACTACCAGGGGGTATAAGAAGCTTGTCAAAGGGAAATGGAGATATTTGATAAATAACTATATTTTCTTATTGAGGCATTAAAAATACAAATGCATAGGCATGGTAAACACTAGAATTTATTTTCTTTCATATGGAATAGGGACTTTGGGAAGTTTCCTGGAAGCCAGTGGGAACAAGGATCAAAAATGGAATTCCTGAGTTAGAAAATGATTAGGTACACAAGAGAAGTCATAGTGGTCTGAGATACTCAAGAGCAAAAAAATCATTTCTGGCTGGGGAGAACCAGAAAAGCATTCAACTTGAAACCTGTGTAAGAGAGATTTCCAGATGACTGGAAATAGCTCCAGTTATCAGGAAAGACAAAGAAAAGAGAGACAGATTAGACTTCTTAGTGAGGTTGGGGGAAATGGATAATCATTTCTTAGGTAGAACAGTCTTGGGGCAGCTAGGTGGAACAGTGGATAGAGCTCCAGCCTTGGACTCAGGAGGACCTGAGTTCAAATCCGGCCTCAGACACATAACCCTTCCTAGCTGTATGACCCTGGACAAGTCACTTAACCTCTTTGCCTAACCAAAAAAAAAAAAAAAAAAAAGAACAGAGTCTTGTTCAGGAATGGGCTTAACCAAATATCCTCTGAAGACCCTTCCAACTCCTAGATCTTGTAATTGTATAACATGTCTCCTGGGGTCTTTTTTTCAGACCTTTGGTCTGGACCTTGATATGTTTGACACTAACCCACAGATAATTAACTAAAATTCAGGCTAGGTTCATAGAATCCAATGAAGAGTAAGAATTAAAACCCTAGTCTTAGGCTGGAGATTTCTTCAGGACTTGGCAATAATAGTCATAAAAGAGAATGCTTTTCCCACTTTTCCTCTGATTGGATGAAGTCACAGAATCCCAAACTGAACTCATGATGTGTAGGAAGCCACTAAGAAGGTGATGGCTAGAATTACCTAGATAAGAAATCTATTCAGATATCTAAATGTAGTCGGACCAGGAAGAGCTTTGTTCTGAATTTGAAGAGCTCTCCCTAAAAAAAAAAAAAAAAAAAAGCTGTGGAAAAACCCCATTGACACCATTAGATAGCACTAAAACACTAGAAAACAGTATAGTCCCTAGGTGGGGGTTTACTTGAGAGAGAAGCAGAGCTGTCCAAAGCAAATCCTTTGCGTTTTGTATTTTCTATGAGGTGAAATACAACCAGATATACTTAATGTCAATTAGCTTGATTGCTTACATGGGAGCCAAATTTTTTTACCTTGTCTGTAGACTCATAGATAGGAGCTATGTAATATTACCCTGGAAGTCACGAACTAAAGAGCAGCTTCTGGGAATCTACCTAACATTGAAGCTGATCTGTGTAAATACAGATCTTGGGGTTCTGGGCTAAGCATATACAACAGAATATTGTTGAGAAGCAGCTTCTTTGGATCATATTGGAACTCCTCAGTTTGAAGTTCAAGGCAGTCTATAATCTAAATGGACCCTACTCATTCAACCTTATCTGTCACTATTTCCCCTACATGAATCCTCCTCTCTATTCAGTCTGAATTCACTGTCTACAAATATAGCATATTTATTCCCACATGGACCTTTCCTTATATTCAGTCAGTCAGTAAATAGACATTTATTAAGCACTAGCTATGTGCCAGGCACTGTGCTAAGTGCTAAGGATACAAAAAAAGGCAAAAAATCAAAACAGTTCCTGCTCTCAAGGAGCTCACAGTCTAATGAGGGAGATGATGAAACCCCTTGGTGGTATATATATATATATATATCCCTAGTTAGGAAAAATATATATGTATATTTATGCATATATGTGTGTGCATGTCCATGAATATATATGTGTGTGTGTGTGTATGTATATATATGTGTGTGTATATATATATGTATGTATGTATGTATAATTTTTAAATTAGAGGCAACTAGGTGGTAGAGTGAATAGAGTACTAGACCTAAAGTCAGGATAAACATGAGTTCAAACTCTGCCTCAGCACTTACTAGCTATATAACCCTGGACAAGTCATTTAACCTCTTTCAACCTCAGTTTCTTCCTCTGTAAAATGGAAATAATAATAGCACTTGTCTCACAGAGTTGTTGTGAGGATTAAATAAAATAACATATGCACTTTATCACATAAAAACAACTGTGTATAAACAAGTTGTATACAGGATAAATTAGAGATAACCAACATAGGAAAGTTGCTAGTACTAAGGAAGATTGGGAAGGTGAGGTTTTAACTGGGACTTGGAAGAAGCCAGGAGGCAGAGATGATGAGGCAGAGAATTCCAAGCATAGGAAACAACTAGTGAAAATGGCAGAGCCAGACTAAGGCATGCTAGGAACAGTAGGGAGGCAGTGTCACTGGGTTTTAGAGTATAGGTAAGAGTACAGAGTAAGGAGTAAGAAGACTGGAAAGGTATCCTCCCTCCAATAAAAATGTTCTCCTACTCCTCTCCATCTATCCAAATCCTGATGATTCATCCAAGTTAAAACAAGTTGTACACAAAGCCTTGCCTAACCACTCCAGGCTCAATGACATTTCTCATCTCATCTGATGAGTACTGACATGCATTGTTTTCTAATCTGTTTCATATCTACATGTCTTTTTCTCATACTTCACACCCTCACCTAAGATATAAGCATAAAGGACAGAGACTGTCTTCAATAGCACTTAGTACATTGCTAGGTATTCATTGTTATTGTTATCATTGAGTTGTCTTTCAGTTGTGTCCAATTCTTTGTGATCCCATTTGGGGTTTTCTTAGCAAAGATACTGCAGTGGTCTGCCATTTCCTTCTCTAGCTCATTTTATAGAAGAGGAAATTGAGGCAAACAGGGTTAAGTGACTTGCCAAGGGTCACACAGCTGGTAAGTATCTGAGGCCAGATTTGAACTCAGGAAGATGAGTCTTCCTGACTCCAGGCCTGGCACTCTATCCACTGTGCAACCTAGTTATATGGAGGTATACATTAGGTTATCAGTTAAATAACTCCTTGAATTGAGGTTGGTTGAATGAGCAGTAGAATTGAACAATTTTTTATAAAACTGAAATTTAAATAATTTTATATGTAATAGAGATTCCTAAAAGTGAGCAGGAGAGAAAAAAAAAACTTGATAATTAGCTTTTGAGATCCTAGAGGGCCTACATTGCTTTGTACAGAACACAGCACAGCATTCTCATGCATGCTACAGTGAATTTGCCCTACTGTGTCAGACCTATGGTCGATTTAGCCCAAGGTTCTGTTGCTACCGAAAGATGTGCCACACAGAGAGGGCAGAGGAGCATGACTATTTTCTCTGCCTTCAGCATTCAATGTAACATACATTCCAATTTCTATTTGTAGCCATTTATGGATCTGTCCTTCAAAAAATCTACCTAAAACCTTTTTTAAAACAATGTAATAACCTATACAAACCTCTTGAGAGAAATAATAGCACCTCACTAGGTGACTGTGAGAATCAAATAAGATCAAATATGTAAAGTGTTTTTGCAAACTTTAAAGCACTATACCAATGGTAGCTATCATTATTGTTATTATTTTGTTTTGGGGCTTTTTGGAGGCAATCAGGATTAAGTGATTTGCCCAGGGTCACACAGCTAGTAAGTGTCTGAGGTCATATTTGAACTCAGGTCCTCCTGACTCCAGTCTATTATTATTATTATTATTATTTCAGAGAGTTTCTAGGGCACGCTGAGAGGTTAAGTGACTGGCCCCTTCTTTCACAAAGGCAGGGACTCAAACCCAGGTCATTCTGACCCTAGAACCTGACTTCTAACAGTCTGTTTCTTGAAACACATTGCTCCTTTGATTTGTCTTAAATTTCCCTCATCCAGGTTTCAATAGGTTTTCCCTTGTCCTAATATTTAGGGATATGGTGAACAAATCCACAGCTAATGGATCTATACCTTGAATATATATGTGTGTGTGTGTGTGTGTGTGTGTGTGTGTCTGTATGTATGTGTATACATATACATGTACATATATATATATACACACACATATATATAACTTGAATACCTTTTGATCTCAGCCTAGGCCTCTCCAGACCAAAGAGTTCAACTTTCTCAGCTATTATCATCCAACATGAGCCCTTGAGAAACAGCATGGCATGGTAGATGGAGCTTTAGACTTAGAGTCAAGAAGACCCGGGCTCTAATTCTGCCTCTGATACTCATTAGCTATGTGACCCTGGGCAAGAACCTCTCTGGACCACAGTTTCCTCATCTGCAAAATGAGGGTTTGGATGCTGTAGCCTCTAAGGTCCCTACCAACTCTCAGTCTACGGTCCTTTGACCCTCCCTCTTAATCCCTCTTGTCAGCTTAGTTGTCCTTCTCATCAGCAGATATTTTGCACAGCTCTTTTTGAAGGACAAAGAATACAGACTATTTACTTGATCATGCCTAAGAGATCTTTAAAGAAGAGGCCTTTACATTCTAGCCATTCTATAGTCAAGCCTTAATAATATATTAATATATGTATATATAATTGCATTTATATTATATTAATCATGTATGTTATTATATATCTATTAAGTCCACTTGACTGTCTCCCAGTTTTCTGTATTACATAACATAGTTATCCTTGGAATCACATCTGTCATCTATTCCCACACACTTCCCCAGGTTGGATAATAAACAATAGCAGAAGGAGAGAGCATATGAGTGGCTCAGGCCAGAAAGGGAGGAAGACCAGGGCGGGGGGGGGGGGGAATCCATGTGTTCTGAAGAGAATCAAGAATAGATGGAGAAGCAATGAGGCAGAGAGCTATGGGAAGGGATTAAAAATTGCAGAATAGGATTTTGCAACAAAAACAATCATTTTCCTTTGAATCACTGTGAGCTGCCTGGACCTCTCCACCCTCAAAAGGCTCTATCTCTTTCTTGGTTTCTTCAGCGATGTATCATCTAGTTTTAAAGCTGCACGTGGGAAGAAGGATCTCGGGTGGTGGATATGAGGGGCACACAAATGTGTAAAAGTAGGGGGTCTGCATGGGGAGAAAAGACACTTAGGAAAGTTTTTGGAGCTGAGAAGATTTTAAGTCACCTCTGTGGCTTCCAGGATACTTCAACAAAATCCCCTGATATCTTTTGTAGAAATGTCTATTTGGTTTCTGATTTATAAAGGAAAAGAGAGGGGGAAAAAACAAATCCTGAAGATTTTCTAAAATATCTGGTCCAAAAATTGAATTTTCCATTACCCTTCCTTATCTTAGAGCACTTCTGAGAAAATGATAGAATCCATATCTTAGCCTTCATCCTTCAAAGTCACTGCAATTTTTTTGCTCATTTGATATTTTCCAGTCTATATTACTCCTCTATTTCATAGACTCCTACAAAGTTAAAGATAGCAGGGCTCTTGGGGATCAATTAGGCCAATGCTCTCTTTTTAGGGGCAAGGAAACTGAGGCCCACATTGGTAAAGTGACATGCCCAAGGTCATCCAGCTAGTTAGTGATGTAGTATGAACTAGAACCTTGGTCTCCTATTAGGCCAACATTCTCTCCATTACACCCCACAATGATTCTCCTTAAATGTTTCAGCTCAAACTCCTTGATATGAGCCAACTGAGGATATTGTACTCAGAAAACTATAGGAATGATTTCTTTTTTTCTTTCAAATAATATTTATTGACTTTTTTTAATACCATAGTGGTTTCCCTATATACCTGCTCAACACTCAGCCTCCCCTATAAAAAAGAAAAATAGTTAAGTAGAAACAACCAATATGGTGACTGACAGTGTAGGAAGAACTCTGCCTCGGTAGTCCCATTCCATATTCATTATATGCTCTCCAAGAACTATTGGTCATTAAATTACTCAGGGTTCAGCTTCCTTTTAGGGCTCTTTTCATTTGCTTTATTGTTATCTTGGTTTATATTGTTCCCCAGATTCTTACTTCATCTTACAACTGTTCATAGAGCCTTTCCCATGTCCCATCTCCTCACCCTACCCTCAATCCTTCATGTTCATTATTACATCCTGCACAATAATAATCTATTACATTCATATACTAAAGTTTGTTTAGTCACTCCTCCATTGATGAGCAACTATTTACTTTCCCACTGTTTGCAACCCATGTAAATGTTTTCATAGAGTGGATCTTAGGAGTAGATGAAGAGGGTCAATCAGTCAGTCAACACAAAGTTATTAAGCACTTACTATGTGCCATACTGTGCTAAGTACTAAGGATATAAAGAAAGGCAAAAATATAGTCCTTGCCCTCAAGGAGCTTACATTCTAATAGGGGAGATGACATGTAAACAGTCAGGTACATATAAGAATAGCAGAAAGTAATCTGAGAGGGTGGGCAGGTAAGTGGCACAGTGAATAGAGTGCTATCCTGGAGTCAGGAAGACTTATCTTCGTGAGTTCAAATCTGGCCTCAGATACTTACTAGCTCTGGGTTCCTAGGCAAGTCATTTAACCCTATTTGTCTCAGTTTCTAAATATGTAAAAATTAGCTGGAGAAGAAAATGGCAAACCACTCCAGTATCTTCACCAAGAAAAGCCCAAATGAGGTCAAATAGAGACATATACAACCGAAATGACAGAACAACAGATCTGAGGCGGAGAGGCACTAGCAGCTCGAGAGGAATAAATATGGCCTCTTCAGAAAGTAGTATTTGAACTGAGTCTTGAAGTAAGGCATGGAAACTAAGAGGCAAAAGTGAAGAGGGAGCACATTACAAACATAGGGAACAGTTAGTCCAAATGCACAGAGATGAGAGATGCAGGCTGCTTTAAAGGGACAGAAAGTAGACCAATACAGCTGGATCATGGAATACATAGAGGAAAGCAAAGTGTAAGAAGATAGGAAAGATAGTAAGAGGCTAGGGAGTGAACTGCTCTACATACCAAAAATAAAAGTTTATAACTGATTCTTGAGATGATCGGGAGCTGCTGAAGTTGGGCAGCTACGTTGTAGAGTCGACAGGGTACCAAGCCTAAAGTCAGCATCGGAGTTCATATTTGACCTCTGATACTTGTAGCTGGCCCCTCCTGGATCACTGCCTTGTCATGGTGGAGGGGCTCGTGTAACTCAATGAAACTCTGAGCTATGCCATGCAGGGTTACCCAAGATGGACATGTCATAGTGGAGAGTTCTACTTCTGCTTCAGTGACATTAAAGCCTTCAACTATGTGGATCACAAAATGTGGCAAGTCCTCATAGAGATGGGAGTACCAGATCATCTTCCTCACCTCCTGAGGAACCCGTATGCAAGCCAAGAAGCAACAATTAGAACCAAAAATGGAACAACTGATTGGTTTAAGTTTAGGAAAGGAGTATGACAAGGTTGTATGTTGTCACCTTTTATTTATTCAACTTATATGTAGAGTACATCATGCAAAATGCCAGGCTGGATAAATCAAAAGCCAGAATTAAAGTGGCCAGGAGAAATAGCAACAATCTTAGATATATGCAGACAATACCATTCTGATGGCACAAAGTGAAGGATTAAGAAGCCTCTTGCTGAGAGTGAAAGAGGAAAGTGTAAAAGTTGGCTTGAAGGTTATCATCAAAAAAACTAAGACCTTGGCAACTGGTCCCATCACTACCTAGCAAACAGAAGGAGAAGACATAGAAGCAGTGTCAAATTTTATATTCTTGGGCTCAAAGATCACTGCAGATGGCAACTACGGCCATGAAATTAAAAGACACTTGCTCCTTAGAAAGAAAGCTATGACAAATCTGGACAGCATACTAAAAAGCAGAGATGTCACCTTGCTGACAAAGGTCTGTATAGTCAAAGTTATGGTTTTTCTAGTAGCAATGTCTGGCTGTGAGAGTTGGACCATAAGGACAGCTGAGCACAACAGAATCAATGCTTTCAAATTGTGGTACTAGTGAAGACTTGAGAGTCTCTTGGAAAGAAAGAAAGTCAAATCAGTCAATATTTAAAATAAATTAATTCAGACAATTCACTGGAAGGTCAAATACTAAGGTGAATCTTAAATACTTTGGTCACATAATGAGAAGACAGGACTCATTGGAAAAGATCCTAATGATGGGAAAGATTGAAGGCAAAAGAAAAAGAGGACAGCAAAGGATGAGCTGAATAGATAGTATCATAGAAACAATGAACGTGAGCTTGGACAGACTTTGAGAGATAGTGGAAGATAGAAAGGCCTGGCATGCTACAGTCCATGGAGTCACAAAGAGTCAGACACAATTCAACAACAACAACAACAACACTTCTAGCTGGATGACCCTGGGCAAGTCAATTAGCCTCTGTTTGCCTCAGTTTCTTCAACTATAAAATGAAGGTTGCTGTGAGAATCAAATGAGATAATAATTGTGAAGTGTTTAGTACAGCGCCTGGCATACAGTTAATGCTATATAAATATTTATCATTGTTATTATTATTATTATTATTATTTAAATGAGTGACCTGGTTAAACCTAAGCTTTAGGAAGATCATGTTGGCAACCATATTGAGGATGTGGGAACAGTCTAGAGAGTGACAACCTGACCACCTCTATTTGTCCCAAAATGTTGCCTCCTTCCTTCCTACCTGTCAAGGTGCTTGAAATTCCATTATTATAAATTCATTCTCTTAGGTCTCTCCAGAGTCCCCTATTAAAATGCAACACCGCCCTATTCCCCAAGGCTAACATTCTAAGCCATTATCAGCTTACAAGTTAGCAGATATTGGCTGACAAACTAAAAGAGATTGCCAAAGGCACTAGGAGAACATGGAAATTCAGAAAAGGAAGATCAAAGCATTCAGACAGTTCATCCTTGAGGGCTGTAGGACCCAGGGGACGAAGTTCACTGTAAACTCTTGCTCTCCCTCTCCTTCCCCCAACCCACCCACACCAACTATTTCTATAATGGAGCAAAATCTAATTACAATGAACATCAAGGGCAGCCTGTAACTAAGAGAATAAACACCAGGAATGGCAGTAAGGAAAGAAGATAAGCATCTAAGAGAAAAGGAAGCAACAAAGAAAGGACCAAAGTTATTTTTAAAAAATTAAAAATTTTTTAAAAGGGTAACATATACCCTAAGGTCAAGAGCATTAATGCCAAGCAGGCAGCCAGTCCCTGTCCAATCTGAATTATTGTCTTGATGATAATGGAAGGGTAGAGGATTGAGTGGAGTCTTGCATATGGCACCTGTGGCCAACGCCCCCTCCCCAAAGATTCTGGGATCATGCGGACTGGATTTAATTCTTGGATCCTAACCCAAAGGGATCACATTTTCTCTTAGCTCATGCCCTGACCTAGGTTTCTACAAGAAAATCTCTAAAGCAAAAGCTTAGGTATGGCTTATATATAGGATTTCTCCTCCAAATGGAAGACAGGATCCCCAGCTGCCCCACCATAGACATTCAGTGTATGATATGTGTATAAGACATGGGACCACCTTTATTCCACTTAATATAGAAAATGCCCA
Organism: Vombatus ursinus; assembly: GCF_900497805.2. Classification (NCBI taxonomy): domain Eukaryota; kingdom Metazoa; phylum Chordata; class Mammalia; order Diprotodontia; family Vombatidae; genus Vombatus; species Vombatus ursinus. The sequence goes on from NW_020954585.1 coordinate 57,992,355, forward strand.
AGACCCAAAGGACTCACATACACCAATGAACAAATATAGAAACATAAAACACTCAAGTAATCCATTAAACTCATGAGACTTCCCCAGAAGTTAAAGACATTTTGTGGGAATGCTGAACAAATACTTCCTATTTATCTCAGACCTGCACTACTGAAGCAATATTATCATGAAGAGTTGGCAAAGTCCATGAGGCCTAGTTCCCACTGGCTTTAGTATTTCACCTATAGAATCTCTTTGCATTCTCTGAAAAGCATAGAAGTCTTCTCCCTCTAGAAAGCCAACGCCTAGTCACGGAACCAGGGAACTCTCAAACTAAGGATTACCCATGAAGTTACCCCTAAAGCTAGAAGTAGACATTCTCAGATTTGTTCCTGAAAAGGAAACAAAAAGGCATGCAAGAAGGCAGCCAGGACTAGAAGATTTTGAAATTACCCTCTCAGGCCTAAGTGAGCTCAGGTTGCAGGACACATTCTTCTGAAATTTGCCCTATTCTGCTCCTGGAGCTGGAAAGGGTAGGGAAAAGGAGCCGGAAATCCTTTCCACCATCTTGCTGCAGTCCTATCTAGAAGTCCAAGGTAGAGATAGAACAGAAAAAGGTGGAAAGTGTAAGCTATTTCAAGGTTTGCTCTTATAGACCACAGAAGAGACTACCCTCTGAGCTTTAGTCAACCAATCATTGGGAAGCAGCCTCAACCATTAAGGATCAATAGGAGGAATTCTGTGTCCACTTGGCAAGGGGTTAGTGCGAATGGCTCCATGACACCTGTCCCCTTCCAACAAGCCAACTATACACAGCCTTCTGGTGTTGGCTATGGTTTAGAGAAAAGCAGCTGACTTTTCATCCCTTTCCCAGCAGCCTTCTTACCCTCAAAGATTCCTCCATCCCTGCCTGCCTGTCTTCTGACTGATGAGCTCCTCCTACCACCTCTATTTTGAGGAAGCTGGGCCCAGGCCATTCATGATTACTCCTCATTTTCCTCTCAGCTCCATTCTTTGCTCTCCAGACTTGTTCTTCTCAACCCTTAGGCTTGACAAGTCAAAGTAGCAATCTTTTTTTGAAAAAATGCTGCCCCCATTTTATACTAGTCTGTCATCGCACTACTTAACTGTAGTCAAGACAGATGATGAAGAACAAGCCAAGAAGCTGCTAATGGCAAACTCCTCCATTTATATTGTCTATATAGATTCTCTATATATTGTCTTTCTCCATTAGAATGTAAGTTCCTTGTGGGTGGGGACTGTCTTTCTTTTTGCTTGTAATTGTATCCCCAGGGCTTAACATACATAAAAAAGCACTTAATAAATGCTTGTTGACTTGATGCGACCCAGGCAGCATGAATTCATAGATGGTACAAGGTATATGGTTGCCCATTGGGTATTGGACAAATTGAATTCCTCACCAGTTTGAATCATAGATTTTTGGGCTGAAAAGTGACTTTAGAGGTCATCTAGTCTAATTCTCTCATTTTACAGATTGGGAAGCTGGGACCCAGTAAGTAACCGAGATAAGATTTGAAGCTAAGTTCTCAAATTCAAAATGCTGTGGTCTTTGCATTGTATCATGCTTCTATGGTTCATTACTGAACCAGAGCTCTCAAGTTGGAAGTGGCCTCTGCAGCCATCTAGTCTAAGGCCCTTATTTTGCACATCAGAAAACTGAGGTCAAAAGGTTGTGACTTGCCCAAAACCACACAGTAGAATAAAAAGCAGGATTTGACATTTTGGACGTCTGACTCAAAAATCCACTGTCCTTTAAAGCAGATCTTTGTTGTTTGAAGGTGGAAGAGAAAGAAGAGGAGGTAAAGGAGGAGTAGCATGTTAACTTTCTATCCTAGGCAAAGAAAATCAGAGAAGAAATTTCATGTGATGACAATTGGGAATATTAGCTGCTCAAGGGGATCTAATTTTGCAAAATAATATATCAGAAACCAGTGTCTATAATGAAAAAAGCTTTTGCCCTGGGATATGTAATTTGACTCAGTGCTCTACATGAAGTATTAACAAATATAATAAATAATGGGAAAAGGCTGACATTTGGTATTAGTAAAATCCATCAGGCAGAAACTTTTGCAGCTGATGAGCATTTGATGCCCCAAGAATTGTTTAAACTTTCACTTCTAGCCCTTGTAATAACTATGGCACAATTGGTCCTAAATAATCACAATCTGAGAAAGACAGAGAGGGATTGTTTGGATTTTTTCCTTCTTTTTCTTTTGCCTTTCATTAAAGAGTAGGTTTTCTGGCACATTTTCCCACAGTTGGTCCCTCCACCAAAAAAACGAACTTAGTAACGGAAGATTCAACTCTGGGATTTTTGAAATAACCCTTTCCTTAATCCCAGGAACACAAATGCTTGAAGAAAACTTTGTCCATGACCTTCTCAGCCATCCCCCAGACTTCAGGTAGCCCTTTGATCATTCTCTTCTTTTGTACTTAGAGGACACTTTTTTCTTTCTCCAGGACCAGTGATTTCAGGGAGCTCAAGTTGGGGAACAAATCATTACTTTGTTGTTCTGCAACAGTGACTAGCTGGTCTTAGAGAGTTACCTAGAACTGGAGTAAAGTGGTGAAAAAGTGTAAAAAGGGGTGAAGTGACTTTCCCAGAGTCACACAGCTACTATGGTCAGTGACTGGACCTGAACTCAGGTCTTCCCAATTGTGAATCTGTCTCTCTATCCACTACTTATGGGAGAACAGGCATTCTTTTTCAGCAAGGACATTTGTTGTTGTGGTTGTTGTTGTTGAGTTGTTTCAGCAATGTCTGACTCTTCATGACCCCATTTGAGGTTTCTTGACAAAGATACTGGAGTGATTTGCCATTTCCTTCTCTAGTTCATTTTACAGATGAGAAAACTGAGGCAAACAAAGTGAAGTGGCTTGCCCAGGGTCACATAGGTAGTATCTGAAATTGGATTTGAACTCAGATCCTCCAGACTCCAGAGCTGGTACTCTATTCACTGTACCAACTAGCTGCCCCCAGCAAGATCACAGAAGGAAAGAAATAAGAATTTATTAAATTAAATCAAATTAAATACTATCTGCCAGGCATCATGTTAAGTGCTTTACAAATATTCTCATTTGATCCTCACAACAACCCTGAGAGGTAGGTGTTACTATTATCCCATTTTACATTTGAGGAAACTAAGGCATATACAGGGTTAGTGATTTGCCCACGGTCATATAGCTAGATGGTCCAGTGGATAGAGAGAGGGACCTGGAGTCAGGAAGATCTGAGTTTAAATCAGGCTTCAGACACCTACTAGCTGTGTAACTCTGGGCAAGCCATTTAACCCTGCTTGCCTCAGTTTCCTCCTCTATAAAACGAGCTAGAGAAGGAAATGGCAGACCACTCCAGTATCTTTGCCAAGAAAACTCCAAATGGAGTCACGAAGAATTGGACATGACTGAAATAACTGAACAATATAGCTAGTAAGTGTCTGAGGCTGGATTTGGACTGCAGACCCAGTACTCTATCCACTGTGCCACTTAACACAACAAAACTGACTCATCCTTCACATTCTGCCCTGCATATTGTAAATATTTAATAAATGCTAAATTGAATTGAAGCTATTTGCTTAAAGAACAGGGGGACTCAACAGATTGCTCTTCATTCAGCATCACTACATAGAAAGACTAATAAAGATGGAAATTATCTTCTAATCCTATATATATTATAATATATATATATTAAAAACTCACAATTCTTCGTCCATGAAGATGGCACCATGTTTCAGCAAAATTGGTCATCTAATTGTTCCCCCTACAAGATCTTTATTTTGGCTGTCCCCCAGTCTTAGAAGGCACACCATCCTCAGCTCGCCATTTGCAATCCCTAGTTTCTTTCAAGGCTAAGCTCTAGGACTAACTCCTAAATGAAGGCTTTCTTGATGCCCTAAACTGCTAGTTTCTACCCCCTAAAATTATTGTATCTATTTCATATTTTACAAAATATACAAACGTACATTAGGCAGCTAGGCAGCACAGGGGATAGAGCGGTAGACCTGAAATAAGGAAAACCTGAGACCAAATCCAGCCTTAGTTACTTATTAGCTGTGTGACTGGGCAAGTCACTTAACTTCTGTCTTCCTCAGCTTCCTCATCTGTAAAATGAGGATAAAAATAGTACCTACTTCCCAGGGTTGTTATGAGGTTCACATGAGATAATATTTGTAAAGTGTTCAGCACAATGTCTGGCACATAGTAAGTACTATTATAAATGCTAGTTATTTTTAAAATGATGCTTTATTATTATTATTAAATATACATGCATGTTGTCTCCCACCTAGATTGTAAGTTCCTTGAAAGTAAGGACTGTTTCTCACTTTTTTCTTTGTAACCCCAGTACCTAGCATATTACCTGGTATATGGCATGTTAATTGAATGACTGACCCATCACCTTTGGGGCATGAGTTTTGAGTTGCTCTTTCAGTAGTGAAATGAACTTACACTGGTCCATTGAAACTCTATCTTTGGGATAGCTGGCCATAGCAGGGAAATAATGATCAGTCTGTGGCCACTGGAAAAAGCCAATTACTCCATAAGAAGACTCTTTTTAGCATGGCATCCCAACCCAGTGCATTGAAACATACCCCTGCATCAAAGAAAGCCATGTTTTCTCTTCCCTACAGATCCAAGTCCTCTTTGTACACCATCACTGAGACCAATGCACCTGAATTCTTGCTGTGGCTACAGCACCATCCATTTTAGAATTAAGGTTCAAAGGAACTTTCTGAAGGTCAATTAAACCTGCTTTGTTCAAAGGGATATTCTGGGTATTTGGATGAGGGCAGGGGTATGTTAGTAAATGTTAACAATGGGCTCCTCAAAAAAGAAAAGGGGTACCCCTGACATACTCTTAAATTTAACCTGAATTATAAACATTTTCTCCATCACTTTCTTCAGTCTAGACAATCAACAAAACAATAAATCAAGCCCTGATTTGTAGCATCCGCAGATTTCAAAAGTGTACATTCTCATGTGGAAAATTTAACAGTTCTCTTTCAGAAGTTGGAACAAGCTGTTTCCAGCCCACCCTCAGGTAAAGGGTGGGATATAAAGATGAACAAATGCAGTTTTGTCCTCTAGGAATTTACTACTGAGAAGTAGGGGTTGAGGAAGGGGAAGAAAATAAATTGTGAACACAAATAACTATACTAAAGAATACAATGTGATAAGTATATCAGAGGGCTACAAGAGATCCAAAGAAATCACGGATTTAGAGTTGAAAGGGACCTCAAAAATTATCTAGTTCAGCTCTCTCATTTTACAGGTGAGGAAACTGAGACTTGGAGAAGCTGAGGGAAGTGTCCAAAGCAATGTAGGTAGTAAGTGGCAGAGATGAGATTCAAACTCAGGTCTTCTGACTCAAAATTCATGAATCCTTTCATAATACCATGCTGTCTCTCCATATTAGAATTGCTTCTGGATGGTCAAACCAAGGAAGGTTACATTGAAAGTTGCCTTTAAGCTAGACTTTGAACAATGGGTAGGGATTTAAAAGCCAGAGTGAGGAGGAAAAAAGAGGAGAGAGAAGAATACATTCTCAGCATAGGAAATGGGATGCACAGAATCCAGGAAACGTGAATTGATACCAAGCTGCTATTGTTTCTGGGTTGTTTTTGTGTAGGTGACCCTCTTCCATTATAATCATTTGGCCCCCTCCACCAGCAGATAAATTGATTTTGGCCACACCTCCTCAAGGTATGGGTATGCCTTGGGTATGGCCAGGTATGCCATGGAACAAAAGATTCTAACCAGCTGAGACCACAAGGCAAAGGCTTGAAGAGCTCCAGAGACAATCTGAAATGGAACAACCCAATGATTATTTAAGAGGAAATTCGATATGTTCTTGCCTTAAGAAAACTGTAACATAAAATCTTCTGAGGTAAGATGGAAATTTAGCTGGCAGTAATTTAAGCTCCTCACACTCACCCAGTGTGATCTATTCAACAGAGAGGTGCCGTGAGCAGAATAATGAACCTGTACTCCAAAAAAAAAGACAAGCAGAAACTTAAGTTTTTTTGTGTCAATCATGGAAGAGATTGACTTCAAAGTGCAGTACATAAAGAAAGGATACAAAATAAAAGCAGATAATAATTGCAAGTACAAAAATAAAAACAGGTCATGCCACCCCCTTTCCCCTAAAAAAATGAAAATAGAAAATGAAAGAGAACAAGGTTTTTCATTCACCAGGATATAATATACCCTTTGGAACTTGTTATTTAACAGCCAGGATAAAAGATGTCATATTGGTTCATCCAATTTTTAGTTGTCATATCTTTCAAATGCAAATAGTTTGGGAGCAAAACACAATATTCCATGGTGATAATTAGGAGTTTTCACTGTCATAATTTTGAATGAAATGTCATGTTGCAAATGGAAGTCAGAAAAATAATAGCACTTAACAGTTTACAAAATGCTTTCTTCACAACAACCTTATAAGATAGGTAAAGTAATGATCATTATTCCCATTTTCCTCAGAAAAGATGAGTTTTCCCTAAAGGGTGATAAAGCTATACTTGCCTTCCTTGGTATTACTTCTTAGTCATCTAAGGGCATTAAAAAAGTCTAGACCCTCCTTAGTTGGTAGATGTCTGAAGGTCACATGAATGGTCTGACCAGATTGCCCACCCTAAGGAACAGATTCATTTCCACACAGAGACAAAGGGTAGGAGGTACTAGTATATAGAAACGTCCTTTTGTTATCTGTTCAATGACTTACAGGTGTCTCATTTTATCCCAATATTAAACCTAAACTAACAGGATGCTGACTTTACGCCTATCCCTAACAGGGACATAGTGATTATTTTGTATTAGAATTTGTGAATATATAGTTTGACATGAATGCTAGATTCTGGGAGAAGATACATCATCATCACCATCATCATGATCATCATCATTATTATTATTATTATTTTAAGAAATAGAAAAGATCATGGGGACAAAATTTCTATACAGCAAGTCAGCCTAGGAGAAAAGAAGTTTTCATGATTAGAATTCTAAAGACATAAAAGAGAAAGAATTTTAATGAGGAGAAAAGGGAGAGAACTCTAAAAAGAATGATGTGGATACACAGGTAGCTCACTAGTCAACTCTGATTTTTTTGATTTTTTTTAACATTTTTATTTAAAGTTTTGAGTTCCAAATTCTGTCCCTCCCTCCCTCCTTCCCCTCTCTCCTCCCTTAGATGGTAAGCAATCAGATATAGGTTATACATGTGCAATTATGTAAAACATTTCCATATTAATCATTTTGTACAAGAAGACTTGAATAAAAAAAAGAAAGAGTGAAAAACAGCATGCTTCAGTATGTATTCAGTCAATATCAGTTCTTTCTCTGGAGGCAGACAATATGCTTCATCATTAGTCCTTTGGGATTGTCTTGGTGAATCATTGCATTGCTGAGAATAGCTAAGTAATTCACAGTTTTTCATTGAACAATATTACTGTTACTGTTTACAATGTTCTCCTGGTTCTGTTCACTTCATCACGCATCAGTTCATGTAAGTCTTTCCAAGTTTTTCTGAAATCATCCTGCTTGTCATTTGTTACAGCAATAATATTCCAATACAATCATATACCGCAGCTTGTTTAGCCATTCTCAGTTGATAGGCATCCCTTTTGATTTCCAATTCTTAGCCAACACAAAAGAGCTGCTATAAATATTTTTGTATAAATAGGTCCTTTTCCCTTTTTTCAGATGTCTTTGGGATACAGACCTAGCAGTGGTATTGCTGGATCAAAGAGTATGCACAGTTTTATAGCTCTTTGGTTATAGTTCCAAATTGCTCTCCAGAATGGTTAGATCAGGTCACAATTCCATCAACAGTATATTAGTGTCCTAGTTTTCCCACATCCCTTCCAACATCTAACATTTTCCTTTTTTTTGCACATTAACCATGCTGATAGGTATGAGATGGTACCTCAGAGTTGCTTTAATTTGCATTTCTCTGATCAATAGAAATTTAGAGCATTTTTTCATATGACCATAGATAGCTTTGATTTCTATGTCTGAAAACTACCTGTTCATATCCTTTGACCATTTATCATTTGGGGAATGACTTTGTGTTTTTATAAATTTGATTCAGTTCTCTATATATTTGAGAAATGAGGCCTTTATCAGAGATACTTGTTGCAAAAATTTTCCCAGTTTTCTGTTTCCTTATAATTTTGGTTGCATTGGTTTTGTTTGTGCAAAAAGGTTTTAATTTTATATTATAAAAATTATTTCTTTTACATTTTGTAATGCTCTCTATGTCTTCTTTGGTCCTAAATTCTTCCCTTATCCATATATCTGACATGCCCTCTTAATTTGCTTATGGTATCTCCCTTCATTTGTAAATCATGTACTCATTTTGACCTTACCTTATACTGTGAGATCTTAGTCTATACCTCGTTTCTACCATACTGTTTTCCAGTTTTCCCAGCAGCTTCTGTGAAATAATGAGTTTTTGTTTCAAAAGTTTGGATCTTTAGGTTTTTCATATACTACATTACTATGGTCTTTTACTGTAATATAATTTGTACCTAATCTAGTCCACTAATCCACCACTCTATTTCTTAACCAGTACCAGATTGTTTTGATAATTACTGCCTTATAATACAGTTTGAGATCTGGTATGGCTAGACCACCTTTATTCACATTTTTTTCATTGATTCCTTTGATATCCTTGAGCTTTTGTTCTTCCAGATGAATTTTGTTATTATTTTTTCTAGCACTATAAAATAATTTTTTGGTAGTTTGATTGGTATGGCACTGAATAAATAGATTAATTTGGGTAGAATTGTCATTTCTATTATATTGGCTCAGCCTACCACCCATGAGCAATTAATATTTGTCCAATTGTTTAGATTTTATTTGTGTGAAAAGTGTTTTGTAGCTGTGTTCATATAGTTCCTGTGTTTGTTTTGGCAGGTAGACTCTTGGCAGGTAGTCTACTGTTATTTTAAATGGAATTTTTCTTTCTATCTCTTGCTACTGGACTTTGTTGGTTTTATATATATATATATATATAACTGCTAATGATTATGTGGGTTTATTTTGCATCCTGCAACTTTGCTAAAATTGTTAATAATTTCAAGTCTTTTTTTAGTTGATTCTCTGGAATTTTCTAAGTATAACATCATATAATCTGCAAAGAGTGATAATTTTGCTTCCTCATTGCCTATTCTAATTCCTTTTATTTTTCTTCTCTTATTGCTATAGCTAACATTTCTAGTACAATATTAAATAATAGAGGTGATAATGGGCATCCTTACTTCACCCCTGACTGAAATGGGAAGGCTGCTAGCTTATCCCCATTACAGAAAATGCTTGCTAATGGTTTTAGATAAATATTATTTCTCAATTTAATGTAAGGGCCATTTATTCCTATGCTCTTTAGTGTTTTTGATAGGAATAGGGGATATTTTGTCAAAGACTGTTTCTGCATCTATTGAGGGAATCACATATGGTTTCTCTTGGTTTTGTTATTGATACGGTCAATTATGCTATTAGTTTTCCTAATATTGAACCAGCCCTGAATTTGTGGTATAAATCCCACCTGCTCATAGTGTATTATCCTTGTGACATATTGCTATAATCTCTTTGCTAATATTTTACTTAAAATTTTTGCATTGGGGCAGCTAGGTGGCACAGTGGATAGAGGACTGACCTTGGATTCAGGAGGACCTAAGTTCAAATCCAGCCTCAGACACATAACACTTACTAGCTGTGTGACCCTGGGCAAGTCACTTAACCCCATTGCCTAACTCAAAAAAAGAAAAAACCAACAAAAAAAAAGAACCAATTAAAATTTTTGCATCAATATTCATTAAGGAAATTGGTCTACAATTTCCTTTCTCTGTTTTGGGTCTTCCTTGTTCATTGTCAGCACCATATTTGTGTCATAAAAGAAATTTGATAGGACTCCTTCTTTGCCTATTTTTCCAAATATTCTATATAGTATTGGGATTAATTGTTCTTTTCTTTCCCCTTTTCCTCCCTACTGCCTATAGGGCAAGTTAGATTTCTATACCTAACTGATCATGTTATTTCCTTCTTGAGCCAAATCTGATGAGAGTAAAGGCTCAAACAATGCTGATCTCCCTCCCTTCTTTCCCTCTCCTGTAATAGGTTTTTGTGCCTTTTCCTGTAATGTAATTTACCTTTGTCTGCCTCCTCCTTTCCTTTTTTCTCTGTACATTTTCTTAATTAGATCAGATTAATCCATTTACTTGGATTCATTTAACCCACTTGATTAGATTTTTTTTTCTCATTACATCAAAGTCAACTTATACCTACCCCTTTTACGTATATCCCTTTAATATGGTATAATAACAATACAGTTCTCAAGAGTTACAAGTTTCATCTTCCTTTGTAGGGATATAAACAGTTTGTCCTTATTAATAACATGTTGTTTCTTTCTAGCCCATTTACCTTTTCATATCTCTCTTGAGTCTTGTATTTGAAGATCAAATTTTCTATTGAGTTCTGGTCTTTTTATCAAGAAGGTTTGGAAGTCCCCTATTTCATTGAATATCCATCTCCTCCCCTGAAGGTTCATGCTCATTTTCACTGGGTAGTTGATCCTTGGTTGTAATCCAAGCTCTTTTGCCTTACGGGTTCTCATATTCCAGGATTAATTGTTCTTTAAATGTTTGGTAGAATTCACTTGTGGATCCATCTGGTCCTGGAGATTTTTCTTAGGATGTCCATTGATGACTTTTTCAATTTCTTTCTCTAAGAGTAGGTTATTTAAGTATTTTGTTTCTTCTTATGTTATTTTGGGTAATTTACAGTTTTGTGGATATTCATCTATTTGATTTAGATTGTCAAATTTATTGGCATATAATTAGGCAAAATAACTCTTAACTATTGTCTTAATTCATCAGTGGTGACTTTACCCCTTTCATTTTTGATAATAATAATTTGGTTTTATTCTTTCCTTGATCTATTTTATTGTTTTTTTCATAAAACCAGCTTCTAGTTTTATTTATTAATTCAATGATTTTCTTACTTTCAATTTTATTAATCTCTCCTTTGATTTTCAGGATTTACAATTTGGTGTTTAATGGAGGATTTTAATTTGTTCTTTTTCTAGTTGTTTTTTTTTTAGTTGCATGCCCAATTCATTGATCTGTTGTTACTCTATTTTATTGATGTAAGCAATTAGAGATATAAATTTTCCCCTAAGTACTGCTTTGGGTACATTACCTTAAATTTTGGTAAGTTGTCTCATTGTTGTAATTTTCTTTAATGAAATTATCAATTGTTTCTATGATTTGTTCTTTGACCTACTTGTTTTTTAGGATCAAACTGTTTAATTTCCAATTAATTTTTAATCTCTTTCCATTGTCCATTGTTGAATGTAATTTTTATTGCATTATGATATGAAATTTCTATTTTACTATTTCTATTTACTATTTACCGCTTTTCTGCTTTTCTGCATTTGATTGTGAGGTTTTTATGTCCTAATACATGGTCAATTTTTGTGTAGGTGCCATATACTGCTAGAAAAGGTATATTCCTTTCTATACCCATTCAATTTTCTCCAGAGATCTATCATATCTAACTTTTCCAGAATTTTATTCACCTCCTTCACTTCTTTCTTATTTATTTGGTGCATATTGTAGGATTCTGGTTTTTGATCCATTCTGCTATCTACTTCTGTTTAATGAGTGAGTTCATACCATTCACATTTATAGTTTTGATAAATAATTGTGTATTTCCATCCATGCCATTTTTCACTTGTTTATCCCCCTCTCTCCTTTACCCCACACCCCTTCCCTCTTCACAAGTGTTTTTACTTCTGATCGCTGGCTTCCCTCCCTTTTATCAGTCCTCCTCCCTTCTGTTATCCCTGTCCCTTTTTACTTCCTTATATGGTGAGATAGATTTCTATATCCAACTGAGTGTGTATATTATTTCCTCTTTGAGCCAATTTTGATGAGAGTAAGGGCGGCTTTGCTCACCACCCCTACTTCCCGTCTTCCCCTCCATTATAACAGTTTTTTCATGCCTCTTTTATGTGGGACAATTTGCCCCCATAGAATCTCCCCCCCCTTCCAGTTTTCTTTCTCATTCCTTTAATTTATTTTTGGGGTATCATCCCATCAAAGTCACCTTGTATCTACACCCTCTATCTACACATACTCCTAATTGCTCTTATAATAATAAACTTGTTAAGAGTTACAAATATTATCTTACCACATAAAAATGTAAACAGTTTAACCTTATTGAATTTTTATGTTTCCCTTTAGTCTTGAGGTCAAATTTGGAGGTCAAATTTTTTATTCAGCTCTGATCTTTTAATTAGAAATGCTTGAAAATCCTCTACTTCATTAAACATCCATTTTTCCCTTGAAAGATTATATTCAATTTTGTGAGTTAGGTGATTCTTAGTTGTAGTCCTTACTCCTTTACCTTCTGGTATATCACATTCCAAGCCTTCTGGTTCTTTAATGTGGAAGCTGCCAAAACCTCTGTAATCCTGACTGTAGAACCGCAATATTTGAATTGTTTCTTTTTGGCTGCTTGCAATACTTTTCCCTTGACCTGTGAGTTCTGGAATTTGTTGTTTCTAGGAATATTCATTTTAGGATCTCTTTCAAGTGGTGATCAGTGGATTGTTTCAATTTATATTTTGCTCTTGGTTCTAATATATCAGGGCAATTTTTTCTGATAATTTCTTAAAAGATGTTGATCAGGCTTTTTTTTTTTTAATCATGACTCTCAGGTAGTCCAATAATTCCCCTATCATCTCTCCTAGATCTGTTTTCTATGTCAGTTGTTTTTCCAATGACAAATTTCACATATTTTCTTCTATTTTTTTACTTTTTTATTTTGTTTTATCATATCTTAATGTCTCATAGAGTCATTAGTTTCCACTTGTTCAATTCTAATTTTTAAGGAATTATTTTCTTTAGTGAGCTTTTGTACCTCCTTTTCCATTTGACCAATTCTATTTTTTAGGGAGTTATTTTCCTTGGTAAATTTTTGTATATCTTTTCCTACATTATTGACTCTTTTTTCATGATTATCTTGCATTACTCTCATTTATTTTCTCGATTTTTATTCTACTTCTCTAATTTGCTTTTAAAAATCATTTTTAAGCTCTTCCAGGAATAATTTTTGGGCCTCAGACCAAATTACATTTTTCTTTGAGGTTTCACTTTGACAATATTGTCTGCTTCTAAGTTTATGCCTTGATTCTCCTTATCACCATAGTAACTTTCTATAGTCAAGTTCTCTCTTTGTTTTTTGCTCACTTTTTCTGCCTTTTTTTGTGACTTGGTGTTTTTATGTAAGAGCTGGGCTCTGATCCTGTACTGTCCCAAGCTTTTTGTGCTGGGGCACTGGGTCTTACTGCTGGCTTTCACTGGGCTTCAGGGCTTTGATGCTTGCTTTCTCTGGAGGGTAGGATCCCCTCCTGGACTTGTACTATGGGTGGGGGCTCCCCATTGGCCTTTCCTAGGGGTGGGATTTAATTGCTAGCCTGTTCCAGGGGTGGGCCCCTGCTTCTAGGCTGCTACAGAAACAGGGTCTTTCTGCTGGTAGGCCCCAGGGACAGGATCTCACTGTTAACCAGCCCCTGGATGGAGCTTCACCACTGATGAACAATGAGGTCATCACCTAGCTAGTGGCTTGTGCTGGAGGTGGGGTTGCTGCGGTGAGGCCTTGCTGTGCAGCACAGACTGTTCACTTGCTTAGTGGTTGCTGGTTTGCAGGAACGCAGGGCCTCTCTGGTGAATTGCCCCAGGCTGGCTACCGCTGCTCTTGTACCTCACTCCCCTGCCACCCCAATGAGACAGACCTCTCCTGCTTAGGCTGGTAAGCTGCTCCCCTGCTCCTACATCAATTCTGAGGTGGTTTTCAAGTTGTTTGGAGGGGAATTTAGGAGAGCTTTAGAGGATTCCTTCCTCACTCTGCCATCTTGGCACTAGAAGTCTCACCAACTTTGATTTTGAAAAGGCATGAAAAGGAGATTTGAAAAGGGCATGTAATAGGAGATGGATGTAAAAACTTAGCATGCTAAAGTTGAGAATGACCTGAGGCTGCTGAAAGAAGCAAAATATATTCTTATAAGTTTTTGTTGTTGATATTCTTATATTGGGAAAATGTAAGGGAATCAAAGAAACACTCTGGAAGTAACAGTATAAATTAAACCAAAGAAAAAAAGCAATGAGCACCTCCGTCTATTCAAGGACTATACAAGAAGACTGTCAGAAGTCAGCTGACATTCTGAACAGACATAAGGCAGATGAGGAGCAACAAAAATGCGAGGCCTAATTCTTGTGGGATCCTGGCCCTGGCCTGTCAGAGCAGCAGGGAACAGAGCCTGCCCCATGTGTAGGGCCCTGCACAGGGGACACATGGCCATTGTGCACAAGAATCACAGCAGGACACCAGGGCCAGCGCAATAACCAGGCATCTGGATTAGAGTCACAAGCCAGAGACAGGGCTGCTCTCACCATGTTTTGCACCACAAGTGTGAGACTCAAATACAAATGGGGGCTGCTAATACCTAATAAGGATCCCTGTGGGCTGCATATTGACTTAATTTTAAATGTAGTTATCTAATAACTATTTTGTTTTTATTTATTTTGCTAAATATTTCCCCATTGCATTTCAATATGGCTTGGACTATACTCAAAAGTGTTCCTGACCACATGTTTGGTACCACTGTTGTATGCTACCAAGCTAAATTAAATTAGCCAATTGAGGTCCCTTATACAGGACATTTCATTTCACACTTCCATGACTTTGCACAAATGATCTTCTGTGTCTGGAATTAATACCCACCCTACCTCATAGCTTCTATCTCTAGCTTCCCTTAAAGCACATCTCATGTGCTAGAGCCAGCTCAAACCACATGCTGATTGGTTATTTTTTTTTTCAGTTTGATCTTCTCTACCTTGGAAATTAGCAAATGCTACAAATCAGGGCTTGATTTTTTTGGTTGTCTAGACTTAAGAAAGTAATGGAGACAGTTACAAAACACTTTTCATGCAAATAAAGTCAGATCTAAATAAGTGGAAAAACATCAGTTGCTCATGGGTAGGCTGAGCTAACATAATAAAAATGACAATTCTACCTAAGCTAATTTACTTATTCAGTGCCATACCAATCAAACTACCAAAAAATTATCTTATAGAGTTAGAAAAAAATAAGAAGAAGATTCATTTGGAAGAACAAAAGGTCCAGAATATCAAGAAAACTAATGAAAAGAAATGCAGGGGAAGGTGGCCTAGCAATTCCAGATCTTAAATTGTATCATAAAGCAGCAATCATCAAAACTGCTTGGAACTGGCTAAGAAATAGAGTGGAGGATCAGTGGAATAGGTTAAACATGCAAGACACAGTAGTCAATGACTATAGTAATTTATTATTTCATAAACCCAAAAACCCCAGCTTCTGGGATAAGAACCCACTCTTTGAAAAAAACTGCTGGGAAAACTGGAAAAGAGTATGGCAGAAACTAGGCATAGACCAGAATCTCACACCATATATCAAAATAAAGTCAAAATGAGTTCACGATTTAGTAAAAGCTGATACTATAAGCAAACTGGGAGAGCAAGGAATAGTTTACCTGTCAGATCTATGGAGAACAGAAGAATTCATGACCAAACAGGAGATAGAGAACATTACGAAAAGGAAAATAGATAATTTTGATTACATTAAATTGAAAAGTTTTTGCACAAACAAAGCCAATGCAATTAAGATTAAAAGGAAGGTAGAAAATTGGGGAAGAATTTTACAGCCAATGTCTCTGATAAGGGCCTCATTTCTAAAATATATAGAGAATTAAGTCAAATCTGTAAGAATACAAGTCATTCCCCAACTGATAAATGGTCAAAGGATATGAACAGACAGTTCTCAGATGAAGAAATTAAAGCCATCTATAATCATATGAAAAAATGCTCTAAATCACTATTGATTAGAGAAATGCAAATCAAAATAACTCTGAGATACCACATCACACCTATCAGAATGACTCACATGACAAAACAGGAAAATGATAAATGTTGGAGGAGATGTGGGAAAATTGGAACACTAATGCATTTTTGGTGGAGTTGTGAAATGATCCAACCATTTTGGAGAGCAATTTGGAACTATGCCCAAAGGACTATCAAAATGTGCATACCCTTTGACCCAGCAATAGCACTTCTAGGGCTATATCCCAAAGAGATCACACAAATGGGAAAAGGACCTACATGTACAAAAATATTCATAGCAGCTCTTTCTGTGGTGGCAAAGAATTGGAAATTGAGAGGATGCCCATCAATTGGGGAATGGATGAGCAAGTTGTGGTATATGAATGTGATGGAATACTACTGTGCTATAAGAAATGATGAACAGGATGACTTCAGAAAAACCTGGAAAGACTTGTATGATCTGATGCTGAGCGAAGTGAGCAGAACCAAGAGAACGTTGTACACAATAACAGCCACATTGTGTGATGACTAATATTGATAAACTTACCCCTTCCTGGCAATACAAGGATCTAAGACATCTCCAGAGGCCCTGTGATGGAAAGTGCTATCCACATCCAAAGAAAGAACTATGGAAGTTGAATTGCTATTTTTTTCTCTTCTGTTGAATTTTGTTTCCTCTTTCTGATGATTCCTCCTATTGGTTTTAATTTTTACTTACAACATCACTAATGTGAAAATATGTTTAATATGAATGTAAATGTATAACCTATATCAGATTGTGCGCCGTCTTGGGGAGGGTGGTGGGGAGGAAGGGGGAGAAAAATTTTAAACTCAAAAGCATATGGAAGTGATTATTGATAAATCAAAATAAATTAATAAAAAATTAATTTAAAAAAAAGAAAGTAATGGAGAAAATGTTAATAATGTAGGTTAAATTTGCAAATGTGTCAGCATGTTTTTTTTAAAACAACTTGTTAAACACTGAGCAGCAAACAACGTCAAGATTTTGGAGCAAGAAATCATTATTTGACAAAAATTGCTGAGAAAACTGATTTAGACATAAAGGATGATATCATAAGCAAATTAGGGGAGCATGGAAAATGTTACCTGTTAGATCTATGGATAAGGGAAGAGTTTATAACCAAACAAGAGATAGAGAGGATCACAGGAAATAAGATAAATAATTTTGAATACATGACATTTAAATTTTTTTTGCACAAACAAAATAAATGCAGCCCAAATTAGAAAGAAAGCAGGAAACCAGGGGTGGTGGGATTTTCAGCAAGTTTCTCTGATAAAGGCCTCATTTTTAAAATATATAGGGAACTGAGTCAAATTTATAAAAATGAGAGCCATTCTCTAATTGATAAATGGTCAGAGGACATGAACAAGTAATTTTCAGAAGAAGAAATCAAAGCTATCTATAGTCATATAAAAATGCTCTAAATAAATCACTATTGATTAGGGAAATGCAAATTAAAACCTCTCTGAAGTACCACCTCACACCTACCAATTGATAGTAAAGGAAAATGATAAATGCTAGAGGAGATGTGGAAAAATAGGTACTATTGATGCACTGTTGGTGAAGTTGTGAATTGTTCCAACTATTCTGGAGAACAATTTGAAACTATGCCAAAGGGGCTATAAAACTGCATATCATTTGACTCAGCAATACCACTACTAGGTCTGCATCTCAAACAGAGCAAAGAAAAGGGGAAAGGACCTATTTGCACAAAAATATTTATAGCAGCTCTTTTTGTGGTGGCAAAGAATTGGAAATTGAGAGGATGCCCATCAATTGGGGAATGGCTGAGCAAGCTGTGGTATATGGTTGTGATGAATATTATTGTGCTATAAGAATGATAAGCAGGATGCTTTCAGAAAAAGCTGGAAAACCTATATGAATTGTATAGTAAAGTGGCCAAATCCAGGAGATCATTGTACACAGAAATAGCAATATTGTGATAATGATCAACTGTGAAAAACTTAACTAGTCTGACCAATACAATGATCCAAGACAATTCCAAGGACTTATGCTGAAAAATGTTATCTACCTCCAAAAAACTGAACTCTGAGTGTAAATTAAAATATAATTATTTTCATTTTATTTTTCTTGCTATTTTTTTTTGCAACATGGCTAATATGGACATATGTTTTGCCTGATTTCGCATGTATAATTGGTATCATTTTGCTTTCCTTCTTAATGGGTGGGGAAGGAACAGGAGGGAGGGAGAATCTGGAACTCAAAAAAATTTTAATGTTAAAAATAAATAAAATTTAAAAACAAAGCTTTTAAAGAAAGCAAATGAAATACCAGATTTCAGCAACCAAATCACAAACTCATCGTTCTAGAGCTAGAAGGGATATTGGAGGCCATCTAATTCAACCTACCCATTTTTCAGATGATAACTGACGCCCAGAGAGGTGCAGCGACTTGCCCAAAGTCACCCAGATAATAAGCAGCTGAGATGAAATATGAATCCAGGTACTCTGACTGCCAAGCCAGTGCTCTTACTACTGTGTCAAGCAGATGGATGTCTCCCCTGAGCTCTAACTCTGATGCTTCATTGCTGTTTGTGGGTGACCCTGCACATTAGAAAACTTTGCTAGGGTGGGGAGAGGTAAAAGATGGTGCATATCCTACCGAGATAGAAAGGCTTCAAATATGAGCCAACCCAAGGTCTGTCTGTAGTCCAAGTACCAAACTTATTGAGGTTGGATAGTAATGCCAAAAGATTAACCTCAAAGTAATTTGTAGGAGTAGGGATGGAGGTGGAGGTGGAGACGGCAATTCATGAAGAATATCTACAAAATAAAATGATACAACATTTAGAAAATGTCTACTGCATGCAGATAACAAAGCTAAATGCTGGGAAGAAATCATGAGTCCTTCTAGTATTTAACATTGTAAATGCATAGTCCTGCTGTGCACTATACTGATTAAACCACATCTAGAATATAGTGTTAATTTGGGGGCAATGTATTTTAATAGAGATGTGTACAAACATGATATAATTATTAATAATTGTAATAATACTTATTATTTTATTTATATTTTAAATAAAATCATCAAACAAGGATATGTTAGTTTACCAAAAATACTCACCAATGTCAGATAAGATGCATTATGTGAGGGGGCAGCTAGGTGGTGCAGTAGATATAGCACCGGCCCTGAAGTCAGGAGGACCTGAGTTCAAATCCGGCCTCACACCAAACACTTGACACGTACTAGCTGTGTGACCTTGGGCAAGTCACTTAACCCTGATTGCCTCACAAAACAAAACAAAACAAAAAAAAAGATGTATTATGTGAGATCCAAAGAGAAAAGGGATATACTACGATGGTGAGGGTCTTTATATGTTCCTATTTGCAGGTAATTTTCTGCTGATTACATCTAGCCCCAGAGTGAGATTCAAGATTACTGAAAAGAGATCAGCCTAACAAAATATGATACATAGGTCTTCAAAATGGATGGAAAAACACCTATTGTCCATGCTATGATCTGGAGTTACTTATTTGATCATTCCTTTAAATTATTATATCAACACATATATACAAATGTGTGTATATATGTATGTATATGTGTGTATACACACACGTATGGGATAGCTATTACAAATGGGCAATGATTTGGGCTCAGAATTGAATAGGAAGAAGAGAGAGGGCTGAATTGCACTTGGGAAATTGTGCAATGGTTTTGTTTTGGTTTGGTTTGGTTTGATTTTTTGGTGAGGCAATCGGGGTTAAGTGCCCAGGGCCATACATAAGTGTCAAGTGTCTGAGGCCGGATTTGAACTCAGATCCTGCTGATTCCAAGGCTGGAACTTTATCCACTGTGCCACCTAGCTGCCTCTTGCAATGGTTTTAATGATCCCAGAATCATATAACTTAAGAATTAGAAGGAATATTCATGCCTATTGAGTCCAACCCATCCATGAAAGTAATTACCATTCTAACATAAGTGTTCCTCCAGCCTTAAAGACCACCAAGGAAGGGGAATCCTTTGCTGCTCTATAGCACAAATGTCCATCTCATCAACACAAGTGCTATCCTAGCCATACCATATGGTTGTCAGTTTTGGAACCCTATATAGTCTCTGAGGAATTCAGCTCTCAGGTAAGCCAAAGGCAGTGAAGAGACTTTTAGTTGGCACACATAGGCTGTAGCCTATGTCTAGGGATGATGTGCATGAAATGTGGCATATGAATTTTTTTAAAGGATGTGGGCCAGTCACAGTGAGAGTAAGGTAGTTAACTAACTACCCATATACGCCATCAATATCCACGCCATGTTACGGGAACTAAAGGATAGATCCTATCTAGAGGAAGCTAAGTGGCACAGTGGGTTTGGAGTCAGGAAGATCTAAATTCAAATCCAGCCTCAGATACCTACTAACTCCACAAACCTGGGAAAGTCACAACCTCTGCCTGACTCACTTTCCTCATATGGCAATAATAATAGCACCTACCTCTCAAGGCTTCTGTGAAGATCAAATGAGATGACACTTGTAAAACTCTTAGCACAATACCTGGCATATAGTGAGTACTGCTCCCTTTGGCCTAGTATTACCGGATTTCAAACTATATTACAAAGTGATTATCATGAAAACAATCTGGTACTGGCTAAGAAATAGAGTGGTGGGACAGTGAAATAGATTAGGTATACAATATACATTAGCAAATGAATATAATGATGTATGGTTTGATAAACCCAAAAATATAAGCTTTTAGGGAAAGAACTCACCATCTGGCAAAAACTATTGAGAAAACTGGAAAGCAGTTTGGCAGAAGCTAGGCATAGACCAACATCTCACACTATATACTAAATCAAGGTCAAAGCGGGTAAATGGTTTAGATATAAATGCTGATATCATAAGTAAATTAGGGAAGCATGGAAAATTTTACCTATCAGATCTATGGATAAGGAAAGAATTTATGACCAAACAAAAGATAGAGAGATTCACAGGAAGTAAAATGGATAATTCTGATTATAAGAAATTAAATTTTTTGTACAACCAAAATCAATGCAGTCAAACTAGAAAAAAAGCAAAAAACAGGAGGGCAGGGGGAAGAAGAGGGAATTTTACAGCAAGTTTGTCTGATAAAGATCTCATTTCACAAATATCTAGGGAACTGAGTCAAATTTGTAAAAATAAAAGCCATTCTCTAATTGATGAATGTCCAAAGGATATAAACAGGCAGTTTTCAGAAGAAGAAATCAGAGCTATCTGATTTTTTTCATGTGATATTTCACATGAAAAAATGCTCTGAATCACTAATGATCAGAGAATGCAAATTACAGCAACTCTGAAGTACCATCTCACACCTATCAAAATGATAAATGCTACAGGGGATATGGAAAAAATAGGTACTATTGGCACACTGTTGGCAGAGTTGTGAACTGGTCCAACCGTTCTGGAGAACAATTTGGAACCATGCCAGGAGGGCTGTGAAACTGTGCATACCATTTGTCTTATCAATACTACTACTAGGTCTGCATCCCAAAGAGATCAAAGAAAAGGGGAAAGGACCTATTTGTACAAAAAATATTTCTAGCAGCTCTTTTTGTGGTGGCAAAGAATTGGAAATTGAGGGGATACCCACCAATTGGGGAATGGCTGAACAATTTGTGGCATATGATTGTGACAGACTATTATTGTGCTATCAGAAATAACAAGCAAGATGGTTTCAGAAAAACCTGGGAAGGTTTTTCTATATGAACCTATATGAACTGATTCAAAATAAAGGGAGCAGAACCAGGACAACATTGTACATAGTAATAGCAATATTGTAATGACGATCATCAGTGAAAGACTTAGCTACTCTGATTGATACAATGATCCAAGACAATTCCAAAGACCCACAATTAGAAATTATATCCACCTCCAGAAAGAGAGAAAGTTAATGAACTCTAAGTGCATATTGAAGCTTTTTTTTTTTTGCTTTTTTGATGAGGCAATTGGGATTAAGTGACCCTTGCCCAAGGTCATACAGCTAGTGAGTGTTATGTGTCTGAGGCCGAATTTGAACTCAGGTCCTCCTGAGTCCAGGACCGGTGCTCTATCCCCTCCACCACCTAGCTGCCCTTTACTTTCTTTTATGTTTCTTGTTTTTTGTCATTTTTTTTTCAGGGTTTTTTGCAACATGGAAATGTTTTGCATGACCACATATATAATTGATACACTATTTTCCTTCTCCATGGGTGGGGAAGGTGCAGAAAGGAGGGAGAAAACTAACTCAAAGGGAACTCAATTTTTAAAAAATGAATGTTAAAAAGAAATAAATACTTTTTTTAAAAAAGCATGTTCCCTTTCCTCCTCCCCCACCTCCAGCTTATTAGGTGAACTTACCATCACAATACAGAGATAAGGGTTCCACAAAGTAAGAAAGTATGGACAGATTGCTACATTCACAACTGGAGGAAATATCCCCATGGATGAATAAAATCACAGATCCTATTATGAAATCTCTTGATGGACGTAGAAGTTAGAAAATTAAGACTCCCTTCAAACTGTGGATGTGAATGCCACGATGGTGAAAATATCATGAATTTAATTTCTAAGTCAGTTCAGATTTCTAGGAAATGGAAATATTCAAACCATATCCATTTACAAAGTTCAGAGTTGATTAATCAATTCATCTGTGCTCACCCCAGAAAATAACCAGGTCTATAGGTGGCATTCCTGCTACTGCTGTGGATAATTCACCAGCTTCTATATCTCTCTACAGCAACAGATGCCAGGAGAGCCCAAATCATATAAAGCTTGAAGCCTAGGGCAGGTCTGCAGGTGGGTCTAGAATCTTTTGGCAGAGTAGAACAACTCTGCCTTGAATGTTAGGAAAACTCTACATCAGGCAGTGAATTAGTTAAAATGCAGCAGTATTTATATCTAAAGCAACAGCTCTAGTGTATCTCAATGCAGAGTATTATCTATTATCCAGAAAACTGGGGACCATCCATATGACTAAAGGAGGGTTTTTGAACCTAAAGTATTCATCCTCACTAGATAGAGTGAGTACACCAAAGAACTACAACATTCTGTTTTGATTAGAGAGATATAGCTTGAAATAAAAATTCAAACTTGAAATGGTAAAGGGCAAGGGTCTATTTTCTCTTTCTGGGCTTGGCTCACATCAGGGCATATAGGCTAGTAGTTGCTTCACATTCCTAAGTCTCTGGATTGGCCTTTGAGCCATACAGTAGTGAAAGTTCAATGCCCTATGCTCAGAAGATCCTACAGCACTGATTTATGGATGATTGAAAATAAATAGGAAAAATACATATTAAGCACTTACTGTATGCCAAGCACTGTACTAAGCTTTAGAAGAGACAAACAGAAAAAGTAAGGCTCTCAAGTGATTGCTGTCAAGGAGTTCACACTCTAATTGAGCGAGAGAACCCATAAAAGAAAGTTCAGCTACAAAGTGGATGAAGAGGCCAGGAAGTCCTATGGGTGAAGGGAGAGAGAGGAATGATGACAAGGTGGGAAGGAGAGTGTCTGTCATCAGAAGCTTAGATTATGGGGGTAGGGTAGAGAGATGGGGGTCTGGAGGACAGAGGCAGGGAAGATGGTAAGGCATGGAGGACCTTAGAAGATAGTATTAGAGAAAACAATAAGGCGTGGTGGACCTTCATCTAACTGGAAACAATAGAGTTGGTGACTCCCATCTCATTCGAACCATGTTAGCAATCAGCTAGTCTAGATAGTAGCCTGGCAGAGACGGTGAGGAAGGGAAAAGCAAGGAAGAGAGAGTACCCCTAGTCAGGAGAGGTCTTCCTTGGATAGGTTCTATATTAGGCTTTTGATTGTTGAAAATCACAATTCCAGGACTAGCCCAATTCAATAAGCAGAACTGGTCAGATCACGGGAAAGTCATAGTAGAATGAAGGTTGTGAAAAGGAAAGGTTAGTGCAGTACGAAGGGACTCCAGAAGGGAGGGAGGAAGGAAGAGATGTCCATCAAAGGCTAGAGGCAAGCCACTCGAGCTACTCTGTACCACTTGTTCTAGCTGACATATCCTAAACAGAGAAGGAATGAAGGAGTCTCCTTACAGTTTGCTTTTCTCATCAATTTGCAATGACTTTCTTTAAAAATACATCATGGTTTGTTCTTGTTTTTTTCCCAAAAAGCTTTGGCCTATGTCTCTTAGCACAGTGCCTGGCACACAGGAGACTTAATAAATGCTTGTTCCTCCCTCCCCTGATGTATGTAAGTGAGGGAATACCAGAAGTCTAGTTTTATGTTGCTGAAGAACTTCCGACACACAGTATGTTTGCTGTTCTCAACTCCCTGAGATGACAAGACCCAGAAACCCAGGTGAAAAAACTAAAATTGTTTCTCATCATTTAATAGGCAAATTTATGAAGAAAATAAAGTTGAGCATGACCCCTATTTTGCTTCTGAGATGTCAAATGGTTTAAACTCATTGGGAGGTTTCTTTTTTAACTAAGTCACTCACACCCTGGCCCCCAGCAACCCCACCCCAAGGATCAGATTTGCCAAATCAGGTAACCAGAGTCAAGAAACTGGGTCAATATAGGTGTTTGAGAACTTTTCATTTTCTCCTGGTGGATTTCCACTTATAAAAAAAAGCCACATTATTAAAATCATACACCAGTTATTCCTAGTAAAATAGGAATGAAATGAAAGGCAATGAGACATTAGCCTATTTATTTTTAATGCTTTGAGTAGTCACTTCCAAACCAATGCAACGATTCTTCCTAGAGGGAGGAGAGAGAAAACACAGGTAAAACAATTGTGGAGACCCTAGGTGGTGGTCATGATTCACTGAGAAATTTCTCCCATTGGAAAATTATTTCCTAGCAGAAATTTGTAAGGACGGCCTTCTTGTGTCTCCAACTCTTGCAGCAAAGAAAAGAGTCAAATGGAAGAGTCTCAAGATAACTTTGCCAAATTCAATTCTCAGATTACTTACTGGTGCAGCAGGCTATGAGAACACTTCAAGCCTGCAGTTCTAAAGAGAATAGCAGGGTTTTTTTGTTTTCTTTATTCCAAACTGAATCCTTTTGACAGATTTTTTTTAAGTCTACAAGACTGGTCCCATTGGGGAAGACATAGGTTCTTTTCAGATAAAAACATCATTGTGTATTTCCACTCCCCAGTAGTCAGTTCCCTGGATAAATACAATTTAACTTATGTTGTCTTGACCCCTTCTGACTTGTTTGTTATTCCCCTTGGATTTGAATCTCTGGAGTTCTTCCACAATTGCTTATAAAGTCGTTGTTGTTGATGTTGTTTTCCACTCTCATTCCCTTTATAATATATGGTTCAGTCCTAGGGTAATTTAAACTTTGCAGGAAAGGATTGTGGATTCTAGAGACACCATACTTTAATGATTTATGCTTAAGCCCAGAATGTAGATACCTTGAACTCCATCCCTACTACTTTCATTTATAAAATTCAAACTGATAGGAAGCAAGTGATAACTTTGACCCAACTACCACGGCCACCAACAGAAGGAAACTAACTCCAACCTAGACCGGCCCTGTAAAAGAACATCATAGATGCAAGGCTGGAAGGAATCCCAAGGGTCATCTAGTACAACTCCTTCATTTTACAGATGAGGAAACTGAGGACCTAGGGAGGTTAAGTTACCCACACACAGTTAAACAGGAAGTAAGCATTCGAGGCAGCATTTTAACCCCTATCCTCTGATTCCAGAGTGAGTTTTCTTTGCATTGGGACAGGACACTTAGCTTCCCACCAGTTTTTCAGGAAATTAACTTTCCCTGCCATGTTCTCTCTCGCCTAATACTTCTCATCCACAAAAATTGAGAGCTATTGCATCTATGCAAGGGCATCCCTGGGGTGGGAATTTCTCTCACTGATGCCGATCACTGAATGGTCTTCACAGCTGGCATGTCACTAAGATTGAAATTAAGCATAATGATTTCATTGCATCTACTACCCACTGAGAGCTAAAATGTGCCTATCTCAGAGATAAAGACTGGGGAGGAGAAACCGTCAGAACACAATGGAAAATAATAATCATGGCTCTAGATCTGGAAAGAATCTCAGAAGCCATTTAGTTCAACTCCCTCATTTTACAGATGAGGAAATTGAGTCCCAGGGAGTTTCGAGGACTTGTCTAAAGTCACATGGATAAATAAGCATGAGAGACCTGAATTCAGTTGCTTGGACTCCAGTGGTCTTTCTCTATAGACCACACTGCCTCTTCTGGATTTGAAGACCTGAGTTCAGATCCTGTCTTTGTCCCTTACTACTCATGTGACAAAAGGGCAAATCACTATATCTCTCTGGGCCTCAGTTTCCTCATATATAAAAAGAGAGGTTTGGACTGGATGGACTTTATAAGGAATACAGTAGCCTCCACTACCTGCCCAGGGAAGCTCAGAAACCCCTGACTCACCCAGTCAGAATAAGACATTCGGTTAACTGCCCAAACCCCTAAATTTGAGCATCTACTAAAAGACAATTCCCCCCAAATCTCTCTTCCCACCATTAACATGAATCAACACCATTCTCTAGGCCCAGGTTCCTGTCCCCCTTCCTCCAACCTGCTGTGTAGTTGGCTTGCTGGATTCAGCTTATACCAGCTTGAGAACTAATTATTAAATTTTCAGTGAGAGCACTGACACCTAAAAAAAATCAGCAAATTCTACAAATCAAGGCTTGATTTATTCTTTGTTAATTGTCTAGACTTCAGAAAGTTATGGAGAAAATACCAGTAATGAAGATTAAGCTTAAAGTACATATTTTTTTTGGGGGGAGAGACAGTTAAACATTTACCAGAATACTCCCATGCTAGACCCAGATTAAAATCCTAAAAATAACCACTCACCTTTGGGAAAAAAGGTTTTTCAGCTCAAGAGAGCTGACAGTTAACCCAAAAAAATGTAAAAAAGGGAAAAAGACCTACGTGTGCAAAAATATTTATAGCAGCTCTTTTTATAGTAACAACATACTGGAAATTGAGTGGATACCCATCAGTAGGGGAATGGCTGAACAAGCTGTGGCACATGAATGAAATGGAATACTTGTGAAATAAGAAATCATGAATAGGCAGATTTCAGAAAAACCTAGAAAGACTTGTATGAACTGATGCAAAGTGAAATGAGCAGAATCAGAAAAACATTGTACAGAGTAACAGCACAATGTGTGATGATCGACTATGAATGACTTAGCTCTTCTCAGCATAATGATCTAAGACAAGTACAAAGGACTCATGATGGAAAATGCTATCCGTATCCAGATAAAAAACTGATGAACTGAACACAGGTAGAATTATACTTCTTTCACTCTATTTTTTGTGGCTTTCTCATTTTGGTCTATTTCTTCTTTCATTACTATGACTAATATGAAAATATGTTTTACATGATCACACATATATAACCTATATCAAATTGCTTACAATTTTAGGAAGAGGGGAGGGGAGGGAGGGAGAAAAATCTGGAACTCAATATCTTGTGAAAATGAATGCTAAAAATTGTCTTTACATATAATTGGGAAAAAATAAAATACTACTATGTAAGAAAAAAGAAAGTTTTTTCATTCTTTCCCTGACCCTAGCAGGGTACCGAGTTCTACCAGTGGTCCTTGTGGGGTGCCCAATTTCACTTGTTTCCATCATTTTCCCTGCCTGTCCTTTCTTTTGTATCTCTCCTCAATAAAGCAGTCTTGCTTTACTGTCTTATGAGCTTCATGCTTCCTAATAGCAGGTCTTTGGTATTCCAAACCTTCTTAAATCTGCATTAAGACACCTATAAGGCCCCTTTCTAGCTCTAAATCTATAATTCAATGATTCTGCGATTTTCTTTCTCTCTGATAAAACAAGTACAGATCAGGTCTTACACCAACTATGATTGGGTAACTCCTTCAGAGCCAATCAATTGCCATGACCTGATTAGGCATTTCTCTCTCAGTAGACCAAAAGCACCTAGAAGAGGTTGATGGGCAGAGCAGGAAGAAAGATCTGTAAAGGAAGCACATGTCCCTAGTGAACAGCTCTGGTATTCTCTAGAGGAATGGAAAAATACATCCTTAGTACTGTGTCTGCTGCAGCATCTTTCAATGCTGAATAATGCCCCATATTAAGGTAAAACATTCTATTTCATCTCCAAATTAGTTGTCTGAGAAGCCTGGAACATACAATAAATTCATGCTCAAATCATCCTGACCATGTTGCTTAGTTAATTTAACACAGTTTATCTTGCAATTCACTCTGAGGCAAAATGTAATTAAATATTTGCCTGGGTTTTGTTCTGTTATTAAGGCTTTCATTGCAAAAGAAAAGGCTTATACATGTATAAGTCTAAAATGCTATTTACAATGTGACAGAAAGCTTGCACATTTTTCGGTTTCAGAAAAGAAATCTTGATGGAGAATTGAGCTGTTTAGCATTTTGACAGGTTTAAGTTATTGCATTGACAGTAGGCATATTTAAATAGAGAAGAGGAAGGGAATGAAAAACACAGGTGTTCCTGGCTTCTTTCAATAGTGTGGATTTTTTTCTAAAATCCACTTAGTGATATCTTTTGTTTTTACATCACCTTCATTTCTGGATCTATCTCATGCCTACCCCCTACTAAAGCAAGTCATCTCCTCATAACAGATCAAAGAAATAAAGGGAAAAAAAGTTACTTCAAGAAAACCAATCAATTCATCAACTGTATATGACAGTATATGGGATATTCCAATGAGTGTTTTCTTAAAATATAGTCCTTAAGTAGGATTTTTCACTCTGAATTATAATTTCAAGGATACTTTATCCTCAATTCTAATTGTTCTTTTATGGGTACTAGTTCTAAACACTTTTCTCTACCTTTAATTCCCTCCCTACTCCCATCAGCCTGTCAAGATGTTTTGAGGCATCTGCTATTTAAAGGAGCTCTACAGAGTAATCCATTCCTACAGAGAAAAACTATTTTCTCATGTGAATAATTACTCCCTAATTTATCTTTATCTTCTAAGTCTGAATTCTCACGATAGGTCACCTGAAAGTGGGATACACCTACACTGAACAGACATGTGCCCCCTTGCAATATGTGGCTGTCAGGTGGGAGGGTTATTATCTCAAAGGTGACCCACTAGACCTTGTAACTCACTATAGAGAATATATTGAAAAAGCTGTGCTAGATCAACCTTCGTAATGATAAGTCACACTTATATTGGGCTTGGAACTTTACAAAGCACTATTCTCATAACAACCTGATGAGATAGGCAGTGTATGCATTATCACCTCCCATTTTCCAGATGTAGAAACCGAGGCTAAAAAGGGGGAAGAAACTTGCCCACAGCCTTCAGCTAAAATATGTTGGAAGTAAGATTCAAATCCAGGTCTTCTGACTCCATATCCTACAGAGTCATAACCAGGGTTGGATTGTTAGAGTTTTGTCCTAGGTGGTTACATCTGAAGAGGCACACTCCTTACCTGCAGTAGATAGTAAATTGTCATCCCTGTGCCTCATAATCCTCTGCCAGCCTTCATTTCCACAGCACTGGTGGAGGGAAGAAGGCTGGGAGAAGGGAAGGGATTGGGTCATGGCCAACAGAAGTCATGGGAGGGGAGGAAAAACACATATACCCCTTTTCCAAGCATCACAGTACTCACAATTCAGTTGTTTCTCCTAGGGTCTGCTACCCACCTATGACTCCTAAATACAAGTGAATTTGCTACCCTGACATTAGATGTTCAGAATGTTTTCCAATATGGTAACTACCTTGGAGTCTCGTTATAATATCATGATGGTATCATCATATAATTTATGAACTATCTGTGAATAAATCCCCCTAAAGGGAGGCCCAAGACTTTCCTTTCTCAAAATTCTACTAAACTCTTCAGGGAGTTATACTCATGCAAGATTCCAGCACGCCCAACTTTGAGTTGATAGCAGGTTAATCCAATTTTCTTGTGAGAAATCCCCTTTCCTGCCCTTCCCTACAAAAACAGAATGAAAAATTTCTCAGAATTCAAAGAGAAGCTAGTAGAAGGTTCAGGAGTGTGAACAGCAATCCAAACAACTAATTGATAAATGATAGAGCCAAGAAGATGCTGCTCTGAACTGAGCAATGGCTAGTACCTGTAGTATGGCCTGAGTACCTAGTAGGCCTCACCAGTTGCCATGACAATCTCCTAATGGGCACAGGTGACTTCCAGGTTCTTACCTGAAGTTATCAATTTTGGGAAAGTGAAGCTAATTCACATCTTGGCAAAAATACTGGAACAAATAAGATGAAGCTGGGCAAGGAAGCAGAAAAAAACTATTTTTTTCACTAGAACCCAACCCAATTAAAATTTTGAAGATTTCAGGGCAGTGTCATTAGAATAGAGAACTGGAGGCAAGCAGGCATTTTCTCAGACCACAGTGAACAGGTGAGCTTCTAATGTGACTATATATCCTCTAAACATTTTTCTGAGACTTAGTGCATGGCACACTTCCTTTGAGCAGTATATGATGTAATGAGATTCCAGTGCAGTGAACTAATTTGGACTCCCCCTTGACATTTGCTGCAATGAAACTTGACCTATATTTTCATTTTCTGCTTCATAAACTATAGCTTTTACTTTGACAAAAATGAGTAAGATGTATTCCATTTCTTTCATTCAATAAATATTTAGTGAGCATCTAACTGGAACATTTGGGGACACCTGGGTCTCAGCTGGAATTCCTCCCTTCCCTTCAAGACACTTATTTGGTTATGAGCATCATGATGACTTCTGGAGCTCCATGAATAGACAATCCTTTCAAACAATCTTGGTATCTATTTTGTACAAGGTATATTATTCTGTGTGAGGAATAGAGGAGGATGCAAATAAACTAAAATAAAATAAATCACAAGTGAGGGCCCCTGCCTTCAAGAAGCTCATGTTTCTATCTTGATTTTTGTTATTAATATTAAAAATATGAATATCTAGAGACTTTGGGGAACTTTCCCTTGAGTGAGGTCTGGGACAATTTTTCTAGGGTTAGCTGAGTTATCTTGCTCTTAATGGGAAAGTTCCTTCACTCTATAGTTTCCTGTGTATACTTCTATGATTTTTGTTTTGCTTTTGATTTGGATAAATGTGGTTATTTACTTAAAAAAAAAAGTATGAATGGCAGTCACAGAACTACCCTTAAGCTGGGAAGACCTGGGTTCAAATCCCAACTCTGCCACTTACTGGCGATGTGACCCTGAGCAAGTCAATTAAATCTCTTAAGAGCCCCAGGCAACTCCCTAAGACAATAAGCTGATGATAAGGTGCCCATTTATAATGATAAAGTTTCCTCCTGCAAATTACTCATACCAGTGAAATTACAAGACTACTCTAAATGTTTAAATGTATATAGGTGTGTGTATATGTATGTGTGTGTGTGCATGTATAGCTAATTGCTCACATGTATATAGAACAACTTCATGGCACATTATATGCACATGTATATACACACACATTTCTGTGTATACATGTGTGCATATATACATATATTGTGTGTATAGATATATATATAGCTAATAATTGCTCACATGCGCATAGCACTTCATGGAATATTATATACATATAAACACACTTGCATTTATATACATGTATATATACATATGTGTATGTAGCTAGAATGACAGACCAACAGATACACAGACAGAGAGATAGACAAACAGATAATTGCTCACATGTATATAGCACAACTTTTCACCTACTTCATGGAACATCAAACTTTCCCCACCACTTTCTAACAAGCCCCCACCACCCACATACACACATATACCTTTCTAACCAATCTGTGTAATTAACAGTGTTAGCCTGGGAAACAGAACAACCCAGGAGGATATTTTTTAAAATCTTAACACAACAAAGTACTGGTTTCTCTTTCCTTCTTTTTAAAGTGACAGTAAAACCAAGCAAAGCATCTAAGGAGGAAGTGCCTCCCAAGTCCCAATTCTAGCCAACATCACAATATTTGATGTATGCATTGTACTTAATAATTACAGTAGGAGAGCCCTCTGGGACCAGATGTCCTATTTTTCAGGCATACTGTGAGATAGAAAACACAGCAGGAACTCCTGTTAATTTGTAGCAACAATCCGTTGGGTGAGGGAGGAGGGATCCTTTCTATCCATCTCACTACAGCAAAGTGTTTATCCAAAAATGGATGGTGCTGAATGTTTCTTTTGATTAACACTCTCACTTTAAAGGGCAGTCATCCTCTGCCTCAGGAAGGGAGTTTTTCCACAGAGCTTCCCTCTTCCACAGTGTTATTTCTTGCCAGTAAATAACAATCAGCATACACATCTCTCTGATGAGGGTGATTTTTTCTTCAAAATCCAATCTGAGTGGTAGAGAGACTCATACTGTCAGCTTAAATATGGCCAAAACAGCAACAATAAAAATCCCAGCAATTCTGCTTGGTATTTATATCATAGAGAAACGTCATGTATTTGACAGGAAGGGTGTTGGTCCAGAGTTCTGGCTGTGATATTAGCTTACCACCATTTACTGTGTAAAACAGAACAACTGACCATCTCTATGAGACTGTTTCTTCATTATATAATGGAGGTAATAACTGCCGTCCCACTGACCTCCTAGGATTGTTCTAAGGACTGAAAAACAATGTATATGAAACTGCTTTGGAAGGCAAAAGCTTCTATATGGTTATTATTATGGCCCATCTATTCTGATTTCTTTACATAGACTCTACTGGCTACAAGAATTCAATTCAGCTATTATTTATTTACTTTTCCTTTTAAAATATTTATTGATATCTTTCGCTTTTACATCACCTACATTTCCCCACTGTAGACCTCCAACAGCTCCACCAACAATTTATTAATGTGCCCATCTTTCCACAATCTCTCCAATAATGACTATTTCCACCATTTTTCATCTTTGCTAATTTGTTTGTTGTGAGGTGAAACTACAGGGGGTTTTAAATTTGCATTTCTCATATTTTTAGTGATTTGGAAGAGAGGTGTCAAATTCAGGTTCAGCCATAAAACTCCTGAATGTGACCTGAATCAAATAAAATGTAATTGGAAAATGTTTAACAAAATAAATAAAAATGCAATACAACATTGATATTGTCAATCTGTGGTTTTCTAAGTCAATTTGAGGCCTGGAGGATTTGAGTTTGACACTGATGTTTTGGGGCATTCTTTCATATGGTTGTTAAGTTTTTTCCTAGCATTTATTAAGTACCTACTATATGCCAGGCAGCTAGAGACAGCTAAATGACTCATAGAGCACTAGGCCTAGAGTCAGGAAGACCTATGTTCAAATTCTGCCTCAAACACTTACTAACCACGTGACTCTGGGCAGGTCACTTAACCTCTACTTGGCTTAACCCACTGGAGAAGGAAATGGCAAACCACTGGCAAAACCCTTTGCCAAGAAAACCCCATGGATGGCACTGGCATGCTGCTGTGATCCACAAGGTCACTAAAAGTGGAACACAATTCAACAGCAACAACAAATATGCCAGGCACTGGGGATGCAACACAAAATTTAAAATTCCTTATGCCCCCAGGGACTCATGTTTTATTAGAAGTATATCATTTCACATGTAGATAGAAAATAAAATATTAAAAGTATACCAGGTAATTTTTGGGGAAGGGCACACATCTAATATGATGTATACTGTTAACAGTAGAAAAGGGGTTCCGGAGGACACAACAGAAGAGTTGGGATATGGACCCAGAAGGGATAGAACATCAGTTCCATGGTTATGCATAGCTATGCATGGGTATGAAAGAATGCATGGAGAAGGGAATGTCTACCCTGAATGTATGTAATAAAATGAAGTATTATCCCAAACTTTAACAATGGACTGCTCTTCATTCTTATTTGCCTTAAAATTTTGGAAAGCTCATTTTATGGCTTGGTGTCCCAGTTTCCCCAATTTTAAAATAGTAATGATGCTTTTCATTAAAACACCATTGCATGCTACCTATATGTTCAAGTCACATGTAGGAGAACTGAAATGGTATTCTGGAGTACGCAAATCCATAGTAGTGACATATGAGCTTAATTAGAACTCAATCTGTTTACTCTATATATTGAGAGGTTTTACCTCATTTCTGCTCCTTGACATATGCACCATATGCACCATATGGCTCATTTTCCAAATGGGAAGGCCGCTATTGTAACTGATGGCATCTTTCCCAGGTGAAATAATGCACTTATAATTTTATGTCATGACAGAACTAAATGGTTTACATGATCAAACACTAGAGATGTAAAAGGTTACCTAGTTCCCTTTCAGGTATGTTACTTACTTTATCAAGTCACGTAGGAGCTTCCTTGACTGAAGGATGTTGGCAAACATCTGTAAGTTGCTGAGCTATGCCTATTGTGTTTCCAGATGGGCTCTGAGTAGCAGGAGGCTTCTCCTAACTCTCATTTCTAGATTTAAAGAATTTTTAATTGCAACTCACTTCAGTCTCCACCCTCTCTGAAATGTTCAATTAGATGAAAAATGTTTCGTGTTGACTTATTGCTGAGTTGACCTCCAGAGAGAAAAAAAAACGTAAGCAAGAGGATTTCACCTCATTTTTCCAACAAGTTCATCTCTGATTGAGTTTTTGGGTGAGGCAATCAGGGTTAAGTGACTTGCCCAGGGTCATACAGCTAGTAAATTTCAAGTGTCTAAGACTGGATTTGAACTCAGGTCCTCCTGACTGACTCCAAGGCCAGAGCACTATCTACTGCACCACCTAGCTGCTCCCTCTGGTTGAGTTTTGTCCTCTTGTCTTTGTTGGGGCAGCTAAGTGGCACAATGGGTAGAGTGCTGAGCCTAGAGTCAGGAAGACTCATCTTCCTGAGTTCAAATTTGACCTCAGACATTTACTAGCTATGTAATCCTGGGCAAGTCATTTCACCCTGTTTGCTTCAGTTTTCTCCTCTGTAAAATGAGCTGGAGAAGGAAATGGCAAACCATTTTAGAATCTTTGCCAAGAAAATCCCAAGTAGGGTCACGAAGAGTTGGACATACCTGAACAACAACTTTGTTGGGGCAAGAAGACCCAACAAATTTCAAAAAATTTCAAAGAAATTTCAAGACATATGATGCCGTTTTGGGCCACAAAAGTTAGAGTACTCAGTTTGAGTACTCAGTTTGTTCTTAGAACAAGCTGCAGTGGGGGTCAGGGGTAGAATCAGTATAGGACTGGGCCTTCAAGCATGTGGACCAAGATTCTTTTTTCCCTTTGGTCATTTTTTTATACTTTGTTCAAATCCATTTTCTATGACTAGGTTATTTAAGATCTCCATTTTCATCTCCGTCTCAGCTTAAGAACTCTGATCAATGCAATAGCCAACCATGATTCCAAAGTACTGATGATAAGCATACTACCCACTACCTGAAAGAAATATAATGGACCCAAGATGCAGAATGTGATTTTATTTTTGGATAGGCTAACATGAGAATTTATTTTGCCTCACTATGCATGTTTGTTAAAGGGGTCTTTCCCCCCTTTTTTCTTCCATAGTGGCAGAGGAGGGTGAGAGAGAGAGAGAAAATAAGTACTTTTTAATTGAAAAAGAATAAAATTTAATTTAAAAAATATCTCCATTTCATGTTATGTTAATATGGGGAATTTGGGTACATAATCCTCCATTTCCTTTAAAATTATCAGTTTTACTAGCATATAAATTGTGCATAGTAGATTCTAATAATTCTCTCATTTCTTCTCTGTTATGAATTCAACATTGGTCATTTTTCATTCTGGTACTTTGATTTTCCTCCTTTTTAAAAAAAATCAGGTTTGCTAACAGTCTCTAGCTCTTTGTTCAGATGAATGTGTTGCGGAATTAACAAGTGCTTGTAAAGAAATCTGTGATCCTACATATTTAGATTTACAGCTGAAAGGAAGGGATTGTAGATGCTGTCTAGTCCAACCTTTCATCTTAGATTAGAAAAAATGAGACCCAGAGAGATTACATGACTTGTCCAGGGTCACAGTTAGTAAGTGGCAGAGCTGTGAATGGAACTGACATCCTCTGATTCAATCCATCATTCTTTCCACTTCACCATGACACAATAGTCACAAAATTTGATGAGTCACAGAAACTAAAAAGAAACATGCACCTTAAGCTTAGAACTGCAGACACCTCTGACATTCATTTCATCACCACCCTTATCTTAATTTATATAGCTACAGATAGGGAGAGGAGAGAGACAGACAGAGAGAGTGAGGAGAGGAGAGGAGAGGAAAGGAGAGGAGAGGACAGGACAGGACAGGACAGGAGAGGACGGGAGAGGAGAGGAGAAAAGAGGAGAGGAGAGGAAAATGAGAGGAAGAGGAAGGGGAAAGAGGCAGAGAGAAAGGGGAGGTTGAGAGAGAGGGGTAGAGAGAGAGAGAGAGAGAAGAGGAAGGGGAAAAAAGGGGAAAGAGGCAGAGAGAAAG
>NW_020954585.1:58028637-58223477 GCF_900497805.2 Vombatus ursinus
GAGAGAGAAGAGGAAGGGGAAAAAAGGGGAAAGAGGCAGAGAGAAAGGGGAGGTTGAGAGAGAGAGACACACACACTCACTCTCTCTCTCTCTCTCTGTCTCTCTCTCTCCCTCCCTCCCTCCCATGGGGGGGGGTGAGGGGAGTGAGTTCTCCATTTATCTAACTCACTCCTATCCATGCTCTGAAGTTCTCTCTCGAATTGGATGATTCCTCCCAGTACATCCATTTAAGGAAGGTACCCTGCCAGCCTCGTCTTCTTAGCTCCTCAACAGGCTGCACTCTGACCTTTCTCTACCATGCCCTGGGCTGTGTACCCTCATCTTTTCCCCCACCACCACCTCCACCTTTTCAGTTCCCCTTTTATGTGTTTCCTTCCTCCACTAAAATAAAGCTCCTTAAGAGCAGAGACTCTTTCTTTTTTCCTATTTTTCCCCCAGTGCTTAGTCCAGTGCCTGGCACAGAATTAGTGAAGAGGAGTAGGGCTTTTTGGGGTGCTCCTAGATATACAGAAGCACCCCAAGATCACGGGAAGTTTTGGGGTGCTCCTAGGTGCAGAGGCACCCCAGGATCGCGGCGCCCAATCTGCCTGAAGGAATTCAACCCAAAATCTTCTTCCACCCAGAGAAAAGGTTTATTAAAGATAAATCACATATAGGCCAGGTCACGCCGGAGGACGAGCAGGCGTGAGACAGTCTCAGCCTCTAGGCTTGAGAACAGCTCAGCGTCTGAATGGGGGCTGGGGGCTAAGGTGGTCAGGCCAGGTCAATCCCAAGCCAGGTGACACCCATAAAGACGGGTAGGCACGAGAGTCTCAGCCTCTAGGGGCATGAGAAATTCCCAGCCTCAGAATGGGGCAAAGGTGAATCTTAAGTCCAGAAAGACTGTGGGAGGGGTCTAGGAGTGGCCAAGTAGTTTGGAGTGACTGGAGGAGGGGTCTAAGGAGATCTGGATAGGAGTGGCTAGTAAGCTAGGGGGAACAGAACTCCTGGGTCCTGGACCTCCTGGCACCTAGCTAGGATTAAGGGTGAGAAATGGCCAAGGGTCACAGGAAAGTAAAGCAATGGGAAAGGCCAGTTGAAGGGGGGAGGTGGTTGAGAAAGGGTCCAGGTGAGAATTCCTTGGAAGGTCTGAGAGATTTGAACAGACAATGAGAATAGATAATGAAGAGAACTGGAAGGGGGAAGTTTGCTTTCAAATGGTGCTGAAGAGAGACACACAGGAGCCAGGTTCTTTTCAGGGTCTGGGAGGAAAGGTGCATTTGAATAAGCTTTCAAAGAGAGATAAAGTGAGTCGACCAGGAATCTAAAAGTTTTAAGGTTTTTCTGGGAATTGTAAACAAAGGAGCCAAATTCCTTTTGCAAAGGGGGAAAAGGGGCAAAAGGGGCAAAGGTAAACTCCTTCATTAGCACTTAATAAATGCTTATTGACCAACAACCCAAGACCCAACTTCTCCATGAAGCCTTCCCCAAACAACTCACCCTTTTTGAGGCTTCCCTTCTCAGAACTTGTTCCCCGGCACATTCTATACCACTCCTTCTGCCCTTACCATACACCATCTGGTATTGTTAGATATCTTTTCACGTGCATGTCCTACTCTCCCCACCTGCATTCTGTGATCACTTTAGAACTCTTCTTGGTATCTCCCATGGCCTATAGGTACCTGAGATGTCTGTTTACAATGGTAATAAGAAAATAGCTAGAGGGCAGCTAGGTGGCCCGGTGGATAGAGCACTGGCCCTGGATTCAGGAGGACCTGAGTTCAAATCTGACCTCAGATACATAACATTTACTAGCTGTGAGACTCTGGGCAAGTCACTTAACCTCAATTGCCTCACCAAAAAAAAAAGAGATAGAATTAGATTTTAAGATAGAAGGAAGTTATGAGACCATCTAATCCAAGCATTTCATTTTACTGCTAAAGAAATTGAGGCCCCGAAGTGAAGTGCCTAAGGTAACAGAGTAAACGTAGAATTAGAATTCAATCCCAGAACATCTGATTTCAAATCCAGCACTGTTTCCCCTAGTCAAAAGTTAATAAACACTTAGTAAGCACCTAGGATGTTATGTAACACATGTGTACTAAGTGCTACAGATACAAATATGGAGAAAAAGAAAGACCATCCTTGCCCTCAAGGAGCTTACAATCTAACAGAGGAAGACAAAACTCTAAAAGGAATATGGAAAGGGGGGAGGGAGAAAAAGGTACTAAACATGAGGACATAGTAGAGAAGTCAGTCAGAGAATCCCAAAATAGTACAACCAGGTGAGAAATGAAATATCTGAGCTAAACTCTCTCCTTAAATGAAAGTTTGGAGTAGATGGCCCCACCCAGTAATCAGAGAGGCAGAGGGTAGTGATGAGGTAGAATGCCAAGACTGTCAAGGTCTTACCCACTGATGAGGTTATCCAATAATGAGCTTCCTGAGGCATTGGGAGCCATCTCCAGTCTTCTGATCTATAGCTTGCCACTGGACTCAGATGGCTCCAAAGGAGAAAGTGAGCCTGGTGACCTGGCACAGCCCAGCCTCACTTAAATCCAATTCACTTGCAAGTCATGACATCATCTTTCTGATGTCATGGTCCAATTCAAGAAGGAAAGACAAACTACAACAATCTTGAGGCATGGTAGAATACTCATAGAAGTCCTAAAGCAGTACAGTATAGTAGGTGGAGGGCTGGACTTAGAAAGACCTGAGTGCAGATCCTGCCTCAGACACTAACTTGTTTGAACCTTGACAAATCACTGAATCTCTCTGTCTCAGTTTCCTCATCTGTAAAATGAGGGTAATAATAGCATGTACTTCCCAAGTTTGTTATGAAGATATGAGATAACATAGATCTAAAACATTTTGCAAATCTTGAAACACTATATAAATGCTAGTTAGTATCATTATTATTATTATTATTATTGCCAGGGTGGTTAAAGAGAACATAGGCTGGTTACTACCCGTTAGAGCTTAGTCATGTTACTCAATCTCCTTGTTCCTCAGTTTCCTCATCTGTAAAATGAATGAATTGGACTAGATAATCTCTAGAGATTTTTTCCAACTCTGAATTCTATGATTCTATTATCCTACAATAGTGGGGGTAAAAATCTAGCATACTCCTAATGGGGAAAATGCAAATGATCATTAATATATGTCAAGTCTTTGGCAACCCCCAGCATTAGGAAGTCATTTAATATAACTTACACTGACTTAAGTGGCTAACCCATGCTGAGGGGTGCTGCCAATTTTTTCTTCTCTCCCCTGTCTCTTAATTAAATTTCAGTCTCAATGCCAACCCTAAACCTTGATGGATCTGACAGCAGCGCCATGCAGCACAACAGAGAGAGACTGCCTGGGGAGAACAGAAATCATTTCCAAAGGCTGCCTGCCTTCTTTTGGCAAGTTATAACATATGAGGAAAGCCTTTTCAGAGCCTTCATTGAGGGGAAGCAAGAACAAGTCTTTCAAGGGTGAGAGGGCAAGGGGAGAAGGGGGAAGGTGGGTTGACCACATATCATAGCTCTAGAAAACCACAAAACACTACAGCATCCATAAGCTACAGATCACTGTGGAATACAAATCAGGCAAACTAAAGAACATAAGGAACATCTGGGCAGAAGAGACTGCATTAAGACTTTAATGGCAAAATTGACAGTGAAGAAGCACATGTAGGAGATTAGATATAACAGGATTGGAGAGCTATTGATTCAATGACAGCTTCTTCCAACATAGCAGTTATACACTACTTACAGAATTTTTCCAAAATCATTAGAGCTAAAGACAATACACACGAGTCCCAATTTATGGAAAAAAAAACTGGTCGCATTTTTTTAATTCTCACTGCATATTTTCACTGGGCTAAAAGCAATTACTATATTTTATGTAACTGTGACTTTGAATAGTGCAAAGTGACCATCTCATTGATTGATTGATTGTTGATTGATTTTTTTTCTTCACTAATGGGGTGTATATTCAATTAATCATGTCAACATTGGCTCCCAACTATATTTTCCAATGCAACACCTCTCTCCCAATTCCCACCTTATTCTATCTCTCCTTCTTTGATACATTCTCTCTTTTCAATTTCACTGGTTAAGGAGGTCCTGGTAAGTAAATTCTCACACATGCCAATTGTCATTGGCTCTGGAACTTGGTTTTAGAACGTTGCCCAGCCTTGACTCATTTTGTCCATATGTGACAGAAATTAAACTTATCAAATAATAAGATCATTTTCTCTCTCAATTCAATGAGCATTTTGAGTATTAGGTGCTGGCCATTAGAGATACAATGGAAAAACCAAAACAGTACCTGCCCTCAAGGAACTTATATTCTCCTTGGGGGAAATGTCATATACACATATAAGCAAATGAGTTTAATTATAATTTCTATGCAGGGTATTCCTAGATCTATATTTTAAACCTCTTTTAAGCTCCAGTCCCACCTCTCCAATTTCCTTTTGGACATCTCTGTCCCAAATTGAACTCATTATTTTCCTCCTATCCAAGTCTTCCCCCTTTTCCAACTTCCCTATTACTATTAAGAGAATCACCAGTCTCTCAGTCACCAAAAATATCTCTCATTCACTCCACATGTCCAAGGGTTATAAGATCACAGAATTTAGAGTTGAAAGGTACCTCAAAAGTCATCAATCCAACCCCCTCAATTTAAAGATGAAAAAACTGAAGCACAGAAAAGTTAAATTACTTGTCCAGGGGTACAGAGGTAGTGTGTATCTAAGACAGGATATGAACCGAGGTTTTCCTAACTCCAAGTCCAATTCCCTACCCACTACACCACACTGCCCCTCTGCCAAGCTCTACATAATAAATAACTCACATTTAGATACTGCTTTGTAAAACATCCTCTTCAAAACATGTGAGATAAGCAGTACAGGTAAACCTTACCTTTACAAGTGAGGAAAACATGACTCTAAGAGGTTAAATCCTTTGCCCACAGTCATGCATGTTGGAGCCAGGACTTAAACAGACCTGGACCTTCCTTCACAAAGTCCAGTTTTTATTCCCCTACCTCATATACGTACTGTTCTCATTCTGCTCAGTAGGGCACATAAAGTAACAATACAGAGCAACAGTCACACACATTATTAGAGTTTGATCACAGAAACCATCTGATCCAACATCTTCATTTCAGTGATGAAGAAATTGGGGCCCAGAGAAATGAGTGATTTGTCCAAGATGAGTAAGTAGAATAATAATAATAACAAATATTACATCATATTATTATAAGAACAATATTTATATAGAACTTTCAGGTTTGTAAAGTGCTTTATGTTATGTTATGTGATCCTCACAACTACCTATGAAATAAGTACTATTATCCTCATTTTACAGATGAGGAAACTGAGGCTAAAAGGAGATTAAATGTCTTGCCTAAGGTCACAAAGTAAGCATGTAAGGCCAGAATCAAACTCATTTCTTCTTGATTCCAAGACCAGTACTTTATCTACTGTACCTCCCAGCCTCATGAAATGGGACTTGAATTCAGGTCTTTTGAACTGCAAGTCCTATGCTCTTTCCCTTATATCCATAGGATAGTATATGATGTGCCTGATTACTCTAATTAGATTGCACATCCCT
Organism: Vombatus ursinus; assembly: GCF_900497805.2. Lineage (NCBI taxonomy): Eukaryota > Metazoa > Chordata > Mammalia > Diprotodontia > Vombatidae > Vombatus > Vombatus ursinus. The sequence goes on from NW_020954585.1 coordinate 58,034,223, forward strand.
GAGGGCAAGGATTGCTTCTTATCCTTCTCAGTATCCCAGGATGTATGCTATAACAGGAGTTCTTAGCCTTTTGTGTGTCCTAGACCCCTTCCACAGACTGGCAAAATCTATTGATCCCTTCTCAGAAAAATGTTTTTAAATGCATAAAACAAAATGCATTGGATTACAAGGAAACCAATTACAGTAAAATAGTTATAAAAAAAAATTTTCATAAGCTCATGGAACCCCAGATTAAGAAACCTTTGAACTATAAGATGCAACCTTTGTATTTTCCAGTGAGATTCCTTGGCTTGGAAGAGTATTACATATCAAACACTGAACCAAAGGCCTTATGAAGATGACCCAGAAAAGAATGCCCCCTTTGAAGATCAGCCCTTTATGCCTATGCCCCTTGCCACATTCCATTCTACCAAAAGAGCCCATGCAGTCACCAAATAGAAACAATTATTCTTTTGATCATTCCTCCCTTCCATGTCTTGACTTATCTCCCCGACAATGAATTCCTTTGAAACATGCTACCTAAATGAATGAAAGCAGAAAGAATTCTATCTCAGCAGCCACAAAACTGGGCTCATTTCTCTGGAATTACAAACCAGTGACCCCAGGGGATATGTCAGGAAGTGGGGTGTCCAAAGTCAATTTGTATCAAGAACAAAATGAATCTCTTTGTTCCAACGAAGAACACCAAATGTTTCAGGGGTTTTTTTCTTTCTTTCTTTTTTAAACCAACTTTCCTAACTGAAGCCACTTAGACTTTGTAAGGATTTCAACTTAAATCATCACAAAATATGATGGTAACGAGCTACTCAGCAGTCTGTCTATGTCAGATGGTAATAGAAAGGAGTATTTGTCTCTGTTCTCTCTGCTTGGAGAGTATGCAGATATGCCAGTTCTCATTATACCTTGATAGAAACAAAACCCATTAGCACAGGTGCTGTAGATTTTAATGAGGGAGACAAGTAGGAACTCATCCAGGTCAATTAGAAGGAAACTGGTACACTTTAGCTGAAACTGATAACAATCTAATTAGGTCCCTATCAATGGACTATTTCAGGGATGCGTTGTGTGTTGGAATGCATAATCATCTGTTACCTAGATTACTTTAATGTAATTCATAGGCAGTAAGATGACTGTGTGTATGTAGTTTGCAACTCTAGTATGCATTAAATATAATTGAGAGCCTGTTCTTTGGTGAAGAGAATAAATACTATATACTCCTTTGTCTTTATTAAGACCCACCTAGCACTATCAGAAGAACCTAACTGAAATGGCAAGAATATAGGTAAGAAGTACCATGGAAAGATCAAAGCAAGAATTCATTGAATACAAAGTCAACCAATCTTTGGTCAGAATTTAATCCAGACAGCTTTGAGGTAGGAACCTGGAATATGAGCTCAAAATGCTAAGACCTAAAGCAACAGCTGATGGGCCAACTGAAACCCTGGAAACATCTGAAATCTAGTGGGGCCAGAATAGATTCCATGAAATGTGAAAGCTGTAGAATTGTGCTTTACTTACTCAAGAATTAGCCTCCTTTTCAAATTTGCCTTCTTCGTAGGGGGCTGTCAAGCATGATCTGGCCCTGATACCAATCTCAGAAGAATTAAAACTACAAACAATTCAAAGGGCAAATGTAAGAATAAATTGAATACTTATGTGGATCCATAATCTCACTGATGGGCATTCCTCCAATCAACTAATTGATAAGCACTTATTAAACAGCCACTATGTGCCATGTACTGTACTGGGCTCTAGGGAAACAAAGATAGACATGAAAGAATTCCTGCCTCAAAGAAACATGTTTGATTGAGGGAGAAAACATGAACTATATGTGTGTTGGGGGTGTGTAGATAGAGAGAGAGATAGAGAGATGATAGATGATAGCTACATGATTAATCAGAATGTGGTGTTCACAGATATTTAATTTAAGAGGAAAAAAATAATTACTCTCTCTTAGATGGCTCCCACCTTCTTGAAATAGAGCCCATCCTTTCCTTCAACCAGGCGCTGTGACTTTCTCTTAGTCATCCTTCACTCAGAAACAAGAGTGGGAGTGAACTTGCCTGACATACCTATCTCTAGGGGAAATGTTTCCTATTCTTTATTCAGGCAGCTTCTATCGACCACCTAAATCTATTTAATTCTTATTTCAGACTTTCATTAAGGAGAAATGCCAGATTTAGCTTTAGCTCTGATTTGGGAAGTTTACAAAATATAGTAATCCATAAGATTCTATCTCATTTTGCTCAGGAACCCCCAGTTGATGGGAGAAAAGGAAGAAAAAAATCTTCCACCTGTCTCTATCCATCTCACATATTTTACCAGACACTATGCTCCACTCTTTTTGTAATTCTCACTTTATTGGTCTGGCAAGTTAAATCTAATTAAACAGAAATTATAAATATGACTTTAAAGAACAAGAAAACTGGATTAAACATCTGTCCACTCAGGCAGAGAGAGAAGGGAGTCAACAACTAATCACAAATTCTGCCTGTCCTTCCAACCCCATCACAAAGTCAGCATGGGAAAAACTGAACTGTTATCTTTTTTTTCTAAATATTGCCTAGTGGACAGGGAGAGCTAGCTTCAGAGCCAGGAAGACCTGGGTTCAAATCCTGTCTCTGACATATACTGTGTGAGTAATCCTGGAAAAGTCACTTAACCTCTTAATGCCACCAAGCAACTCTCTAAAATTATAAATTATACAACAGTTGCAGATCCATATTGGTAGAAGGAGATTCCTCCATAGGAGTTCCATCAATGAAACCATAAATATAGTCTAAAATAAAAAATCCAACTAATTTTCTCCTGTTTCTGACTTCACCGTTTCTATATTAACCTAGTCTCCCATGTTCAAGACCTTATGGTCACTTTCAATCCTTCCCTCTTCCTTCCTTCTCAAATTCAGTTCTTTTATTTCTTTCAACAATATCAGTATCTACCTTCTCCTCTCCAGCCCTTCAGCCACCACACCAGGTTAGGTTCTCAATACCACCTGCCTACACTATTTTAATATGCTTAACATGTATTCCTACGTTCACTTTGTAACTTTCCCTTCATTCTTTGAAACACTGATAGAATAATACGGTCACATCATTCATTTGCTTTTTCAAAAATCTCAAGTGCCTCCCTATTGCTTCCTTAGCTATGTTCAGACTCCTTTGCCAGTCTTCAAGGTCCTATGCTCCTGCCTAACTAAATTATCCTCTGACCCTGAACACACACTATCCTCTCATGCCTGGGTTCAATCTGCTCCCTTTCCCTAAAAGTTGCCCCTCCCCCACATAACCTTTTTAAGTTGTTAAACTCCTATTCGTCCTTTAAATCAGGGATTTTTAACCTAAAGTCTGTTCGCTTGTTTTTTAAAAATATTTTTATAACTATATTTTAATATAATTGGTTTCCTTTGTAATCCTATGTACTTTATCACACACATTTAAAAAGATAATTCTGAGGAGGGAGCCAGAGACTTCACCAGACTGCCAAAGGGGCCCAGGATAACAATAAAAATGTTAAGAGTTCCTGCTTTAAAGCCCAGGGGTAGGGACCCTGGGGCCATGAGGCCATAGTGGCCCTCTTGGTCCTCAAGTGCAGCCCTTTGACTGAATCCAAACTTCACAGAATAAATCCCCTTAATAAAAGGATTTGTTCTGTAAAATTTGGACTCAGTCAAAAGGCTGCACCCAAGGACCTAAAAGGCCTCGAAGCCACAGGCTCCCCCATTCCTGGCTCAACTATGACCTCCTTATAGAAGCCATTCCTTATTCCTCCAGATCAATAAGGACTTTCACCTTTGAACCTCACATAGCTACCTTTATCGGTATTATATCCCTCTACTAGGCTGTAAGTTCCTTAAGCTTTGTGTCCACTACCTAGTGTGTCCACTACCTAGTAAAGTGTTTTGCACACAGTAGGAGATTAATAAATATTTGTTGGTGATGATTAGAGCAAGAAAGTTTGGGAGAGGGATGGTAAAGAGGGAAGAGGAGAGTTGTGCTTGGGAATAAGTAAGTGAATCCTCTATCTCCCCCCAATCTCCACTACCCGAATTGCTTCAGGTTGCAAAACACACCACCGACTTTCCCTGGGACCCTATTTTATTAGCTCTCAGTTATGCCAGGTGTGAAAGATTTGTGGTTCTAATCTGCTGTCAGATTGAATCAACAGCCCGCCCTTCAGATAGAGCCATGACAGGGGCAGGCAATTAGACAGTCCTCTAGGTGCAACACTGGGCTGGGGAGAGATAGGAGCAGAGAAGCACAATGAGGGATATTTTAAAATATTATTCTTAATGAATTCATCTATTTTAATATCAGTCAAATCCTATTTTCCATGTCTTAACAATATTTATTTAGTGATAAGCCAACTTGTATTGCTATGGTGATGGCTCAAAGCTTTCCATGGCCAGGAGCACATGGAAGGCACAATTTTGAGACCTTGGTTAGGAAGCCCAAATGCCCCGTCCTACCCACTTTCAAACCATGAAGTATGTAACCAAGGGACTTCCCTTCACTGGCCAATGAAATAACACGTTCAATAAAAAAAAAAATGCCCATTTTTAATTGGTAATTTAGGAATAAACCATTTAGCTTTCTTAGGAAAGTCCTCTCAGATTCCTTAATGAGTGACTCTCTTGCAGACTCGGAAGCCACTAGGTAGGGGTCTACCTAGGTGGCTCATCTACATGAGAAAAGGATAAATTGTCAATCAAGACAAGGTCCAAGGCTCTGGCTTAGCTGTCAAATTCTTGAGCATTGTTTGCTCTGAAGGTTATGCCTTCTGCAGTTTTGATAAGATACAAGCCTAATCCACCCCTACAACGGTAAAACAATTGCAGGAATTGGGGGGTTTATTGAGATATTGCAGAGTTTTCATTCCTCACTTGGTTCAGATTCTGAAGGCCCTGTATGGTTTGATACACAAAGTGGGGCAGTGGGACTGGGATGTGGGATGTTCCTGAGCCTTTAGTGCTGCCGAGGCGGGCGTCCAGGCTGTGCGGGCTGTGGGTGTCTCCAATCCTTTACGAGATTGTGAATTGGACGTCCATGTGACCCCAGAGGGATATGGAAGGGAACTTTGGCAAAAAATGGAGAGACCTCAATAACCAATAGGATTCTGGTCACAATTATGGAAGGGAGCCGAGGTGTACTACTCCTTGATTGAAAAGTCGTTGTCTGCTGTGTACCACTCCCTCGACCCCAATTGGCTGGCATCATATAGTGGCACACAATAGGCTGCTGAAACAGGCCCTGAAAGTGGAACAAGGGACTATGAAAGGGTGGGCCACCCATTTGTGGTCTGTTATTCCAGCCCTTAATGAATGGCCTGGGCAAGGACGGGCGGCCCCACTAGATGCCCTTTAGCAGTCTGCTTCCTCCCCAATGCAGCTACAAGTACAGACTAAAGATGAGCTGTTGAAGTTGGGCTTGGGACACCAAAACAATATCCTTTTGCCAGCATCTACCATGCTGAACCCAGGAGATACAAAGGTCTGGACATGGCCACGGACTTTCAAACAGGCTGACCCTCATTGGTTGGCTCTGTTGGCCCCCTAGGGGACAGGGCTACACGTTCTACATGGTGGCATTACCTTTGGCCCTTTTTTCCCCACAAGCAGCTTCTATTGTGACCCAATATGAGCTCACTGCCGTAGAGGTACACACTTTTAAGGCATTGAATGCTACCCATTGGGCTCTCTCATTACTCAATACTTACTGGAGTCTTGCAAAATCATATGGCCCTAGACCTCTTTACTGCATCAAAGAGAGGCATGTGTGCTGTTACATACTGAATGTTGTGTTTATATGTGTTTATATGATGCCCAACATAATGTCTTTGCAGCCTTTCAACAATTTTTTTTTTTTTTTTGCTTTTTGCTTTTTGGTGAAGTGATCAGGTTTAAGTGACTTGCCCAGGGTCACACAGCTAGTAAGTGTTAAGTGTCTGAGGCTGGATTTGAACTCAGGTCCTCCTGACTCCAAGGCCAGAGCTCTATTCACTGCGCCACCTAGCTGCCCCTCAACAATTTCAACAGGAAGCTTCTAAGATCCCTTTCTCAGGATCCCGTTGCTGAGTGGTTGGCCACTATTTCCCAGGGGTGGAAAGCTACTCTCTTGTCTGTTTTAGACTTTGTGACCACTTCAGTAGTGTGTTGCTGTAGTTTATACTGTTGTGGGTTGTGGATGCAATGTTCCAGTTTCCTGGCTCGAGGGCTCCCAAAGATGTCACCTGTGTAGATTGTAAGGGCCAGGATCCTGGCAGGGTGGAGTGTGTATAAGATGATATGGATTTGTTTGTTTTTTTCCCTTAAGATACAAGTTCCAAGGATCATGGCTTGCACGTTATAACATAACCACAGAGAACATGAACATTTGAGCTTAACCTGTAAATAGCACGCAGCACCTGTGCTATGCTGGCTCACCATGACATAACCAAAGTTAGCGTAAATTTACGAGCTTGCTGTTGGCATGTTGCGTCCTTTGTCTGCAGTGGGCAAGGATGATTCCTCACCTCGTTCTTGACCTGCTGCTCTCCAGAATACTGTTGTTTTTCAATCTGGCTGAATCTAATAGGAACCTGCCAGGAGCTGAGCTCCTGTGTTACAGGGTCCTGCACTGGAAATTGTGACTCCAAGAACTCATTTATTTCTTTTTTGTCATGGGTGGTGGTGGGTTGTTTTTTTTGCTTGTTTGTTTAAAAACGATTTGCAATTGGGGTTAAGTGACTCGCCCCGGGTCACACAGCTAGTAAGTGTCAAGTGTTTGGTCTGAGGTCACATTTGAACTCAGGTCCTCCTGACTCCAGGGCCAATGCTCTGTCCACTGCACCACTAGCTGCCCCTTTGTCCTGGGTGGTAATTAGGTACTGATGTCCATTAGTGGTTGAACTGCTTACGATGCAGATAACCCGGTGGGGTGAGGTGATAGAATCTGCCCCAAGGAACAAGTCATGGATGAATTGACCAATCTTCCAGCTGGCCCATTTTGCAAGGGATTTGTACAAACCAAGATCATCATTTCAAGGGGAAGGGGGGAGTTCTCTTGATGTAGAATAGGTAATAGTTATCTCTACTCTCCTTTACCTATAATCCTATGAGAGATCCGCTACAAATTCTTAAAGGAAAAACAACTGAAGACCAATCCACCTGTCCGCTGCTTTTAGCACACTCATGGTGGTATAAAATCCAAGATTCCCCCTGTGCCTGGCGCAGCCTGGCAATTCCCATACCTGCTACAATTTGGCAGCTTTTAGGAGAAAAGGTCCTTGCTTCAAATTGAGACAACATTGCTCTGGACATTCCTGCTCTGGCTCCCTTCTCAAACAGCCTGTGGTGCTGGGACTGAGGTGGTCAGCCCTCAGCAGTGAAGGAAACAGGCAGACAGTAAAAGGACTGAAAGTTGGAGAAGAGACTCAAACACAAAGACTTTTCTGAACAAGCTCTCTTTCCAGTGAGGTAGCCTGACACTGTTGACAGGGTACTGGACATGGAATCTGAAACACCTGAGTTAAAATCCTGTCTCAGACACGTGCTAGCTGTGTGACACTGGGCAAGTTACTTTGATTCTACTACTTTGCTAAGGCCAACCAGTGTCTCTGATAAAGGCCTCATTTCTAAAATATATAGAGAACTAAGTGAAATTTATAAGAATACAAGTCATTCCCCAACTGATAAATGGTCAAAAGATATGAACAGACAGTTCTCAGAGGAAGAAACTAAAGTTTTCTATAGTCATATGAAAAAATGTTCTAAATCACTATTGATTAGAGAAATGCAAATCAAAACTACTTGGAAATACCACATCACACCAATCAGATTGGCTAACAAGACAAAACAAGACAATGATAAATGTTGGAGAAGATGTAGGAAAATTGGAACACTAATATGTGGTTGGTGGAGTTGTGAAATGATCCAATCATTTTGGAGAGCAATTTGGGGCTATGCCCAAAGGGCTATAAAAATGTGCACATCCTTTGACCCAGCAATACCACTTCTAGATCTGTAACCCAAAGAGATCATAAAAATGGGCAAAGGACCTACATGTACAAAAATATTTATAGCAGCTCTTTTTGTGGTGGCAAAGAATTGGAAATTGAGGGGATGCCCATCAACTGGGGAGTGGCTGAAGAAGTTGTGGTATATGAATGTAGTGGAATACTATTGTGCTATAAGAAATGATGAGCAGGCAGACTTCAAAAAAACTTGGAAAGACTTGCATGAACTGATACAGAATGAAATGAGCAGAACCAGGAGAAAATTGTACATACCAACAGCCACACTGTCTTCCTCTGAATATGCCAGATCTTCTTTTACACCATAGTATCTATCTATAGTCGACCTTTGCTTACTCATTTTGATTTTGTTTCATTTTATTTTTAGCATCTTATTATTTTCCTTAAATTAATTTAAAAAGACTATTTTATCTAAAACTATCAGCAAGCTTTGTAATGGGGATAAGCTAGAAACCTTCCCATTAAGATCAGGACGTAACAATGATGCTCACTGTCACCAAAATTATTCAATATTGTATTGGAAATCCTAGCAATAGCAATAAGAGAATAAGAAGAAATAAAAGGGATCAGAATAGGGAATAAGGTAATAAAAATGTCTCTTTTTGCAGATGATATAAAGATATACTTGGAAAATCCCAAAGATCCAACCAAAAAGTTAGCTCAAACAATTAATAATTTTAGCAAAGTAGCAGGATATAAAGTAAATCCATATAAATCATCAGTATTCCTATATATCACAAACAAAACCCTGTAAGAAGATAAGAGATACTCCATTTAAAATAAATCTAGACAATATAAAATACCTGGGAGTACACCTGCCAAAACAAACCCAGGAATTACATTAACAAAATTATACTTAAAAAAAACTTTAAACAAAATCAGATTTAAACAACTGGAGAAATATTAATTGTTCATGGGTAGGCAGGGCAATTATAATAAAAATGACAAATCTACCTAAATTTAATTTATATATTCAATGCCATCCCAATTAAATTACCATAAAATTATTTTACTGAGTTAGAAAGAATAACAATAAAATTAATTTGGAAGAACAAAAGGTCAATAATATCAAAGGAACTAATAAAAAAAAGTAAAACTATATTGTTTAAGTCAGTAATTATCAAAACTATCTGGTACTGGCTAAGAAATAGAATGGTAGACCAGTGGAACAGAGTAGACATACAATTTATCACAGCAAATGACTAAAGTAACCTTGTGTTTGACAAGCGTAAAGACTTAAGTTTTGGGGATAAGAATTCATTATTTGGTAAAAATTGTGGGGAAAGCTGGAAAGCAATCTGGCAGAAATTGGGCATAAACCAATATCTTATACCATTAACCAAGATAAGGTAAAAATAGATACATGATCTAGATATAAAGAGACATAGTATAAGAAAATCAGAAGAACATGGAACATATTACCTATCAGACTTATAGATAAGCAAATAATTTATGAACAAATAACAGAGCACAGTATGAGGTGTAAAGTGGATAATTTCAATTACATTAAATCAAGTTTTTGTACAAATATAACAAATGTTACCAAGATCAGAAAGAAAGAAGAAAATAGTGGGGGGGTTGGGGGGGAGTTTTATAAACAGTTTTTCAGGTAAAGGTCTCATCTCAAATACATAAAAAACTTTGTCAAAGCTATAAGAATATCAGTCATTCCTCAATTGAAAAGTGGCCAAAGGACATGAATAGGCACTTTTTCAATGAAGAAATCAAAACAATTCATGGTCAAGAAAAAAATGCTCTAAAGCATCATTGATTAGAGAAATGCAAATTAAAACAATCTTGAGATATCATTTTATATCTATCAGATTGGCCAAAATGGTTGAAAGGGAAAGTGACAAATGTGGGAGGGGATATGAAAAAATTGGGACGAGGATTATTGGTAGAACTGTGAACTAATCCAACCATTTTGGAGAGGTATCTGGAATTATGCCCAAAGAGTTATTAAAGTGCCTATAGGCAGTTTGAACCAGCAATACCACTACTAGGTCTGTTTCACAAGATAATTAGGGAAAAAGGAAAAGAAACTTTATATTCTAAAATATTTATACCACCTGTCTTTGTGGTGGCAAAGAACTGGAAATTGTGGGGATACCCAGCAACTGGGGAATGGATGAACAAGTTGTGGTATATGAGTGTGATGGAATACTACTGAGCGATAAGGAATGAGCTCAATGATCTTAGAAAAGCATGGATAGACTTGCATAAATAATGATGAATGAAATGAGCAGAACCTAGAGAATGTTGAATATACTGATAGCAATATTGTTTGAAGAACAGCTTTGAGAAAATAAGTCATTTTGACTATTATATATACCCAAATTAACTACAAAGGACACATGAAGGAAGATGCTATCTGCATTCAGAGAAAGAACTGATAAATAGAAGTATGTATAGGATGGTTTTACATATATAATATATGTTTATGTATGTATACATATATATACATATTTGTGTCTAATGGAGCCATCTCTAGGGTGAGGGGGGCAAGTGGGAGGAAGAGGAAAAAAAGGTTATATGAAAACTTTATCATATATTTGAAAAGAATAGCAAGTTGTACGTAATAGATTTGCAGTTTCATGTGCAATCATTTTTTTTTCCTATTCTACTGTTATGGAAATTTTTGTTTTATTTCTTAAGTTCAAATAAAATTAATTAATTAATTAATTAAAAACAAGTATGTGTGTACATGTGTGTGCATGCACATGTGTTTGGGTTTTTTTTTGTTTTTTGTGCAGGCCTATGATGTTTACACGTAGGGAACTCCCAGTAAAGAAACTTCCTCTATAAATGTAGGTCAACTTTTGCAACTTGTAGTTTTGGTTGTCTGAGGCACAGAGAGAGGTTAAGTGTGCCTAGGGTTACACAGAACGTAATACAAGGGAGACTGGAGGCTAGGTCTCCCAGAGCGCCTACTCTATGACCAGACCTATGGCATCCTATCTTCTCAGAAGCAGAACTAGAGCTAGAGTTAGACCTGACAGAAGTAGAGAGGTGTATATAGAAAGAGATGTCTTCCTAAAGGGAAACAGGCTGCCAAGCTCCCTAACACCCAAAATTTGCACCAGAATGAATAATAATTAAGAAATTCAGTGAGTAACTTCTTCTGCCATAGAAATGCACAAAAAGTCAGACAGCAGCCTGCAGGCAATAGGAAAGATGCCATCGGCAAAGCCAACAGACAAGCTGGCAACTTCCAGTGTGACTGGAATAGAGCCAGAGATAGCCATCACCCACCGGCTCTCTCCCTGCAGGCAACAAGATCGGAGGCTTCCCATGAGAAAATATCAGGATAGTTGTAAATCCACAGGAGGACCCCAGGAAGTGCTAGGAAGCACAGCACAAAACAAATACACAAAAATTTACCAATCTCTACCTTAAACTAACAAAAAATCAGGAAGAAATTATCACAAAAGAAATTCCATGGGGTGGGAAGAGGGGCGAGATGGGGTGAAAATTTGAAACTCAAAATCTTGTGGAAGTAAATGTTGAAAACTAAAAATAAATAAATTTATTAATTAAAAAAAAAACAAAAAAAAAAGAAATTCCATTCAAAATAACTACAAAATGATATTGTAATATCTGGAAGCCAACCCACCAAAACACATACAAGAGTTATAAAAATATAAGTATAAAACACTTTACAGAACTAAAGGGAAGCGAATAGTTAGTGGAGATACTCATTGCCAATTTAATCAAAATGAAGCTACTAAAATGAAGTAGTGCTATACCAATCAAATCACTGAAGGGATATTTTATAAAACTAGACATTGATAAAAAATTCATTTTAAAGGAACAAATGGTTTAGAATATCAAGGGAAATAAAGAGGAAAAGTACAAATGAAAGGTGAATAGCATTATCAGATCACAAAACTATATTGTAATTCAGTTGTCATCGTAACTATTTGGCACTGGTTAAGCAGAAAAGTAGATCATCAGAACAGCAAAAAACAGAAGGAATCTGCAGAGGAAAATAGCAACCCAGTGTTAAATAAATCAAATTACATAAATTACTGGGAGAAGGTCCACTCTTTTGACAAAAAATAAATCTAGAGAATGGTTTGTCAGAAATTAGGTTTAAAACTAAATCTTATACCATATACCATAATAAAGTCAAAATGGATATATGACTTGAAAATAAAAGATCATTCCATTTAAATACATATACAAAAAGATATGAAAACTAAAATCACTCTATGAAGACCTTCATAGACTTGGAGAAGACTGGAGGAAGTAGAAACAGAATGGAATTAATGAATTAAACAACCTAATAATGACTTGTTGAATCTATGAGTCTGAAGGACTAATAATGATTGAGGGAGAGAAGAAAAAAGTTTTTGTATTTTTAGGAACTTGGTCTTTTCCAAATCATATTGCCAGACTTCTCTAGAACCCATGGCCAGCTTTTCATTGGCAGGATCCAGAGAGACTATAATTGATTGATCAATCAAGGAGTACCTAGCATTTACATATTACATACTGTGCAGAGTGAGAGAGTAAGCTGCTTATCTGTAGCTTGTGCACCTATTGCCAAACAATATATTAGATCTCCTTCAATTAGGTAAGTAATTCATTGATTGCATGACAGCCTGCTATTCTCTGGAACAGTTGAGATCAGGTGAAGGAGTCAGATGTGACTACATTCCTATCATGTGTACTTTTATCATGGTACCACTCAAACATCCTGTCACATATAGACAATATGAATGCTGAAAGGGACAGCTCACGTGGTGTATGACAGGGTCAGTATTCCCAAAGAGTTTGACAGATTAAAACAAGGGGCCAAATCTAAGAATTCTATCCTTCGGCTTGTACATTACAGAAATATCACAAGTGGAAAAACAGACAGGAATTTGCTTGTTACTCACTAGCTATTGATGCCCCAACAGGATTAGGCACCATCAAAATTAGAGGAAGGGATGCTCATTGGCCTTCTGTGATGCCAGAGAAAAGATGCAAATCTTCTCCCCTACTATGTGTCTCTCCAACCTTTAACTTGTAAATCTGTGCCCAGTGATATTCCTGTATATAGCATAGATTTCTGAGAAATCACCTTCAGTACTTACATATTTCAAAAACCTTTTAAAAGATGTAAACCATGAAATAAAACTATCTATCCACACATCATCCCATTATGTTTTTCTTCTTCCCTGCTTCTCTCTCTCTCTCTCTCTCTCTCTCTCTCTCTCTCTCTCTCTCTCTCTCTCTCTCTCTGTCATCTCTCTTTTATTTCTCAAAATAGGCTGTTGAGAAGTCACGGAGATGCCAAATAACCCAGTCTCCAATTTAATTTCTTGAAAGCATTTCTTGGAAGCCTTTCTCCTTTCTGGTGTGACATTTCTCACCTTGACAACAGTATTCTTGTATCTGGAGGTGAAAAACAATATTAAACTCCAGACTCTCAGCTTCCATGATCTGACTGACATCTGATATTGTTATGTCTTATTTTTCTCAGGAACTTCCACAGCAGTTTTTTAAACTCCCAACAAAACAAATATTCTCTAAATACCTGAAGAAATCATAAATAGTTGAGATGGTATCCCCCTCACCTCCATATAATATGACATCAAATTCAGATAAGCCATGAAGGACTTACTTTCATGGACAAAGGCGACAAATAAGTTGTACAGAATTTTTTTTAAATCTCCAGGCTTAGTATACATCAAGTTGAGCTACATCATTGCAGGTGTTATGATCTCCAAGTTCTCCATTAAAACTCAGCTCAGTTATTACGTTAAGCCACCAAATCTGTCAGGTGTAAGATGTTCCTGTCTTCTGCTCATGAGCTTTAGCTCTCAAATCTCTTGTAGAGGAAAGGACTCATGCCTCTAGGGAAGTTGATCTAACTGAGTAATGCTCCAATTATTTATTTCTCCTCTTTCTACCTTCTTGGCTATCATCCCAAGACTTGTCAAAGGGACTTCCTATGATTCGTCAAAACAGTTCACTTCCAAGTTGCTACCTGCTTCTGGTGATTCATGTGGGCAAAAATTATACTGCCAGAAGAAACCTAGAAAGCCTTGCCAAGATTACATAGATCTGGACAAGATAGGGATACAGGTGATGTTTTCATCACTGCTACTCATCTGACACAAGAGCTGCAGAAGGAAAAAGCTGAGGTGAAAACTGAACAACTAGCTAAGAAGGTAGTATCTGAGAATGAGATTTGGATTTTTGGACTATGATTTCAAATATAGGAATGATGGTGTTCTGGCCAGGGATAAAGTGTACCTAACAAATCTAGTAAGAATGTGTTTGCCTAATGTCTTGCAAATGGTTATATGAATGAATGAAAAAGCATTTATTAAGCACTTAGTACAATGTTTTATACAAAATCAGCCTGAGTTACAAATAGAATAGCAAGGCAGTCCCTTCACTCAAGGAGCTCCCAATCTAATCAAATCAAAATGACTTTGAATCAAAAAGAGGAGAGGGAGAGAACATTGCCTCTATATATCTGCCAAGCTAGTTACTGGAGAGAGTAGCTGCGAACATAGAATTTTGGATACTCAGAAACTCACAGGAGTCAAAATTCAAGAAAAAAAGTCAGTAGTGAAACCCAAATGTCTACACACAAATCCACAAAGTTAAGGTGACAACTAAGATGAACTAGAGGTCCTAACATAAGGGAAGCACATTTGAAACTCATTGAGATTTGGTGGGATGAGACTCATAACTAGAATATGGCTCTGGGTTGGTATACCTTATTCAAAAGAAAAAAATATGAAGTGGGACACATGGTAGCATTGTATATTAAGAAGGTATTCTCATGAGCAGGGATCCAGGAACAAGAGAGAAGCATGGTAGAAGGGCTTACCCTTTCAAGATAGGGAAAGATAGGGAAAGGGCTTACCCTTTCAAGATAGGGAAAGAAGGGAGGATTTCTTCAGTGACAAAAATGCTATGGGATGTACCCCCTACAATTGGGGGAGTGCTATTAGTGGGGGCTAGAACCAATGACAGAGAGTCTAGACATACCCTAAACCCCCAAAGGATACAAGAGAACCTAAGGTAAAATGTAATATATCTGGCTTTCAGGCAATAAACCCAAAGTAGCCAATGTTACACATGTATCACAATTTGTTTAGCCATCCCCCCAAACAATTTGCTTCATTTCCAATTCTTCGCTACCACAAAACCAAAAAAATGCTACCATATTTTGGTGTACATTGGATCTTTATTTCTGCCTTTGGCTTCCTTGGGATATACACTTGCCAATCAGATCACAGGATCAAAGGGTATGAACATTTTAATCAGTTTCTTAGCATAATTCCAAATTGCTTTCCAGCATGCATGGACCAACTCAGAGTTCCCCCAATAGCTTTTTAGTGAACTTCTCTAACATTGATTATTCCTATCTTTCTATATCTTTGCTAATTTATTGGGAGGGAGGTGAGCATCAGTATTGTTTTGATATCTATGGCTCTTGCTAATGATTTGAAGCAAGGCAATGAGGTAGTTTCTTTAAAAATGCACTGACTCTAGATGCAGAAGACTGAAGATAGCTAGGTAGTGCCTTGAATAGAGCACTGGACCTGGAGCCTGGAAGACCTGAGTGTGAGATCCAGTCTTAGATATTTAATAGCTGTGTGACTGTGATCAAGTTACTTAACCTCTGTCAGTCTAAGTTTCCTCATCTGTAAAACAGGGATAATAGTAGCATCCATGTAACAGAGTTACTGTGTGGATTAAACAAAATATTTATAAAGTGTTTTACAAACTAGCTACTACTACCACCACTACAACTACTACTATTGCTACTCTCACTATTATTATTACTACCATCACCACCACTTATTACTACTGCTGTTATAACTACCATTAGCATCACTACCACTATTATCACCACCACTCTTGCTTCTACCTCTACTACTAATAATAAGAATATTAATAAACTACTTCTACTACTCCTACTAATGCTACTACTACTGCTGGTGATGGTGTTACTACAACTACTTCTATTATAGCCACTACTAATAAGAGTACTAAAACTACTACCATTAGTACTGCTACCACAAGCATTACCTCTACTACTTCTGCTGCTGCTGCTATTACAACTACTACTATCACCACCACTATCAGTACCTACTACTATTGCCACTACTACTCTTATGATTAGTATCACTACCACCAGCACTATATTGCCACATACTGCCACTACTACTACTACTACCACAAGTCTTTTCTTAGATATAAATGGGTACCTAGATAAGGATTTAACCTATTGATAAATGCACCCACACTGGTGGGGGAGGGGGAAGGATGAAACTGAGAATCCAATTACAGAAAGCAAGAGTCAATGGGGGACCCTCCATCCTTCCAGGAGGGATTCCCTTATGCCAGAAAACTGTCTCAAAACAATTAGCACAGCAAGTAGGGTCTCAAAACAGGCCTGCAGTGAAATAACTAGGGCAAGAGTCCCAGGCCAAAGGGGACATGCAGTTCTGTCACCCTGAACCTATAGAACTTCCCATTGGGGAACGCTGACTGAGTGCAGCAGTAATTGTCTGAAACACTCAACCATACACAAGCCTACAGACCTTAACCTGGGTCAGGAACTTGCAGAGCTCAGACCAGGAAGACAGTGATCACACTTTACTCCCGATCACACCACTTTGGGATCATCGAAAGCTGGCAGGCATCCATACTGAACTATGAAAGTAGCAGAAAAAAGTAAGAAGGTGGAAGAGGTCAGACGTATCCCCCACCCAGAAGTGTACAGAACCACATACTAAAAAGTCTAAAGTCTAGAAGTAAACTGGAAAAATGAGCAAACAAACAAACAAAAAAAGATCTCGCCATAAAGAGCTGTTATTAAGCTCCAGCACAGTCATTCTCTTCAATGACTTAAGAAACATCAGAAAGCAAAGCCTCAAAGAAAAATGCAGCTTGGACACAAGTTCAACAAGAATTTTTAGAAAAGTTAAAGCAAGAGCTAAAGAAAAAGCTAAAAATTATTTTAAAAAACAAATGAGGGAGCAGCTAGGTGGAGCAGTGGATAGAGCACTGGCCCTGGATTCAGGAGGACCTGAGTTCAAACCTGGCCTCAGACACATAACACTTACTAGCTGTATGACCCTGGGCAAGTCACTTAACCCCATTGCCTAGTTAAGAGGAAAAAAGAAAAAAGAAAAAAAAAACAAATGAGATCAGTAGAAGAAAAAAATGGGAAAAGAAGCAAGAGGTGGGGAAGAAACATGAAAAGAGAATTAACAGCTTGGGGAAAAAAGGTGCAAACCTGTAACAAAGAAATAATTCCTTGAAAACTATAAGTAGAATTTTTTGGTTAGGGGCAGAATCAAGGTGGTGGAGTAAAAGCAGTGACTTGCTTGAGCTCTCCCCCAAACCCCTCCAAATACCTATAAAAAATGGCTCTAAACATATTCTGAAGTAGCAGAACTCACAAAAAGACAGAGTGAAACAAATTTCCAGCCCAAGACAACCTGGATGGTTGATTGGAAAGGTCTATCAGGCCAGGCTGGGAGAAGAATTCAGTTCAGTGCGGGCAAGCAGGCAAAACAGGCATCAAAGAAGCTGGAGCAGGCCTCAGAGGATTGAATCATGGGCAGTTGTGGCAGTTTCCAGACTTCTCAACTTACAAATGCCAAAGGCAACTTAGAAGGTCAGTAGGAAAAGTCTGTGACCACAGTGAGAGAGAAGCTCGGTCCCAGCTCCAGTCCCTGAGCTTGGCCCCTGGGGCAGTGACTGCTTCTGGAGCTTCCAGAGCTTCTGGCCCACAGACTGAGGGGGATTCAAGTGGCTGATCAGAGGGGTATTGCTGGTAGTGAGGCAGTATTCTCTTGTTTTGCCCGTGCTTGGATTTAGGTCACAGTTCTGGGTGGCAATCCTGGGGCAAGAAGGAGCATTGGCGTGGTAGAGCTTGTAGTGGTGGTGGAGAGGGAATCCTCTTCACAGTTCCAAGGCAGAAAAGAGTACTTGTGGTCACTCATAGACCAGAGCACAGGCCAGGAAAGGAGTAAACACCTCACCCTTGATTGTACCACCTTGGAAGAACTGAAAGCTTACAGGTCCCTAGAAGTATCTCTGAAAACAGCTGCACAAAACCCCTAAAGCTTGGGACAGTACATTCTCCACACTGGAAGCAGACTCCTCCCTTAACAAAGAGTTTAAAACTCAAGTAATTGGCTGGGATTGTGTGCAAACTGCACAAAAAAAAAAGTCAGACCATAGAATCTTTCTTTGGTGATGAAGAAGATCAAAACATACAACCAGAAGAAAACAACGAAGTCAAAGCTCCTACATCCAAAGCTTCCAAGAAGAATATGAATTGGTCCCAGGCCATGGAAGAGCTCAAAAAAGATTTTGAGAAACAAGTAAGAGAAATAGAGGAAAAACTGGGAAAAGAAATGAGAGCGATGCAAGAAAATCAGGAAAAACAAGTCAACAGATTGTAAAGGAGGTCCAAAAAAAATACTGAAGAAAATAACACCTTAAAAAATAGCCTAACCCAAATAGCAAAAGAGGTCCAAAAAGCCAATAAGGAGAAGAATGCCTTCAAAAGCAGAATTGGCCAAATGGAAAAGGAAGTCCAAAAGCTTACTGAAGAAAATACTTCCTTAAAAATAGAATGGAGCAATTGGAAGTTAGTGACTTTATGAGAAATCAAGACATTGTAAAACAAAACCAAAAGAATGAAAAAATAGAAAACAATGTGAAATATCTCATTGGAAAAACAACTGACTGGGAAAAAAGATCCAGGAAAGAGAATTTAAAAATTATTGGACTATATGAAAGTCACGATAAAAAAAAAGAGCCTAGACATCATCTTTCAAGAAATTATCAAAACTGCCCTGATATTCTAGAATCAGAGAGTAAAATAGAAATTGAAAGAATCCACCGATCACCTCCTGAAAGAGATCCCCAAAGGAAAACTCCTAGGAATATTGTAGCCAAATTCCAGAGTTCCCAGGTCAAGGAGAAAATATTGCAAGCACCCAAAAGAAACAATTCAAGTATTGTGGAAACACAATCAGTATAACATAAGATTTAGCAGCTTCTACATTAAGGGCTTGGAATATAATATTCCAGAGGTCAAAGGAGGTAGGATTACAAAGAATCACTTACCCAGCAAAACTGAGTATAATCCTTCAGGGGGAAAAATGGTCATTCAGTGAAATAGAGGACTTTCAAGCATTCTTCATGAAAAGATCAGAGCTGAATAGAAAATTTGACTTTCAAATACAAGACTCAAGAGAAACATGAAAAGGTAAACAGGAAAGAGAAATCATAAGGGACTTACTAAGGTTGAACTGTTTACATTCCTGCATAGAAAGATGATATTTGTAACTCATGAGACCTTTGTCAGTATTAGGGTAGTTGGAGGGGAAAAAATTATATGTATATAGATAGATAGATAGATAGATAGATAGATAGATAGATAGATAGATAGATAGATAGATAGATAAATAGAGGGCACAAGGTGAGTTGAAGATGAAGGAATGATATCTGGGGAATAAAATTAAGGGGTGAGGGAAGATTATACTGGGAGGAGAAAGGGAGAGGTAGAAGGGGATAAATTATCTCATAAAACAGACAAGAAAAGGCTTTTACAGTGGAAGGGAAATAGGGGAAGATAAGAGGGAATGAGTGAATCTTATTCTCATTGGATTTGGCTTAAGGAGGGAATAACATACACACTCAATTGGGTATGGATATCTATCTTACCCTACAGGAAAATGGGGGGGTGGGAAGGGGACAAGAAAGCAGGGGGATGATAGAGGGGAGGGCATATTGGGGGAGGGGATAATCAGAAGCAAACACTTCTAAGGAGGGAAAGGGTCAAAGGAGAGAATAGAATAAATGGGGGGTGGGATAGGATGAGGGGAAATATACTTAGTTTTTCACAACATGACTACTATGGAAGTGTTTTGCATGACTACACATGTATAACCTGTATTGAGTTGCTTGCCTTCTCGATGAGGATGGGTGAGGAGGGAGGAAGGGAAAAAATTTGGGACCCAAAGTTTTAAAAAGAAATGTTAAAAAGTTGTTTTTATGTGCAACTGTATATAAGATATACAGCCAATGGGATATAGAAATCTATCCTGCCCTACAGAAAAATTGAAGGGGAAGGGGTTAAGAGGAGGGGGTGGGGGAGATAGAAGGGGGTGGGGGAGATAGAAGGGAGGGGAGATAGAAGGGAAGGCAGATTAGGGGAAAGGGTGTTCAGAATGCACACCATCTTGGAGTGGGGGAAGGGGTGGGATGGGGAGAAAATCTGAAACTCAAAATCTTGCGGAAGTGAATGTTGAAAACTAAAACTAAATTAATTAATTAAAAAAAAGAAAATTATGATTAACCAAATGGAAACCAATGACTCTATGAGACATCAAGAAATAATAAAACAAAGTCAAAAGATTGAAAAAATAAGTAAAAGAAAATATGAAATACATCATAGGAAAAAAAACTGACCTTAAAAACAGATGAAGGAGAGATAATTTAAATATCATTTAACTATCTAAAAGCCATGATTAAAAAAAAAAACTTAACTATATTTCAAAAAGTCATAAAAGAAAACTGCCCAGATTATCTTAGAAATAGAGGATAAAATAGAAATCAAAAGAATCCACTGGTTACTTCCTTAAAGAAACCCCAAATGAAAACTCCCAGCAATATCATAACCAAAATCCAGAGCTCTGAGGTCAAGGAAAAATTACTGCAAGCAACCAAAAGGAGAGAATTTGAATACAGAGTCACAGTACTTGAAATCCCTCAGAACTCTATTATCATCATGGGTCATACAGAGACTCTAATTAGACAGAAGGCCTGGGAGTGATTCTGTTAAGTTTTGATGATCTCAAAAGAATAGAAAAGGTGAGGAAAAGGATCACGTGAGGAAAGAGAAGAAGACAAAGGAAGAATGGGGAAAATTATCTGACATAAATGGGGTGCATAAGGAAAAGTTTTTGCAATAAGAAGGGAATTATGAAGGGAATCTGATGACATTTGAACCTCACTCTCATCTGTACTGGGTAAAGGAGGAAAGAATACACATATACCCAGCAGGGCAGAGAAATAGTTAACCTAACAAGGAAATAGGGAGGGAAGGGGCCAGTGGAAAGGGGAAGAATAAGAAGGAGGGTAAATTAAGTGAGGCATTTTTGTTGTAATGTTGATTAGTTGCCTCCGACTCTTCATGACTCCATTTGGGGTTTTCTTGGCAAAGATACTGGAGTGGTTTACTATTTCTTTCTCCAGCTCATTTTATAATAGATGAGGAAACTGAGGCAAACAGGGTTAAATGATTTGCCCAGGGTCATACAGCTAGAAAGTATCTGAGACCATATCTGAACCAAGGTCCTTCTGACTCCAGTCCCAGCATTGCCACCTAGCTGCGCCTAAGTGAAGCATTATTCAGAAGCAAAATAGACTCTTAAAGAGGCAGCAGGAAGGGGAAAAAAAAAAGAGGGCTAAATTTGGAATTGGAGGATCTGGGTTTAACTTTTCACTCTGCCTGTAACTACCTGCGTAAGCTCAGGCAGATCACTTGCCCTCTCTAGGCCCTAGGTTTTTTGTTTGTTTGTTTGTTTTGTTTATCTATAAAATAAAGGAATTAGACTAGGTAACTAGGTGCCTTCCAGCTCTAAATCTATTACCCTAAATGTAGCCAGACTCCTCTTACACCCTTGGGAAGGATATATTGAAATTTTTCAAGAGAAAAAAGATCACTTCACAACGTAGAATCTTTTTGACTACTGGGGCATTGAACCTTACTCCTGAGACCACTGCTATCAGTTGAACTATCAGTTATGGTTTGGTGGATGCCCCATTATTGAGAAACTATAATTCTCTGTTATGGAGATAGAAATGTTTTAGAGCTCAAGCAATGGAGCCACAGAAGACTGACTGGCAGCACTGAGAAACATGCAACTGGATTTCTGTCTTTTCAAATAAATTGTCTTAAAATCAGAGAATGTTGGGGTGAGTCCAGTTCTGACTTTTTACCAAGGAAGTACAGAGGGGTAAATCAAGGGCACATCAATCAACCCAGGTTTACTGATTCTTAATCCAGGGCTCTTCCCCATTGACCACCATTTTATGAACCTGCAAGGCTCATCCATATATTTATCCTTCAGCGTGGAACAGTGGATAAAGTGCTGGACTTTAAAAAAGTAAGGAAGACCTGGGTTCAAGTTTTAGTTTGACAGACAAAAGCTGTGTGATTCTAGGCAGGCCACTTAACAACAGCAACAATAACAAGCATTTTAAGTTCTTGTTCCATGTCAGGAACTGCACTAAACACTGGAAAAGGCAAAAATATGGTCTCTACCCTCAAGAAGTTCACATTTTAATGAGAGAAAAATAAAAAACATGTGAACTATGAATGTGCAAGATACATGGAGGGTAAATTGAAGGTAATATCAGAGAAAGGTTGGCAATGGGGAGTGAGGCAGGATTAGGAAAGGTCTCTTGGGATTTGAACTGTGTTTTGGAAGAAGCCAAGGGAGCCAAGAGGTGCAGGTGAGGATGGACAGAGCATTCTAGACACAGAATGGAGAGACTGAGTGTTGTGTTAAGGGGAACAGCACTACTAGATTGTAAAGTTTTGGGGAGCAAAGTGTAAGAATACTGGAAGGCAACCTCTTTCAGCCTCAGTTTCCTTATCTGTGTAATGGGGATTATAGCAGCACAAGGTTGTTGTGAAATTCAAATAAGATAATGTTTGCAAACCTTAAAACTCTATAGAAGCTCTTTTTTTAATCAGTTCTATTTCAGCTCTTATTAGAGGAATACTGGATTTTTAAAAGAATCATAGTGCTGGTGATAGATGGCAATTAAAACTTTCATCAGAGTAATTTCTGAGGATGAGCCATTCAGGGCAAATGGAGTGTTTTCTGTAGCTGCTTCTGCCATCCTAGCTCCTAGCACTTACTATCCTGTATGGGTCTGTCTAATATAAAATTTTCTGCCCAGCATCACAGAGGGCTGTGAGGTGACAATAATGAATGCATCTGTATCAAAGGGAAAGTGTGGGGCGGTTAGGAGTCCTTGCAGAGAAAGGGCTTTGTCCTCTTCAGATAAGAGCCTCAAGAGACTGTCCCTTAATACAGCTCCTGTAGTAATGGCTCAGTGTGGTTGGACTGAGGGCAGGAAATTGATGGATGGTGGCTGAATTCTGACAGCATCTCAGTGACTTTGGATAGTCATCACAACCTTATCTTTACCCTGCACACCAAAAAGAGGGGAGAAGGACGGATGTAAGGAGCAGAGATTCCAGGAGCGTGGACTGAGCACTACAACTAAAAGGTTATTTGGAATAAAGCCCAACAAATACCAATGTAAAACTTTTTTTAAAAAATCTCTGTCCACACCCAATTCTGGGGATTATGAAAATCACATAGGTGACAAGGGACGCTTTGTTCTCAGATACCTGATTTTCCTAAAGCTGTTTTCTAATTCAGAAACCATAGGAAGTGCAATTCAGGCAGAAGGCCAAGAAAGACTCTACCAAATTCTATTCCTGTTCCTGATACTGACTTTTTCTGTGACCTTGGGAGATTCACACACCATCCTTTCGTGCAAAAATTATTCTCATCTCTAAAAGTGAAATTTGTAAAAACTCAGGAATTGGGGAGGGAGGCATAACACTCACATAGTGTTTTTTAAAATGTCCTCAGTGGGCTAAAAAGCAGCCTTTACTTTCTATCACCACCCTCCCCACCTTAAAACCTTCAGTGGTTCCCAATTATCTCAAAGGTAAAATATACAGTTCTCAGCCAGATACTGAAAGACCTTTATGATCTAGTTTGTCCCATCTTTATAATCTTATTTCTAGATTTAATTATGTCAATGTGTACCTGAAATGACAAGAGGTTGTTGGAATTGAGGAACTGCAAGTTAGGTTGTTGTGGGGACAAAAATAGTATTAGCTACATTTTCATACTGGAGGTCTGAGGGTGATGGCAGGTGATTTGGTAGAGAGGAAAACTCATACCAGGTACTGAAATCATTGAAAAATATACAATGACAATGTTAGATGATGGCAGCAAGAATGTAAAGAAGATGATATAAGTGTATCATACACGTCTCTGAAGAGGAAAGTTGATTGAAGGACGGCAATAGAGTAATGGTCTGAAAATGGCAGCAGTAAAAAGGAGTGTGCTTCCTTCTAGCCTTCAAGCCCTGTGAGTCAGAAGAAGTGGGAGGAATAGCTGCCATTGGAGTGGACTGGAAAGCATTTTCAGAGGAGGCCCACATTTTGGTTAAAGGGAGGAGATGTAAGGAACACTGGTTGAAAACTTAGTGCACATTTAGGGGAGTTTGTGGACAGAGCTAGATTTCAGAGGACACTATGGAATGGTCTTGGTAATGAGTGAACTGAGAAAGAGAGAAGTGAGAGCTGGGGAAGAAGTAGCATGTACAGTGCTATTAGCACCTAGGATGCCAAGAATGGATGTACAGGATGGGAAAAATTCATAAACAGGGAGTACATTGGTATGGCATATCTGTCTGTAGGACTGAGCTGATATAAAGGTTGCAGATAAAATTTGGAATGCTGGCATTGTGGCGTCCTTTATGACTTTTCTCCTGAAGGTGAGCTTCACATTCCTGATTTAGGTAGAGAGGTCTTAGGGCTCTGGGTTCTAGACTTCAGGGCCCTATGGGGTTTATCTGACTATTGACTTAGTCTCAAGTCTCAACCAGTAAAGTAACAAACATTTATTAAGCACCTTCTATTTTTTCAGGCACTGTTCTAGGTTCTGATTATACAAAGACAAATGAATCAGGCTCTCCCCTCAAGGAGCTTACATTCTCTTGAGGGAAACAATATTCACACATTTAAGCACAGTACAAAACATATTCAAAGTAAATCGAAGGTAATTTGGAGAAAGACATTGGCAGAACGGACTGGGAATGCCCTAATAGACTTGATGGCATTTTAGCTGAACATTGAAGAAAATCAGGGAGTCTAAAATGCGGGGACTAAATTTTCACAAAACTGAAATAGTCCCTGCTATTAGCTATAGTTGATGAAGTTACAATCTATTGGGGGAGATAACATGTTTGTATATAGGTATATACATAATAAATCTCAAGAAGGAATGGAGAAGGGCTCCAAACACTATATTATTTTCCACCTTTGAAAGGGAAGACATCCCCCCAGTGCCCATCTGCTAGATTATAGGTCTGATTATTAAGGTCAAGAGTAAGAAGAGAATGTAGGTGAGTGCCTATATGCACAAGACATAGTGCTTAAGTCAGCAGTTCTGGGACAAGACTATCCAAGGTCAAAAACAATATTTAAAGAGACAGGATCCAGCAAATCCATGCAAAGTCAGCCTAGATCCCTCCCACAGTCTTTCTGTATTTAAGATTCACCTTTGCCCCTATTCTGATGCTGAGCTTTTCTCACACCCAAAAGGCTGAGACTGTCTCATGCCCACTTGTCCTTATGGGCATCACCTTAATCCCCAGCCCCCATTTAGATGCTGGGAATTTCTCATGTCCAAAGGCTGACACTCTCATGCCCGCTTGTCCTCATGGGCATCACCTGGCCTATATGTGATTTATCTTTAATAAACTTTTTCTCTGGCTGGAAGAAGATTTGGGTTGAATTCATTCAGGCAGACCTGGAGCTGCTAGGCACCCCAAAACCTCTCACGATCTTGGGGTGCCTCTGTGCATCTAGGAGCACCTCAAAACCTCTATACCTCTTCATTACTATCATTATTATTATTATTATTATTAGCAGCAGCAGCAGCAGCAACAGCAATGGTAACAACTGTTGAATGACCTGCAGTATTTAATTTCATCTTAGCTTCTGACTGGAGGACATCTCCAAATTATACTGATTTATATCTTGCCACTGGACCCAGATGACTACAGAGGAGTGAGTGAGGCTGGTGATAGCCCTTCTTCATTTAAATCCAATTCATTTGCAAGTCATGACACCATCTACCTGATATCATTGGTTGTCTTCAAGAATTAAGGACAAACAACAACCTCTGAGTAGTAGTAGCTGTCCCACTGGGAACCCAACTGGCCAGTTCCAGTTGGGCAATACAGCTCCTTCCCTCCCTCCTTCCCTACTCTCCTCTCTCTCTCCTTCTTATCCCTCTGTCCATATAGGCAATCACTCTGTTCAAAGGAATATAAATTTTGATAGCTGAAACCTCACAAGATAACTTGGGATTTGCAGGCTAGATTTCTTTTTTAAGAACCATGCCTTAAACCCAACTTACTTTGGCTCTTTTTGATTGGCCAACAATAGTTCCCAGCCTAAGCCTCATATGGTCATTGTTTGGGCTCTGAACCATCAGAGCAAGTATAAATAGCAATTGTTTCTGCTTGGGCCAGAAACTCTGAGGGTCTTCCCCTCCCAGATTGATTTTTTCTTTTGACTAGGTAAAAGAGGTCATTCTTTGCCTCATTTCTTCTTACCTAGCTTTAATCACTGAATGGGCATTGCTTCAAACAAACTGAGACCTGAGAAAGACCTTAGTTTAAAAAGGCCAATGTCTCCCACTGCATCTGGGGCTATCTCTAGTCGACCTGATCTATATCTTGCCACTGGACCCAAATGACTCTGGAGGATAGACTGAGGCTGGTAATTTTGCACAGCCCAGCCTCACTTAAATCCAATTCACTTGCAAGTCATGAAATCACCTTCCCAGTGTCATGGTCCTTTTTGAGAATGAAGGACAAACAACAGTATCTGACCTTATCTATCAAAGGCCCAGCCTCGGTCAAACTCAGTTCAGCCCATACATCCTTCCAAATACTTGAAGATAGTTATATCATGTTCAATCTGAGTTTTCTCTTCTCCAGGTTAAATATTGATCACTAATTATCAATCAATAAACATTTACTAAGTGATTTCTCTGTGCCAGGCACTGTGTTAACCATTGGACTCTATCCCCTGAAATCTTCATGTGGCATGGACTTGAGTCCCTTCACAATTTGATTACCCTTCTCTGGATATCCTCCCGGCTACCAATGTCCTTCCTAAGCAGTGGTGCCCAGATCTGAACACCATACTCTAGATGTGGTCTGACCAAGGAAGACCACAGTCTTTCCTAGTCTTATTCTTAATCAATGCTTCTGGAATTGAATTGAATAACATTTGAAGTAATCCACCTAAACTGAAACTGCATTTTAACTGATTAGTTCAACAGAAAAGTACACAGTATTTATGTTAACCTTCAACTGGAAAAAATAGAAGGATCAGACTAAAAAGTTATTGTATTTTTGTAACATTTTCAGACATACACAGCCAATGTTTATTGATTTTGCATGGCTGTACTTATTTGTTTCAGTGAAGGTATCTGGGAGGAGGGGAGGGTTAGGAGAGAGAATAAAGGGAGATGGTGATAATGAAATTAAAAAAAGAAAAAAGGAACATCAATGAAACTCTTAAAAAAATATATACAGAAGATAGCAGAAGGAAGTTAAGAAGAGGACACAGATAAGTAGGGTGGTATTGGAACTACCATGGTAAAGTTAACATATACTTTAAAAAAATAAGCTGCATGTAATAGAAAATCATAGTGCCATAGTACCCTCTTTCTCTGCTTTTTGTTTTATAAGGCAATATTCTTATTTATTAATGTTTTCAAATTCACAACAAAAAAAAGATTATTACATGTTAAATAGATATTCTAAACCAGAGAAGGAAAACAAACATCTGCAGTACCACGGGATTCATGCATTAAGGCGCAAAACAATAAATTTACCTATTACTTTCATCGCAGCATGTCCAGAGAACAGGCAGGAGAGGGCCTATTTGGGCTTTAATCTCTCCTGAATGATACTGAAGCGGGTACAGTCTTTGGGAGCTAACTCTTTGGGAGGCTTGAGAGGTTCAGGGATTCTTTCTTAACCTAATGGGGAGTTCCAATTCACCTATGAAGACTGACAAGGCTGATGAATCCCTGGGAAGAGATTTCTTCTATTTTGTTCAATCTTTCTACAAACTTTCCCTGCAAAGGCAGCCTTCACTTCTTGTGGAACCATAGATTTAGAGCTGAAAGAGACCATTTCATTTTATAGCCGAAATTGCAAAATTGCCAATGAAAGAAAATCAAAGAGCCCACCTCCTACAGCTCTTACAAACCATCTACACTCTCCTCTAGCTTTTATTTCCATCTCCATCCCCATCCCCAACTTTCCTACTCTCTGTCGATGATCTTGAATATCCATGAAAATTAAGTGACTTGTACAAAGTCATATGGGTAGCAAGTGTCAGAGGTGGGATTTGAATCTAGGTCCTCTGATTTCAGACCCTATCCCCTTAACTAGGCTGCCTTATATTCATGCATCTCCTCAACAAACTTAACATCCGTTTACCAGGGACACATTGCCAATTATCTGGCTGCTGTTCTCCCCTCATCACCAGGAAGAGAACCCTCCTGAATAGACATCCAGAGACCATGTCTTACACTTTAGAGGCTCTGGAACTAACCTCTGGGACTGAGCTATCTTGACTGGTGAATTCAAACTCACCTCACCTACCACTCTTACACATGTTTACACATGGTTCATACCCTTTGATCCATAGATCCCAGTGTTGGAATAAACTCCCAGGAGGCTAAAGATAAAAAGAAAAAAAAACACAGAAAGTTCCTAGATATACCAAAATATTCATAGCAGAAATTATTATGGTAGAACTCAGAACAAAATGGATGTTCATCAAGAGGCATGGAAAGAGATCTGGGTTCAAGCATCACCTTGTCACATCCTACCTTTGTGAACCTTGGGCAAGTCAGCCTTCTGGATCTGGGCTACTCATATATCAAATAAAGGAGTTAGACTAGATAACCTCTAAGGTCCCTTGAAGCTATACATTCATAATACTATGGTGATACAATGATTGGGTAATGGATGTGTGAAGGGAATTATGATTTTTGTAATAATTGATATGTGTGATGAATATACTAATAAATTAGATTTTTCAGAATTGCTTCTTCTAGCTTGTGAGTTACAAGCTCACAACGGAGCTTGAAATGATTAGTCAAACCTTGACAACACTCATAATCATAAGTGAAGCAAATTAAAGATTGTAGAACCTGTTCCTGTCACAGAATTCTGGTTCTGTGCAGGGGTGGTGAGAGGGAGGGTAACGAAGGGTGGTCATGACCCCCAAAGACTTGACTCCAAAATTGTTGTATTGTGGGATTTGTGGGTTTGTCTTGGGAAACCACTCTGGGAAACACCTGGGAAACAATTGTTTGTGATCCACCTTCCCCTGTCCCTTCCCATTGTTATTTATGTATATAATCTCTGTCTTCACTTCAGCAAGGTGGAATTCTGATCAGGAGAATTCTCTATTTGCAAATCTGTTCCTTATAATGAAACTAATTAATTAAGCCATTATCTGATCACTGGTACTTGTCTCTAGCCTGCTGTTTTGTCATTCTCGAGTGTGAGACTGACTCAATAAAATCCTGTTAATGGATGTATAAATTCTGGTATATGAATGTAATGGGATATCATTGAGTTATAAGACAATGGATGAGGCATTCAGAGAAAACAAGAGAAATTTGGTTGGTCAAAATTTTTTAGGTGATTTTTCTTCAAACCTAAACTTGCCCCTCTGCAATTTCCTTTATCCTCCCTTCAAATACTAGAAAAATAGCTATCATGTAATCTCTTCTCCTTCCCTATCCCACCCCCCATCACCATCTCAAGCATTCTTTTCTCCAGACTAAACATCCCTAGGTTCTTCAATTGATTTCCCAATAATAATAATGTTGAGGCCCTTCACCAATTTATGTACTTCCTTTAGTTTTTTTTTTTAATCTTAACAATGTCTTTCTTAAAATGTGGTACCTAGAACTGAAAACATACTTTATCCAGATGTTAATTTTTTTAAAATCCATTCCCACACAGTAAGTTGGTGGGTTTTTTTTTAACCTAACTATATTGTCCTGTCAAAACTATATATCTATGTCTTAAATACCTCTTAGCAAAAGCAGAAAATAGGGGGGGCATTTTCCATATTTGTAATGGTACTTTCCAAATGTTTGCACCATCAAGAAGTTTTCCACACTAAATTTGAATCATATCACAGTACTAAATACAACTTTGTTCTCCTGTCGTAAAAATAAAGCATACATTATCTGTAACTGAATGCTCTGAGTCATCTTATTCCAATAATAAACAATCTCTTTGTATCTACCAATTTATGAGCAGCTCAATTATAGGAAGCTAAAAGCAGTACCACGTTTTGGGAGGGTGAACAGAAAACACTGAACTAAGACTAAATGATTCATTATGAAATACAATTTACTTGGGAAAAGTAATTGTGGATAATGTATTTTCAAAAACTGGATAAAAGAAGGCTTAAATAACTTACTGATTTGTACTTCTCAAAGACAAAATCAAAATATATCAAGAAGACAGAAAGCATAACATAGCTTCGACAGTAACAAAGTACTCATTTGTTGTGAAATGGTTTTGACCTAAGAGGAAAATCCAAAGATAACAAATATTAAGTGGGATGAAATTAGGTGAATGAAAACATTTTTGAGTGCTTTGATTTGTTTTTCTGTGTCAACTTAGCTTTACAATTATTTGTTGTTGCTGTTTTTTAAGTAAATTGTTATTGATAGCTTTTGCTTTTACATTGCCAGAATTTCTTCCAGGTTTACTCCCCCTCCTCACACCTAGAGATCTACCTCAAGAGAAAGAAAAACAGCAAAACCAACCAATACCTTAAGAGTCTGAAAATGTATGAAATTTTCCACATACCCACTGGGCCTTCTACTTCTGATAGGAGCGTGGTAGGGGTGTCTTCTCATATCTTTCTTTGAGTGGGTCTCAACTTGATTTGTCATTTTGCAACATTCACTTTTGATTTTTTTGCGGTTGCTAATGTTGATTTTTCCATTTAAATTGCTGCGGTCATTTGTACATACTACTTGCTTGGCTCTGCTTTCTTCACTCTGTATCACTTTGTGTAAGTCTCTCCATTCCTCATGCTATTTCTTATAGCACAGTAATAAATAGTCATCTACTTCGTTTCCAAATCTTTGCTACCACTAAATGTGATGCTATATTTTTGGTATATATGGGGACTATTTTATTATTAAGGACTTCCTTCACGCGTATGCCTAATAGTGAAATGTCAGGGTCAAAAGGAATGGGCATTTAAATCACTTTGCATAATTCCAAATTGCTTCACCAACAGGGCATTAGTCTGCCAATCTTCCCACAAATGACTCTAACATTGAATAGTCTCATCTTTTTACATCTTTGCCAATTTGCAGGGTATGAAGAGAAACTTGAGTTGGTTTCAGGTTTTTTTTAAAATTCTATTTCTGTTATTAGTGATTTGGAGCAATGTTTCATATGGTTGTTAATAATTTGCAATTTTTTGAGAACTGTTTGCTCATATATTTGATCAATTTCCATCCCATCCCACCTCCTGCCATTCAACTGCTCTCCTTATTCTAAATTCATTAATTCTGTTTGTGCAGAAGCTTTTCAATTTCATGTTTAAAATGATCTATTTTCTCTTTTGTAATCTGGTTGGTTACACAAATATATCTCCTATCCAGAGCTGTGAAATGTATATGCTGCTGCTCTTCTAATTTTTTTGTGGTATGACCTTTGTGAAGGCCACACACCCATTTTGAATTTATTATATGGTATAATATGCTGGTCTGTTTAATTTCTACCAAACTGCTTTCCAGTTTTTCTAGTAGTTCTTATCAAATAAGGAGTTGTTTTCTACATAATTTATGTTTTCCAATTTATTGAACACTGGGTCATTGAGTTCCACTGTTATTTGATTGTCTACTGTATTGTCTAACCCATTCATAATTAATGTTATAAAGTTGGGTTTATATTTTCCTCTATTTGTCTCTAATACTAATCTTTTCTGAATTAGGATTTTTTTGGTCTTTTCTTTCTGTTGAGAGCACTTTGCCTCATCAGTCATTTTTGTTTAATCTATTTTAAGGTAATCCCATTCTTATAGGCTCTCTTTTCCTCTACCTTAAGCTTTCCCCTACCCGCTATTTGTCATCCTTTCCCCAAATTTTAAAGTTGTAATTAATTCCTTTGTTTTTCTTTCTTTAATCTAGTTAGCTATTTTTTCCATCTCTTTTTCCCCCCAGTTAAATGTTTAAGTAAATCTCACTTCTTTTCCTTTCCTTCAACTTCTTTTATCGGGTGTCCCCTCCCTCACCCTCCATATTTTGTGCAGTTTTCTTTTTTCTTTTTTTTTCTTTTAGACTTAACTACTAAAACTTAAATACACAAGAGAAAAAGAAATATATTATAAACTTAAATACTGAAACAAATACAAAATAAGAAAAAGCATGTTGTGTGCACAGTAGAACATAGGAGACAATTCAAAATATATAGTAATAAATTTCCATTTCAAGAAAGTCTGTATAATAAATACTGTGTGTTGCGTTCAGAGCTGTCCATCTTTTCTTTGCTTCCTTGTAAGTTTTCTTTTGTTCTCTGCTGTGCACTTTTTACTTTGTTCTTTTTACCCCCTTCCTTACCCCTCTTCCCCAAAGGCTGCAATTAAGTGAGGATATATTTATATACAGATATATACACACACATACATATATATATACATGTATATACATATATATACACACATGTATTTTCCCTTACAAATTCTACTCCTGATCTTTTTTATGTTTGTGCATATTTCTTATTACCTATCCCTCCTGACTCCTCTACTTTACTTCTACGCAATACCTTAATATTACTTAACCTACCCCCTCCTCCAAGGATCCCTCCCTTATTCTCCCATTCCCATGAATCTAAACACCCTTCCATACCCCCCTTTAAACTATTCCCTCACCCTCCCCTCTAAAGATCACTCCCTTATCCTCTCCTCACTCCCTATCCCCTTAACATTTTCTTTTTAAGTGTAGAAGACTTTTATACTATTTTAGATGCACATGTATCCCTCTTGAACTCATTCCCAATGAAAGTAGGTTTCCAAAACTAACAGCCCTCCTCCCCAATCTGATTCCTCTGTTATCGGTTTTTCCTCTTGCACCTCATTTGTATAAGATAATTACTTTTTAGCTGATCCTGAATGGTTTAACTTTTTGAAGTCACATCATACTCAGGTCTACCTCAATCTTTCTTATGAACCATCCAATTACTAGACATACATACATACATCTTACACTTTACATACATCTTACATTTTACATATATAAAAGGTAAACAGTGTGTCCTTACTGAGCCCCTTATAATTGGTCATTGGTATGTTCCTTATGTTTCTCTAGGCTCTTGTAACGTCAAATTTTCTACTAAGTTCCGATTTCTTTTTTTTTTAACAAAATCCTGAAAGTCTGACAATTCATTAAATATTATTTTTTTTTCATTCAGAATTATATTTAGGGGGGCATCTAGGTGGCGCAGTGGATAGAGCACCAGCCCTGAAGTCAGGAGGACCTGAGTTCAAATCTGGCCTCAGACCAAATACTTGACACGTACTAGCTGTGTGACCTTGGGCAAGTCACTTAACCCCAAATGCCTCACCAAAAAAAAAAAAATTATGTTTAGCTTTGCTGGATATGTGATTTTTAGCCAGAAGCCCATTTTTTTTGCTCTTTTGATACATAGTGTTCCACGATCTGCAGTCTTTTACTGTTGCCACTGCTAGGTCTTGTGTGATTCTTATTATGGCACCCACAATACATAAATTGTTTTTTTCTTGTTGCTCATATTTTATCCTTGAGCTGGGAGTTTCAGAATTTGAATATATTCCTGTGAGTTTTCCTCATAGGATCTCTTTCAGGTGGTGATTGGTGTATTTTTTCCTATTTTTACTTTCCCCTCTTGTTCTAATGCTTCAGAACAATTTTCTTTATTTCTTGTATTATTGTATCAAGATTCTTTTTGTTAATCATAGCTTTCAGATAGTCCAATTATTCTTATATTTTCTCTTCTTGATTTCTTCTCCAGATCAGTTGTTTTTATGAGATGTTTCACATTCTCTTTTATTTTTTCCTTCTTTTTATTATTTCTTGATCTCTTATAACTTCGTTGGCTTCCCCTTGCCCAATTCTGATTTTCAAGGAGTCATTTTCCTACTTAAGATTCTGGATTTTCCTTTTCTAATTGGGTGATTTCTTTTCATAATCTTCTTGTTTTTCTTGGACTTTTTTTTTTTTTTTTAGTTTTCCTCAAGCTCTCTCATTTGATTTTTAAAGTCCTTTTTTTTTTAAAGTTCTATGAATTCTTTTTGGCAAGTGACCATTTGACATTACTCTTTGGGGTAGAAGAGGGTTTCTTTGCTTCAGTATCCTCCTCTGAAGATGAACCCCAGTCTTCTTTATTCCCACAGTAACTCTTTATGGTTGAATTCTACAGTCCCCAATTAATGCTGACCTACTCTCTAGGAAGAAGGCTAATCTTGAAATCCCATTTCTCATGCTCCAAAGATTCTCAATGGCAGTATTGCTAGCATTTCCAATATCTGGCTATGAATCATTTGCATAACTTTTCCCCAAACATGATTATCATCTCAAGAAATGAACTGAATATCCAAGTAAATTTAACAGCACTCTAGACACAAATAATAATTACAAATTGTCTCTTGGTCTATGCAATTTTACTCCTTAAGGATTCAGTTCTAACCCAAAGAATTTACACAGGTCATCGCCCATGCTTAGAAGGCACTCCCTCCTTCCTGTCTTTCAGAATCGTTACCTTCCCTTCACAGCTAAGTTCAAGTACCTTCATGGTACCTTCAAGGCCTTCATGCCACCTTCAAGGCCTTCATGCCTTTCCTAACTTGACCAGCTAAAAGAGAAAAAAAAATTTTTCTGCAAATTTCCCTAGAGCAATTTACATCTATCTCCAGCACTTTCACTAATCTGCTACACAGACTACTCCCTACAAGAGAATATAACCTCCTTAAAGCCTGGGTTTGTTTAATTTTTACTTTTGTATCCCTGTTTTTAGCATAGAACAACGCACATAAAAGGACAGGAACTGACTTTTGATTTCATTAGTATAGGGAACTCCCTGATGGAAAAAATCCTCTCAACCAATGCAGATTAGCACCTCATCTGCAATTTATGGTCTTATTTAAAAGAGGTGCCTAGAAGGCAGAGAGGTTAAGTGACTTGCCCAGGGCTAATCAGCCACCAGGTGACACAAGTGGAAACTCAATACTTATCCTCCTTACTATCTTTCCATACTATCCACAAGGCAGATGCATAAAAAATACTCACTGAAATTAATTTAATTACTAAACAGAACAATTTTGGCTTAAGTTTTGCCAAAGATAAGTACTAAACCCAATGGACATAGTATTATAAAAAACATTGTCCTATATATTATTGTATGAAATAATGTGTACATATAGATTACATGTATACCTATAGCTATGTGTGTACGTGCAAATGTATATGTGCGTGTAAATACACACACACAGAATAACAACTCACAACTGATCTAAAATATTCAACCCATGTTATTGTTAAAAGTTTAAATAGAGTGCCTTTTGTTGATAAGATTTTCACTCATTTTGGTAAACCATTACTCCACAAAGCACTCTTAAGACAAAGTTGATTTGAACTAGTTGTTTATGGTTTTAAACTATTCCGGAATTTAAGCATGCTATACTTTTACTATATAGAAAATCATGAACCCTTAAAGTAACAATGATCCTTGCCTCACTAATATTTTAGGGTGCTGTCTAAAACCAACTATCCACCATCACCTCATCTATAATTTCAAATACATGGCTGCTGTCTTTCCAAACTTATATTGATACTTCAGTTTGATACCATAATTCAAGGTATGAGGGTTTTTTCCCCCTCCTCAAAAATTTTATTGAGAAAAATCTGCAAAAACAATGTATACTTCCTCCCTATAGGATCACAAGTTTTAAAACATCAAAGTCAATTGGCCATTACCAACCAGGCATTGACATAATATGCATAAATTTGGCAGCAGGGAGCAGGTTTCAATGTAGAGATTAACTAGTTGGGGCAAGAGACAGTGTGGTAAAGTGGGAAGAACCTTGCCCCCCCCTTCCAGTTTTCTCATACCTTACTCTCCTACCATGTACTTTTTGAACCAGTAACACTGGATTCCTGGTTGTTAAACAAAAAAGACATTCCATTTCTCAATTCTGGGCACTTTTTCTTATCATCCCCTTTACTTGGAATGTTCTTTGTCCTCATTTCTGTCTCCTAGCTTCCTTTAAATCTCAACTAAAATCCCACCTCCTCTTAATTCTAGTGCCTAACCTCTTTTAATTATTTCTTTTTTATCCTGTATATGCCTTGTTTGTACATATTTGTTTTCTTCTTACCCTGGTTAGATCTTGAGGGCAAAACTCTTTTACCTCTTTTTCTATCACTAATGCTTAGCACAGTGCATGGCATACAGTAGGTGTTTAATAAATGTTTAGTGACTGATGCCTGATTTTATGAAACCAAGATTTAAACATTTAGTAGATTCCACAAATCATTTTACAAAATATTTATTCTGAAAAAAATCACTCTGTACAAATTTAGATAGAACATTCTCAACACTGCGGATTTATAAAAATGCTAACACAACATAAAGACTCAAGTAAACTTAAAATCTGTTTTTAAGTTAAAAAGAAAAATTGCTTTTTAGAAGCAATTGTAACAAAAGAAGTCTAGAAGTGTCTTAAAATTCACCCAAAACAACCAGGAGGTTCATTTTAAAACTCTTACCATCCTGCTTTCTATCAGTTACATTCAAATACATAATGTCTGAAGGGATGGCATTTTCCCTATAGTATTATAAAGCCCTGTTTATACATAATGTCAAACACTAAGCTAGATTTCCAAAACTGGTTATGCTTTCACTGTACATAAACTTGTGCTCAGAGAAAAGCCAGCACATTTTGTTCATAATTTTCTGGTTCTTTAACAAAAGAAGGTTTTCTGTACACTTGTTACAAACATCTGTACAAACCAACATAGTTCCTGTAAGGTGGTGAAGGTGGTTCTGAAAGGGTTAATATTTGACAGTACTGAATTAACAGTCCAAACTGTACATTCGTACAAAGGGAGGAAAATAATTTCAAAGGGAAATCCAGATGTGGAGAATCCTGGTTTCTTAAAAAGGTATTACAATGTTTACAGTAGATTTAAGATCTGCCATTCCTAATCGCCTAGACATTATTGATAGCAAAATCTCTAAAACTAAATTTCAGCTAAGTATAATCTGCTGGCCCTCCCCTTCCCATCCCAACTCTTAGAGAAAGTTTTAAAAGCCATCTCTGCATAATAAATCACTTCTTTTGTACATGACTATTTTAGGAAATGAATCGAAACCCAGTAAACCACAGGACTTCTGTAAACATGATTTGAAACTAACCAGGGAAAGAATTTAAAAAGTTAGTGACAGGTAAGCCAGAGTCTAAAAAGACCCTTCACATTTTTCCTCCTAACACAATGCATGGCTCATAGTGCAAGCAGGGCAACAGCTGCTGACATTTCCAACTACAGCCAGGGATGCCAGGCAGGATCCATGCGGCACAGATTATCCAGACTATTTGCAGCTGCTACAAGGGTGTTGACTTTGCTCTCTCCTCCTTCAAATTGAGCAAGATTATGGAGTCGAGTCATGATAGCAGTCACAGCTTTCTGAACCAGTGAAACCAGCTGTTGGCTGTCCATGTTCTCAGGCTGCCCAGCTGCTGAGAGTGGAGAGGAGGTATCCTCTTGTGTTTTCTTGTGCCAAGCAATAATTTCATCCCGAAGCACTGTTTTCAGAATGCCATCAACCTATGGTAAAGAAAGAGAAAACTGGTTAATTATATTTTTAGCTGAAAGAACCATCAAAGGACAGTAACTTTCTAACTTAATCATGACCAGGTGCTTATTGACATTCTGAGCCTTCTTTGTAATCTCAGTATCTTAGCCCTGGGTGGCACAAGAATTTAAGACTTACTGACAACCTTAATATTCCTTACTGGAAATAAGCAATTTCCTCTTCTAGATCCAGTTATTTGAAATCTATAAAAAGCTCTTCCCAGCAGTGTGGAGGAGAAGAAAGAACACTGATTTGGGAATTAGAAGACTTGGGTTCTGGTCCTACTGCTGCTACTTACTACTTCTGTCAGACCTTCTAAGCCAAACTTCCCTAAGCTGTAAAATGGAAATATTAATACTTGCACTACTCACGTCACAGGTTATTTTTGAAGAAAAGTGTTTTGTAAACTTCTAAGTGCCACAGAAGCACAAGCTATCATTATCCTGTTGAAAGGGTTGTTGAGCTGCCCCCACAATAATGAA
This sequence comes from Vombatus ursinus, assembly GCF_900497805.2. Lineage (NCBI taxonomy): Eukaryota > Metazoa > Chordata > Mammalia > Diprotodontia > Vombatidae > Vombatus > Vombatus ursinus. Next base: position 58,072,475 of record NW_020954585.1, read on the forward strand.
TTGCAGCATTTTCAGTTGATCTTAAGAAGCAAAAGCACCAACACAAATATGAACACTTCCACATGTTATTTATATAGCTGTGTAATTTTGTACATTAATGCTTCATATGTCAGCAGTGCAGAGAGCTATCCCATTAGACTGGCAGGATTAAGTGCGCACAAGATTAAATAAATCTCTCCTGGTTGTCCTCCTACCTATTTGATCATTTCTTCTCCACCTCCTTTGCAAATTCTTCATTTGTGTCATGCTCACTAACTGCTGGTGTCACCCAAGGCTCTGTCTTGGGCCTTCTTTTTTCATTTTATATTAACTGACTTGATCTCTTTGGCTCCCATGGGCTCAATTACCACATCTACACAGCCTAGATTCCCAGTCCTCATTTCTTTTCTGAGCTACATCTTCATGTCACTGGTTACCTTTTGGATATAGTTATCAAAACCTTACTTGTGCAAAATACAACTCGTCTCTCCCCTCAAACCCTCTGTTCCTGTCGAGAGCAGCAGCATCTTCCCAATCACCAAAGCATGCAAATTTGGTGTCATCCTAAACTCCTCACTCTCATTCACCTCAACTACCCAATGTGTTGCCAAATTCTGTTATTTCTACCTTCATACTTCTGTTTTATGTCCCCCAATCCTTTTCTTCACTTGCGCAGCCAGCCCTCTACTTTAGGCCTGCATCACTCTTGCCTGTACAACTGCAACAACCTTCTAACCGGCCTCTGGTCTCAAGTCTCTCCCTACTAAGCTGCCAAGGTGATTTTGTGTGATCTGACCATGTCACTCCTCTCTTCAATGAGTTCCAGTGGCTGGCTCCCTATTACCTCCAGGATCTGATACAAACTCTTCTGTCTGGCATTTAAAATTCTTAATAACTTGGCCTTTTCCTATTTCTCCTGTATTCTTACACTTTACTTCCTTCCCTGATGTAGCTGCAAGGGCTGTCTGTCCTCCATTCCTCAAACCCTCCCTCGGCTCACCTCTGGCCTGTAGGTTCTCTGGCTTCCTTCAAGACTCAGCTGAAATTCCACCTTCTTCTGGAGGCATTTTTTAGTCTCCCAGATGCTGGTGCCTTCTCCTCTGAGAATACTTTCCATTTTCCTATCTTGCATGATAAATACTGAGTAAATCTACTCTCTACATGTCTTGTATGTACCTAATTATCTGCATATTGCCTCTTATATTAGCTTTAAGATCCCTGGGAGAAAAGAGTGGTTTTGCCTTTCTTTGTATACTCATTAACTGGCAATTAATTCAATAAACATTTTCCAATGTAAAGGAATTTAACTTTCTTCCCATTTCAAATTAGTCTTAATCTTACCTCAAGCTTATTTCACTCCTGCCTATTTTTCTATTCTCCCTTTAAATCCATTCTATTTTGAGTAAATTTCCCTACATCCTTTTCCATTTCCAAAAAACATACTGCTTCACTCCTAATGAATTTGTTTTTCACCCTCAGCGGACTCTCTAGTCTCTCAAGCTTTTTGCTGTTCTCTGGCTCCATCAGTTCACTGGGCTGCTTTGAACTTTATCTGCTTCCTTATTTATAAATATCAGCTATATAAATTATGATCACAGTAACACTTTACAATCATTCACACTACACCCATGTAAAAATTGACAAACTTCACCCCCTACTGTCATTGCTCCTAGTCCCAGATTACCTATCAACTGGGAGCTGCCTGGCAATCCCTTCATTTGGCTACAGCAAGACTCCTCTCATGATGCTTCCTACAGAAGCTGTTACAAACCATCTCAAAGTCATAGATTTAGAGGGGGAAGGGACCTCAGGGGCCATCCAATCCAAACCCTTCCTTTTGCAAATGAGGAAACTGAGGTCCAAGGAGGTTAAGTGATTTACTCAAGTGCCCGAGGCAGGATTTGCACCTAGGTTCTCTGACTCTTTCTGGAACCAGTGCTCTTTCCAATATACCATTCAATCTCCTCAAGCCTCTGCCCTCTAATTCCATCTTCATTCTAATCTCTTTCCCCATTTTTCTCACTCTCTATAGACGATACTGAAGCCTACTTTAATAAGAAGATGGAAACCTCTAATGAGAACTCCTCTATACATTGCCTCTTCACTTCAAAACGTCTCTATTTTTACCCATTCTCTCTTTCTGCTCAGAGAAATAAATGTTCTTCCTTTCCAAGTCTGTTCCTGTTCCCTCCTTTACCTTTTCTAGATATTTGCTGAAATGATGTCGTTACTCAACTCTTAGTTTTAATCTTAGAATTTAAAATTTTGAAAAATCACCTGTTTGAATGTGGAGTGTCAAAATAATTTGTTCATTTTAAACCTTTTATTGTTTCCTTAAAAGTACAGGGAAATATTTGCACACTCTGCCTGTAGCATCCCTAAGTTAATTAGATGTTTATTATGAAGTTCCTGCAGTAAGGTCTTGCTTCAAAACTGGATCCATTTCCTTTTCGTATCTGAAAGATTTTTAAAATAGGGAGTGGGCGTAACTGAATAATCAATAGAACAGGCATAGCTGAGGGATAAATTACCCAGTGTAGCTGGGTTAATTTTGTTTTTTAGGCAATTGGGGTTAAGTGACTTGCTCAGGATCACACAGCTAGTAAGTATCAAGTGTTTGGTCTGAGGCCGAATTTGAACTCAGGTTGTCCTGACTTGAAGGCCGGTGCTCTATCCACTGCGCCACCTAGCTGCCTCTGTGTTAATTTTTTAGGTTTCTATTTGTAAAATGTATTCCTCAATGTCTTAACATTTTTGAATCTTAAATTTCCTTTTCTACATAAAAAAATTTTTTTTCCACTGAACAATAAAAGCTAACTTTAAAAAACTAAAATCCTGTATTTTGTTTTATTGAAATGCTACTTCTGGGAGTAAGACATACAATTTCGGATGTTTTCCTTAAGCAGCACCACTTTAACAAGATCACTTAGTGACTATTACAATATCACAAAGTTATTTACCTTAAAGTTTGGTTGTGCAAAACATCGGGCAACAGCAATCATGGAAGCAGTTAATGGACCAGAGACCCCAATTGTGGTCAAGAATTCTGAAATATTAGGTGTGAGGCGGAATGGAACAGGACGATTAGCATCCAGGTCTCCAGTAGCATCGTTAATGTCAAATCGAAAATAGGCAACGTTAAGTTTGCCAGTATCCTAAATTCCAGAATGAGATCATTTTAGAAAGTTTTTTAGAAGAATCATTCATTCAAAACAGCATAGGGTTAAGTTTCATTTACATCTAATTACCTGTGCAATCTGTAACATCTCTGGATTGAGTCTATTCAAATGAAATACAAATTCTGCAAAACCAATTAGCGCTAGTTGGATTGTGAACATCTTTCGGAAGGTCCAGTAATCAGTGGCATTGGGGAATGTGTGCAAAGCCCACTCTCTGAGCATGCTTCGAGGTACCATATTGCTCTGAACTTCCTTGAGAATATCACGAAGGACCTAAATTAAAGGAAATGATATTAAATCCATGCTATTTTGATCAATTAGCAAATAATTAATCTAAACCTTGTAAGTTAATAAACTTTTTTCTTCTTCTTAAACTTAATTGGAAATCATCTGATCCAAAAGAGTTACATAAGAATCTTTTAGAAATTATATTTTCACTGTTCAAGATCCTCTGCTGTCTCCGCGATGATCTACCGTCTTGAAGGAGGCAGGGCCAGAGACACAGCAACGTCAGAGGTGCTTGGAGATCACAGAACAGCAGAAAGGTCAGTCAACTTCCTCTAGGAAAAGATGGAAGTTGCTAATGACCTTTCTGGTCTTAGGGATGTTTTGGCAGACTACGTTCTCTTATTCTTTATCTGATTCCCTAAGAGATCACTTAAATATTACATCTTCAAAAGGAAAATTCTCATAGTGTAACACTCCATTTACTAACACAAGTCCCAGTGATTTCCATGAATAATTGAGTATAAATTCCAAGTTATCAAACTGAACACTGACATTCATGGAATTAATCAGTTTCTTTCTCTACAAGCATCAGAAGAGTTTAAAGCACTTTGGTGAAAACACTAATTGCAGGATGTGTGACACAGTTCTTTCCAGGTAACTGAGGAAACATCTGAAAGCTACTATGGTTCTTAGTTACTGCAATATATACCAAACCAATTAACTGGAAATAAGAACAAAATCAGATTTTCTTTTTGTAGGAAAAGCTGCATAGCAATGACACTACTTCAATTAAAAGACTATTAAAGACAAAAGTTTCATAACCTGAAGGATATCTTCACAAAACAGAAGCAGATGTTACATAACACTTCATGCTGTATTTTATACTAGAAGAATCTCAGATCTACCACAAATTCCGAAGATAAAGATTCATGCTGCTTTTATTCAATTGGAATAAAGTACTCTAAGACGCTGATAGAAAGAATGTATCAAATATAGCCTTTCTATTCTCAGTTGGTCAGAAACACATGATTCAGAGAACTGGCAAATTCTTTATAAGTCCATTACATACTATCAATGACCAGATGCAGTTTCCATGGAATTATTCTGGTGAAATAAATTTGCCAACTCGGATAATTTCCTATTGGCCCAATTTCAGTTCCTAAAAGCTTGGGACCAAACAGAGTTATCTGTATAGCCTACAGCATTTACTGCAGTACCATTTGAATGTAGACATTTGGCAATCATGAATCATGCCACACGTATCACTTTGTGTCCATGGAACAATCATTTTTTGATTACTTATCTACAGAATGGGAAGAAGGCAGGAATAGAGGAAGTATCACTTCCTATTTCAAAGACTTTGACACAGCTTCCAATTAATAACCTAGGACCACCACAATTAAAGAGAACACATTGAAAACAACACAATACCTCTAACACCTACTGCTACTGAACTCTCAAATGCTTAGGAGAATAACTTAACAGCCACAACATATTGGTAAAAACTAGCAGGATATAGACATTAAACTCCACCTTGGTTGTTCCTTCCTTCCCCCTCATCCTTAGCCAAGGAAAACATTAACAATGCACATTTTATACTGTAATAGCTTACCATTTAAGTATGTTTTCAAAATGTGTGGTGCCTAACTGTAAGTATTTATTTGTGTAAAAAGTTCCTAGTTTCTACTTTATCAAAGACTAGAATAATGATGAAATGCTCTAAGCATCTCAAAACATGGCCACAGGTCAGATGAAATGGGTGGATAAGCATTTTGAAAATAAGCTTTCAAAGATCAAAGTCTTCTCTATCATTTCCATGATGAAATAGTCACTGTCAAAAGTGATCAAGTGATAAAACTCAGCAATTAATTTCCAAAGGGGAATATAGAATGTCTCTTCTGGGGCAAGAAAAGAAAATATAACCAGCCATTTTCAACAGCTTAAACATTCTTCACAAGATTCAGGTAATTTCTTCCTAGTTCTCTGATCCTTTGCATACAAGGTTTACTGTACAGAGAATGCCTTCACAAGTATCACTTGCTGACTATTTCAGAGATGTTGACAAAGCTTCCTGTTATCAACATAGGACCACAGCAATTAAAAAGAACAACTCACTGACACAAGACAGAAATCAACACAAACTCTCCAAAGATCACAAGAGATCAGTAACTCAACTATTAGAGGTGGGAATAGTGGGGTTGAGGGAGAGGGGAAGAAAGTTAAAGATCAACAGTGTCCAATTCCGTCACATTATTTCTTAAAATTATCAGAACCCACAAAGAAAGCAGAAACAGGCTTAGAGCACTGTATCATAAGCAGATAGGAAGTATCGCTTCTTAGATTTGAGGGGATAAGAAATCCCGATGAAGGGCCACCTATCCATCCTGTACCCAATAAAGGAGAGGGCATCTCGAATGCTTTCATCTGTAAGACAAATCTCTACTGAATGTGGAGGAAGAAGTGAAATAACACAAATTGCACAACTCCAATAATACTAAGTTTCTAAAAACAAATTTGGTTCTTTCAAGTTTACAGTTACATTAGTGTGACTGCAGTTCAAAAGTAGCCTCATTCACGTCAGCCAGTCTTATGTTCCAACAATTCATAGTCTAATAAACTTACCTCAAATTTTAGGGCTTACCCCTTAATGAATGTCACATTTCTTTAAAGTAGCTATTTTTAATGGAGAAAAGAACAAACAGGCAATCAGCACTTTAAATATGTCACAGAAAGTGCAGAAGTAGCATGTGTAGTCCTTAAGAAGAGAATGTGAATATGACTAATCACAGTTTCAGTACCTGATGACTGGCTTGCGTCCCCCGTGCTTGCACTGTTGCCAGTCTGTCATAGTAACGAGAAATGGGGTTGTCGTGCTCAATGCCCTTCTTGGCACAACGTTGCTTATATATCTCCACAAGGGAAAGGGAAGAGGGATTGTCTTCAACAAGACGCATCTGTGGAGAGACTGCTACAACTCTAGGAACTTGGGGGGGATAAGGAAGAAAGTAAACAGAAGAGAAAAAATGGGTCACAGCATTAAAACTCTTAAAAGAAAACTTCATTAATATGCAGGATGTGGATATTATGACTAGATGCATACTAAAAAGGGGTAAATCCTCAAATCTTTATAGCAAGATTCAAAATATTTTGATATAAAAAATGTGATTCAAACTTAGAGATTCTAAGAGGAATCTTGGAATGAGATACGGTCCCAAAGACCAGATTTTCCCAAAGCAACATCATATTAATCTTTTTTCTTTTTTAAAAAATTGGTCCCACCTACCCCAAAAAGAATAATTTAATTTCAGGTGATAACTGAAATTAGTTTATGGGAGTATGCATTTATAATATCATTTTAAAATCCTACTTCACCCTAAAGAAAGAAAAAACAAAGTTTCTGAAAATGAAGGACTTTTGTTCTTATAATAAATAGAAAAAAAAATCCAATGAGTCATAATTATCATATACACAAAAATTCTGCAAATCCTGATGAAGAGAAAAAAAAACCTTTATGACAGAAGATTGCTTCCATTTATGCTTAGACAATGGCTCTAAATGTAATATACCTGGATACTGTGCTGATTTCCTACAATATAAAGCAATTTAAATTCTATATTTGCTTTAGTTCCAAAACAAGCTGAAACTCTTTTGAAGGCAATCTAATTTGATTTTACTAAACTAAGTATATTCTTGATCCTCTCCTAGTAGCTAATACTATTTACATCAACTAAAGAATTTAAGAGGGTCAGCTAGGTGAGGCAATGGATAGAGCACCAGCCCTGGAGTCAGGAGGACTTGAGTTCAAATCCAGCCTCAGACACTTGACACTAGCTAGTGAGTCAAGTCACTTAATCCCAACTGCCTCACCATAAACAAATAAGTAAATAAATAAAATAAAATAAAGGGGAGTGGAAAAGAGGAGGATACTGGAAGCAAGAGCTCTGGCCTCCAGTTCCAGTTCTACCACTAACCAACTGCATGAGCTGGGAAAAGTCACTACCTTTAGTTTCCTCATCTGTATGAGAAGGACATCTAAGGCCCCATCTAGTTTTAAGAGTCTATGATTTAGAGTATATGATAATTCACCCCAAAAAATTAGCAATTATCTAGGTTTCCCAATTTAAACTCTAATATTTAAGGAATGGATTTATTAAGCAAAAATGTAGAATTTACAGCATAGATAGAAACATTTTTAATGAAGAGAGTCTTCCATTTTCCTCAGTTTATCTTTTGACTCTATGGAGCTAAAGATGATAATATTCAGCACATGCAGGGTCTGTTGACTGCTATAATCAATAAAACAACAGGAAAGGAAATTTCACAAGGATAAGAACACAAATAAGTTCTGCATATGTATTGTAATACCAAGTTAGAGTCATCACAGAAATACGTATTTGTATTTTGGGAAGTCAAGAGCTATTATCAAATCCATTTTTATGGCTATCCTTGTGTTAAGTCTGATATGGAATTATGTCAATACAGATCTTAACGGACCAAGATACTTAAGTTAGTTGTGGCAAATAAGACACAGCAATTAACACATACTATCAGATTTTTCCATTGCCTTTTTGGGGCTCCAACCCTAACACAGACCTTAAAAATTTCAAAAACACTCTGAAGGATAGATTTGGACCCTTTAATTTGGTGCTATTGACAAATGCTTCCATACAGAAAACAAGCAGGTTAATTCTAGGTTTGTTATTAAGATTTATACTAAGGTATTTTCTAAACTATAAAGTATTATACAAATGTCTACTTTTATTATTATATCTTATTAATGTAAAAAGTTAGGTTTCATGAATATTTATTACCAATTATTACGGTTAAATTTCTAATTAGAGAAAGGATTGAAAATTATTTTTCATCTCCAGGGCTATTTTAAACTAATTTCTTATTCTGGATTAAATCTGAGCAATCCCAATTTCTAACTGTGGGGAAAAATTTCAAGATGAAACCGGACAGTCATATTTTAAGATGAGCACAGGGCCAGGATGGTTTTAGTTGTCGTGTTTAGAAGAAAAACAGGTCTATACAGATGTATTAATGCTCCTCAAAGAACTTTATGACTTACTGAAATTCAAATGTACCTAATGACTATTTTCCCATCCATAAAGGCCTCCCACATTTTTACCATTATGTCAGGGAGAGTGAGGTATAAGATAGAATTTTTCAATAAATAGCCGATATCCGGATAAAAAAAATAAATTAAATGCCCACCACAGTAGGGTAGTCTGAGAGGATCTATCAAGTGATTAGGAGAAAATCTATTCTTTTTCTATTGTTTTTTTCCCTCTTCCTTTTAATTTCTCTTTTTCTGGAACCTCTTCCACTTCCATTGCATCAACTGTCTCAAAGTAACTGACTCCCAAATCTAAAATGTTTCTGAATTTCTTGGTACAAATTATGACTGAGATGGCTTCATATTATGGCAAGACAGCCAGGGTGGGATACTAGATAGCGCTGGCCTTGACACCAGGAAATTCTACCTCTGTCACACACACGCTGTGGGACCCTTGGCTGGTCACCTAATTTCTCCAAGTGCTCTGGGCAACTTTCTAAGAATAATATATTGTATAAGAATAAGGACAGAAGTGGTTGGGGGGGGGGTAGAACGATGAAGACAACACCACTTTCTATCTAAAGTCTTTGATGAGACTCTGATATGCAAGATACATAGGAAATGAATGTGAATGCTTAAAATCAAAATCTAGTCCCCAGAAGAAAAGTGGTCAAACGATAGGAACAAAAAATCCCCACAATAAGTTGCAGAGAAGATGTTATTACAGGAGTTTCCTCACCTGAGAGTTCTCTAAATGAGTGAAATCATAGGTTCAGTCCTTATCCCTATCTTTATTTTGTGACAGCAATGGTCATTTGTTTGTGCATAAACAGATACTAGAATGACTAGGAACAATGGACCCTGACCAGGTAAAACTGGGGTTGTTTCCACCACTATTGGTTAGTTTGTTTTCTGTCACTTGAGTGCCAGATTTCATGTCATACACATTCTGTTGCTCTCTTTTATTGTGTTTTAAATTCTGTGGTTTTTAAGAATGGCTATCCATCAACCAATAAACATTTATTAAGCACCTACTATGTGCCAGGCACTGTGCTAAGCACTGTGGATACAAAAAGGAGCAAAAGACAGTCCTGGCTCTCAAGCAGTTTACAATCTAATGGGGGAGACAACATTCAAACAAATATATGCGAACATGCTAAATACAGGATATATAAGAAATAATTAAGGAAGGCACTGGAATTAAGAGGGGTTGTGTAAGGCTTCCTGTAGAAGGTGAGATTTTAGTTGGGATTTAAAGGAAGCCAGAGAAAAGTCAGTAGTTGGAATGGAGGGAGAACATTCCAGCCATGGAGGACTGCCAGAGAAAATTCTCAGAGCTGAGAGGAATGTCTATTTCAGGGAACAGCCAGGAGGCCAGTGTCACTAGATCAAAGACTATGGGTAGGAGAATAAGGCTTAAAAAGACTGGAAAGGTAAGAGAAGGCTAGCTTATACAGGGCTCTGAAAGTCAATTAGAGGATTTTGTATTGGATCCTAGAGGCACTAGGGAATAACTGAAGTTTACTGAGTAGGGAGGTGACATGATCAGACCTGTATTTTAACTGTTAAATGGAGGATGGATGGGAATGGGGAGAGCCTTGAGGCAGGCAGACCCATCTGCAGGCTACTATAATAGTTTAGGCATGATGTGATGAGGACCTGCACTAGAGTCGTGGCAGAGGAGACAGGCGGGAGCATTTGAGAGATGTTGCAAACATGAAATCAACAGGCTTTGGCAACAGCTTGAATATGGGAAATGAGAGAATGGAGATCAGGATGACTCCTACTTTGTGAGTCTAAGGGACTGGGAGAATGGTATTGTCTCCTACAATAATAATTATTCAAAAAAATCCAAAAGTCATGGTTACTTCAACAACTGTTTTCAGGGGCTGTTGATAGGAAGTCAAGACTTTCAAGGATCATTCAAGCCCACAATGAAACAGCATCAGTCACACAAAAGAAGAGATAAAAATACATTTTAAAATTAAAAACAATGCCAAGAACTAGAAATGATTATTGAAAAACAGTCTAATTAATCCAAACAAATCAAGCAAAGACTTTCAAAGAGCCCTAGACAGTTGAAGGGATCATTAATGATTCTTCTAGAGTGCAGATTCCTGAATCTGAAATAACAGTGAGAAGACCAATTTAAAAAAACAAAAACAAAAAAAACCCCTAACTTGGTATCAAGAAAAATGCTTGTCATAAGTAAAAATGGAATACTGAAGATTGGAAAAAAAGAAAATTTTTACTTATAAATCTCACTTTTTCATTCAACACTACATCAAAACAGTTGTTAGAAGAAGTCGAGTTGAGCCATCATCAAAATGTACAACATCCACCTAAAAAAGTTTGGGGATTTTTTAATTTCCTGAGGATTTAGAAGTCTTGACCCCATGAAGGGAATGATGAACTCTGAGAAATATACTGATATGTTGAAGTAGAAATGTTCTAGAATTGTAGAAATTCCTGAATGGAGACAGAATGCTGCAAAACAAGGTCTTGGCATCAAGCCTCACTTCAAGCCTCACTTAAGTAATTTATCCAAAAGATGGAAATAAAAACGCTTCACTGACCTGGAAACTCACTTGATTTAAACCCCATTGAAAAACTACAGACTATAATTAACATTAGACTTTTGGAAATGGACAATTTGTCAAAGGTATGCTTAATATCTAACGTGATAAAAATATGATTTCATGATAAAGAATTAAAGAATGTGTCAAGTCTTTTGAAACCAAATCCAATTGTATAAAACAAATGATTACAGGGAAAGCACATTATTGCACATGGAATTTAGAAATATTAAAAACTGCAGTTTACTAAGTCAATATAATTATTTTACTCCCATTTAATTTTCATGCCACTGTAAATCTCTAATCTTTAGACTTTCCCACAAAGTGCAGAATTTCTAGTTGCCAGTTACACATCACCTGGAAATTCCATAAACATCTCAAACTCAACATTTCAGCTATGTGGCATAGTAGATAGAAAGCTAAGACTGAGTCAGGAAGATCTGAGTTAAAATCCAACCTGAGACACTTAATAGCGGTTAGATTTTTAGCCAAGTTACTTAATCTTTGTCTTAGTTCCCTCATCTATAAAAAGGGGATGATAAATAGTACCTACTCCACAGGGTTGTTGTGAGGATCAAATGAGGTATTTGTACAGCACTTAGCACATTACATGGCACATATAGGTGCTTAATAAATGCTTTTCTTCCTTTCTAAAATGGAATTTACAAAATTGGACCCAAAAATCTTCGCCACCTGTGTTTGTTTTTTTTGGGGGGGGGAGGGGAAGGAGGGGAAAGGAGAGTGGTGGTGGTGGTGCTCAGCCTGAATCAAAATGTTGTTAAGAGAAAGGTACTTTACAAACCTTAGGCACTACATAAATGAAAGCCATTAATATTAAAGAATTATAACTTTAAATATTGGCATTATACTTAATAAATGCTCAATCTCATTGGCGTGACACTCATTCAAGTATACAGATCACAACCCATCTATGCTTTCTAATCCTTTAGGATTCTTGTCCAGATCTTTCCAAAAATTCTTCACACATGAACTATCCAACACCCTATAGATCATGCCTATATCCTGGACTCTCCCTAACTTTTATTCTCTTTTTTTTTTATTCTGTATATGCTAATATGTACATGTTGCATCTTCCATTAGAATATAAGCTTCTTCAGAATACGAACTGTTTTTTACTTGTAATTAAATTCTTGGTGCCTAGCACAGTGACTGACAAATAATACATAATAAACACTTATTGATAAATTGTTTTGATATTTTGTTGGTTGTAGTACTGCCCTTGTTAGCTTTCATTCTTGCAACATGGCCAATAAAAACAGGTAGTTAGAAAAATACAGAAAGATGTCCCATTTTTTGCCTGCTGTCCTTCCCTAATTTCATCAATAAATGCTCTTGGGATGATTTAGTTTAGCTGGATATCAAGTCCCAAGCTTTCTGCAAACTCATTTTTTATAGGATCATAGATTTAGAGCTGGAAGGGACCTTAGAGATCATCTGGTCCAACCCATTCATTTTACAGATAAGGAAATTGAGGCAGAAAAAGTGGAAGTAACTTTCCCAAGGTCACACAGGCACTGACAGGGTCAAGATGCACCTTTTAATGCTCTTCCCTGTTTTGTGAAGTGATATTGCTCATCTTCTAATTTCTGAAGTTTATATTTTAAACTGGTATTGCCCATAGGTGCCATGTCTCTGCTTGAAAAAGGGAAGTATTTTGCTAACTGAGGTGATTTCTAAGCTCTGCTTGGCTGTTTGTGTTAACCTTAAAAAATATTGTATTTATGTTTTCTTTAAAAAAAAAAAATCATTGTCACTTCCCAATTGACTCCCCCATGGGAGAAATTAATATTATGCCATTATATTAATAATGAATTATTGTTATCCACCCTTTCCTTTTGTTTCTGTTAAAACCCAACTCCAGAAAAAGGTCAGTCAACCTCTGAGGAGCTTGACTGAGTGATGAGATTTGCTCCTAGTCCTCAAGGCACATGCTTCTTAGTTGGGTGGGAACCCACCCAAATGGGAAATCTAATTTCTATTTAGAGTATAAACAGAATCCAGTCTGGGTGAGCTATCTTTCCATTTTGAGGTAATATCCATGCTTCCTGGATGAATTTATAGTATGAATGCCAATATTGCTATGATTCAGTTGCTCTAATATGTCAATCTGTTGATTTTTGGAGGACCTCACACTTGGAGTACTTACCAGAAATAAATGTTCACAGACGGGCTAAAAACTGTGACAGTACCGTCAGCCCTCTTTTCCAACATCTAACTACCATTTACTGCCATAGAGGTAAAAGAGAGCCACAAAGGAGTAAGATAATTTTTCCATTTTTTGTTTCATGAATTACTGTAGCTAACAACACATATAATGTACTTATGCATAATCAATCTATCTATCGATTCATCTATTTATTTATCACCACTTAGTGGTAAATCTACTGCTGAAGAACCTCTCTCTACTTACTAGCTTTATTGTCAGAGTGGATAGTCTATTATCAGAGTCCTATCTAAAGCCTTCTACCCACAACTGGCCATCAGAATAGGAATTTTGCTAGGAATTACCATTAACAAATTAAAATTTCTTTAGATTTTATTTTACATGGTTCTTGCGGACTTGGTTTTAAAGTTCATCCCAGGAAACCAAGCTTAGGTAACATTTCCTTATAGGCATAAGCATAAAACCAGGAGGAGTTTCAATTTGGCAATGGTGCTTCTCTACTCCAGATAGTTGACCTCTGTCTTAGTCTTAATACAGCTCTAATACAAAATCACATGAAGCAGATATGAAAATTTATAATATTCAAAATCATAGGTACACAGTAGTCATTTCAGTTGTTTTGTACACAACAAATTTCTTTAACAGCAAAGAATTGTAGAGCAGGAAGAGACCTAGAACTTATCTAATGCCTTCATTTTATAAATGTTACTCAAATTCAGAGAGTTAAGGTGGGCAGTGAAGGTACTATTTGTCAACATTTTCAAGACATGAGCAGTTTCACTAAACATACAAGTAACAGTGTCTATTTTAAGGTAATACTATTTGAAAGGAAAAGTTATTCCAATTTATTTAAGTAGGTGGCATTCATTTGGGTAATTCCCCTCTTCAGATAAAATATGATTGCTGTCATATAACACACAAAAGCAAGCATGAGCAATAAGTTTTTTGGGACCCCTTTATCCTAATACCTGTGAAAAACAAGTGCCTTTTTGTGGTTTCTTTTCTCTTCTCTAAACAGGGATTCAAAAGGCGAAGAAGCTGTAAAACCCGCTCTTCTCTTCGAGACTCCGTCAGGCAAGCATCATTCATGACTAGATATGGGTAAATCTTCCCATTATGCCCACGAATATACAGTCTTCTGGCTGCAGTGTTGTGCTTCTGTACTATCTCTACCCGGGGCATAAATCTACCAAAAGAACAGAAAAGCATATGAATGTCCCTACTCTGGATTTCAGAAGAAAAAGCAGGATTTTAGATGTATGTAGTACTTAACGCTTCTATACCATTAACAAAGGCAATAAATTTTGAAATATAGGGACAAAAACCAGTGAGATGGGTGGCAGAATTAACAAGTATTAAAGATTCACTGGTTCTTGGATGCGTAATCCTGATAGAAAGGAAAATCTCCAGCGGTAAACCAGGAGTATCTTCCTCTTTATGGTATCTTCTAGTTCAACCTAAACACTGTTGAGAAAAGCTGTCCTTCATTAAGCTACCAAAGCATTAGTGGTAGAAAGATAAAGTAAAAAGGCAGGATTATTTTAGGACAGATAGCAATGTCAATGACTCTAGGTATTCTCTGATTAATCCTAAACTGAAGGGGTTCAGCAATGGCCACAGTTGTATCTAAGTGAGGAGTGGCCTGTTTTAGCTCAGGGTGAAAGGAAACCATGAGATCTGTGTCTTGGGCCTCAGTAAATAGTTTCCAAAGATAGAATTTACTGATTAGAAAGCAATTAGGAGTACAGAGTATGGGCTGTAGTTAAATGCTTCTAGTAAGACATAATATACTCTTGAGAGTACAGCCTGTATGGTAGCTAACTACCATAGAGAGGATGGGGTGGGGGGCTGGAACATCACTTTTTCCTGTTCTACATTCCCACCCACCCACCCCCAAAACAGACCAAAGTAGAAAATGTATGGTGGGAGGGGTGGAGAATGAAGGCAGGGCTAGTAAGATAATCAAAGTATCTTGAGGGAAAGGTAGAAGAGAAAAGTAAGTTTTTATATATTCCACAGTGGATAAGTAAAGACTACTCCAAATCATTATCATATTTAAAATTAGATGCAACATATGAAACTAAAGAACCATCTCAGTAATTTTCAAATTTAATTTAAAATATATTGACATAATTTAAAAGTCCAGACTGGAAAATACTACATTAACAAATATACATAAATATATCTTATATATTTCTACATGTTATAGTTATAACATTCCTAGTTTTAGCCTTACCTTGCAATTTTGATATAGTAATGTGTTGGCTTTGGCATTAGGAACTCTCCAGGGATTTCTACTTCAGCAGTTTGTGCAGAGAAATTACTTAGAAAACGACACTTTTCTTCTATGAGAAAGAACTTGGGAAGCTGCTTGGTTTTAGCCTCCAGTATTTTGATCCATTTTTTCAATTTAGAGATAAGATTGTGAAGCTTTGTTGATCCTGGAACACTGAAGTCAAAATCTTCAAAAATAAATGACATGATTAAAAACATTTTAAATTTTCTATGAAAGAATGAAGCTAATGCTTGTTTCCAAAAGGAAAGAAACATTAAGTCATTACCTAAAGGGTATTAGGATCACAGAATTTAAATTGAGAGAGACCTTAGAGATCATCTAGACTAACCTCTCATTTTTTAAAATTTATTTTTAGTTTTCAACATTGACTTCCATAATCTTTTAAGTTTTAAATTTTCTCCCCTCTCTCCCTACCTCCCTCCCCAAGATGGCATGCAATCTGATGTAGGCTCTACATATATATATTCCTATTAAACATATTTTCACATTAGTCATGTTGTAAAGAAGAATTAGAACCAATAGGAGGAACTATAAAACAGAACGCTCTCTCCTTCCTTCTGCTGTGGCTGCCATTGGGCCTACAGTAGCGCTGCAGCCATGGCCATCTGATACCCCATGGCCGTAGGCCTCAACAAGGGCCACAAAGTTACCAAAAACGTTTCCAAGCTGCGACCAAACACACCAAGTTTGTGAGAGATATGATCTGGGAGGTGTGTGGATTTGCCCCTTATGAGAGGCGGGCCATGGAATTGTTAAAGGTCTCCAAGGATAAGCGAGCCCTTAAGTTCATCAAAAAAAGGGTGGGAACTCACATCCGGGCCAAGAGGAAGAGAGAGGAGCTCAGCAATGTCCTAGCTTCCATGAGGAAGGCTGCTGCCAAGAAAGATTAAGCTGGACTCTGCCAACCTTCCCCACTTACCCAATAAAGATTTGACAAATAAAAAAAAAAAGACAGAAAGAAGAAACAAAACAAAACACAAGAAAAAAAAAAGAGCAAATAGTATCCTTTGATCTACATTCCAACTCCGTAGTTCTTTCTCTGGATGTGGATAATATTTTCCATCATGAGACTTTTGGAGATGTCTTAGATCCTTGCATTAATGAGAAGAGCTAAGTCTATCAACGTTAGTCATTGCACAACGTGGCTGTCACTGCTGTGTACAATGTTCTCCTGGTTCTGCTCACTTCAGTCATTTCTTATAGCACCAAAGTGTTCCATTACATTCATATACCACAACTTGTTCGGCCATTCCCCAATTGATGGGCATCCCCTCACCACAGAAAGAGCTGCTATAAATATTTTTGCACATGTGGGTCCTTTTCCCATTTGTATGATCTCTTTGGGATATAGCCCGAGAAGTGCTATTGCTGGGTTAAAAGGTATGCACATTTTTATAGATCAGTTCACACCTCCACCAAAAATGCATTAATGTTCCAATTTTCCCATATCTTCTCCAACATTTATCATTTTCTTGTTTTGTCATGTTAGCTAATCTGATAGGTGTGATGTGGTACCTCAGAGCTGTTTTGATTTGTATTTCTCTAATCAATAGTGATTTAGAGCATTTTTTTACATGACTATAGATAGCTTTAATTTTTTCATCTGAGAACTGCCTGTTCATGTCCTTCAGCCATTTAATCAATTGTAACCCTCTCTCATGTAAAAGATCAAGAAAAAGTGAGGACCAAAGGAGTCAAATTATTAATACAAGATTATACAATTGTCAAGTGGCAGAGTAATGGGCAGGCTCAAGAAAAGAAATATTTAACTCTCTCTTAACAAAAAAAATGGTAAATATTTAAAAGAAAATAGAAAAATGGTGGCTTATGACATTAGATTTGGTAAGAGACAACACTCATTTTACGTTAAATATATATACACACATATAAAATAAGAATATAAATATCTTCTTTCTATAATATAATTAAAATATGTTTGAAATCATGATTTAATACAGAAAAGGGAAAAACCTAAGAAGCATTCCTATATAGTAGGACACTATAATAAGTATCTAAATGCAATGTCCACTCTCATTACTCCTATCTAACAAAGTTTTATGACACATAATAGGCATGTAATAAATGCTCATTGATTGGCTTTATAAATCTTAGCAATAAAAATAAGGCTAATTGACAGAGAAGTTGAAATATTTCTATTTGTAGATGACACAACTATAGACCTAGAAAGTACAAGACAGTAAACAACAATAAATGGACCCAACAACTGTAATAAAGTAGAATATAAACCCAACAACCACCTGCATTTGATCACCAAGAATCACAATAGACTCATAAAAAACTGTAATTATTTTCAATAATGACACACACTGTATCAAACCTATGCATTAATCTATCAAGACACACAGGAAACCTACAAAAAGAAAACTTCAGAAATATTTCAAATCAAAGAATTGAAATAAATCAAAAGATATCCTCTTTTCATAATGAGATTGAGTGAATACAGAAAAGTCAGTATTTCCCAAACCAACTTAAAAATTTAAATAATATACCAACTTAAATATCTATAGGTTATTCCATAGACTAGAGCAAGGGGCAGGGAAGAGGGGCAGACTTCTGTGTCTATTGGTAGAAGGAGCTTCCAGGTAAGAACTTCTCCTACTGTTGCAGAGCAGCATGTTCTCCATAATTACTAGCTTTAAGAAAGCTGTCTCAGAGCAGTGAGAAGCTGTAAGTGATCTGCCCATAGTCATATATCCAGAACACTTCTACTGTGTCAAAAGCAGGACTTGAACCCCAGAAAATTATTACAAAATTCATACAGAAAAACAGACAAATACCAAGAACTATTAAAGGGAAACAATAGAGAAGAGGGCCAAGTACTGCAAAATATCAAATGTATGATAAGATTTAGACATAAAGGAACATCATAAAGAAATTGGAAGAGCATGGAAGAAATTACCTGTCATATTAATGGTTTGGGGAAGAGTTCATGAACAAATAAGGGACAAAGAAGGGAGGTAAGATGGACAATTCTGACAACATAAAATCTAAAAGTTTTTGCATAAAACCAGTGTAGATAAAATGTCATAGAAGTGGAAAATTAGTAAAAATCTTTCAGAAAGTTTTTCAGATAAAAGGTCTCATTTCCAAATATATAAGGAATAGATTCTAATAAGAGACATTCCCCAACTGATAGATGGTCAAAGGATACAAATTGACAGTTTTCAGTGAGAGAAAACAAAGTAATCAACAGTTATATGAAAAAAATGTTCTGAATCACTAATAATTAGGGAAATGCAAATTAAAACAACTCTGATGCACCACCTCATAGCCAACAGATTGTCAAAGCTGACATAAAAGGAAAATGACAAATGCTTGGGGGGGTTGTGGATTCATCCAGCCATTCTGGAAAGCAATTTACAATTATGCACAAGAAACTATCAAACTGTGTATATTGCTGACCCAATGATGTCACTAGTAAGTATATACTCCAAAGAAACGAAAGAAACAAGAGCATCACATACACAAAAATATCTATAGCAGTTATTTTTGTGGCAGCAAAGAACTGGAAACTCAGGGGGTACTTATATACTAGGAAATGGCTGAACAAATTAGAGGCAAATAGGTAGCACAGTATTATAAAGTGCTGTACCTCAGGTCAAGAAGACCAGAGTTCAAATTCAGCTTCAGACTAGCTGTGTGACCGGGCAAGTCACTTAACCTATTCACCTCAGTTTCCTCAATGTAAAATGGAAAAAGAATATCTCTAAAATTAAAAGAAAAAGAAAAGGTAAAAATATTTGCAATACTGTTTGAGACAGAGAACCCGATGTACCTTAATGGACAGACCTCTGGCGCTGGAGTCAGAAAGAC
Source organism: Vombatus ursinus (assembly GCF_900497805.2). Classification (NCBI taxonomy): domain Eukaryota; kingdom Metazoa; phylum Chordata; class Mammalia; order Diprotodontia; family Vombatidae; genus Vombatus; species Vombatus ursinus. Next base: position 58,091,811 of record NW_020954585.1, read on the forward strand.
CTGGATTTAAATCTAGTTTTGACACATATTAGCTTCATTCTCACGAGCAAGTCTCTTAACTTTTCCATATTCCTGGCAAATAAACTCTCTAAGATTTTAAGCTACAGACAGGTTACCGTTCTGAATTAGTAAAAGATAGTTCTATTCTCTGACTTCCTAATACTGATGAAATCACAATTATTCTCTCCCCAACCCTCTCAAATGACATCCAGAATCTATAAGTCACAAGTACATGTAAGACTAATAACAAACTGACCAACTGAACAATGGTCAAAGGACTTGAACAGGAAATTTATGAAGGAAGACATATGTACTATTAATTACCACAGGAAATGGTGATATGCAAATGCTCCAGTCTTGAGAAATGCAAATTATAAGGCAACCTGGAGATACCAATTATACTCACAAAAAGGGCAAAAATAATGGTGGTTTAAATAAAAAGGACAGTACTGGCAAGTCTGTGGTTTAAAAGTCACTCTAATATGTCGTTCCTAAGACTGCTTACTGTTAGCAAATACTCTGGAGAACACCAAAGCAATAAAACAATAGGAATCACAAAAAATGAGCAAACTTTTGAATCCAACAACAAAACTGCTAAAGACGATTCGCAAAACAACATAAAATGAAAAAAAAAAGAGTATCTATCAGCAAAAAATCGTCATTGCTGCTTTAATGATAAAAGTAAAAAATTGGAAACAAGCTCTATTTAATAACCAGAGAATGACTGAAAAGATAATGGCATATTAATGTAATAGAATATTATAGGGTTGTAAAAATGACAATTAAGATACGTACAAGGAAATACAGAAAGATACACAAGATATTGAGTGAAATCAAAAGAACTATAGGAGAAAAGGAAAAGGAGTAGAAAAGCGAGGAAAAAAGCAGAGCTAATGATGGTAGGCTTTGGGAAGCTCTGGAAAGAGATACAGTACACACACAAAAAAAATCTTTTTAGTTTGTTTGATTCTGCTATTTTGAAGGCTAAAGATCTGAGATAAGATTTTTCTCCCTCTTTTTTTGACCTATTTTTGTTGGTGGTTACTGAGTTTACAATAAAATCTTTTAAAAAAGGACATCAAAATGAACGGACGTGGTCTATGGATGGCAGTCTAATACTCAGATCTCAAGCCTAAATAATGGAGTAATAATAATATAAATAAGTCACTTAACCCTGATGGTCTTGCAAAAAAAAAAAAAAAAAAAGAGAATAATATAAAAATAATACAAATAGCATGGAAATGTCATCATAAAATATTTAAAAGACTATAGAAAGTCATCCCTAAAATACTGTAACAATAGACTTCCTATCGTGGATACCACTTAGCATGCACAGGCCATGGCACACGTACTGACCTGTTTTTGTACCTCTGCTCTTTATCCATCAGGAGGCAGCCAAATGTTTTTATGTAGTATAAATGTTTTATGTAGTATGCAAAAACTTTTAAATTTTATGTTGTCAGAATTGTCAGCTATCAAAAGTTTTATTAAGCTAATCTTACCACAATGTGAAATCTCACTTATACATTTTTTTGAACAAACATTTAAGCCATTATGATTATTATTTTTTAAATTAACAAAATATACAATTCTTTCATTTAGGTCAGGGGAAGAAATGACAAGATAGCTTTATCAAACACAAATGAGTGCAAATTGAGATTGAGTGTACTGACAAAAATAGTACACTTACAAGATAAGGAAACAATGGTACATCCCTCCCACACACACATTACTGCTTACTTATACTTTTTATAAAGGTCAATTAATTTAACTATGTCTTTCTTCAAAACACTGCTAAAACTGAATGTTTTTTGTTTCCTCAAAGAAGCTAGCATAAGCCAGTTCTGGCCCCTGGTCGTACTTCGTACTTATAAAACTGCTTATGTGCACCGTGTATTAATGGAAGGATATAGAACTGAATATAATTTTTAAATTACACAATAAAAGTCCATTACAAAATACCTTACAAGATCAAAGATTTAATTCTAATACGGACCAAATCCTTTTCTCATGGGAAAAAAAAGCAATAAGGTGAGTGTTATTTAGCAATCATTTTAACAAAAAAACTCTAGAACAGGGCTTTATTACATGTGGCTCTGGAATGGATTCCTATGGTCATATATGACTATGTGTAGAGAATTCCCTTCAAATACAATGAGGAAGCAGGGCTGTGGAGACCAGATTCAAGGGTTCTGGTAGACCTAGAATTCTCCAATCTGCTCAACTTGTCCTTTAAAGTCATGATGGGACAGACCCTGTGGCTCAGGTCAGATAAGCCTTCTTAGTCACCTCTCATAGTCTAGGGTTTGTTTTTCTAGCGAGTGAAAAAGAGAAGGAGAAGGTAGATTTTCTTCAATTAGAAAAAAATAAAATAAAAAAAAGAAAGAATGTAGGCTGAATGTAGCTGTTTTATAAGAATAACAGTTATTTTGAAAAAATCTTTGCAGTGAGTTTTTCTGATAAAGGTCTTAGTTCCAAGATTACAAGGAACTGATTCAAATTTATATAACGAAGAATCATTCCCTAATTGACAAATGGTGAAAGGATATAAAGAGGCAATTTCAAAGGAAGAAATCCAAGCTATCTATAGCCTTGTGGAAAAAAAAATCCACTAATAATTAGAGAAATAAAAATTAAAAACAACTTGCGACAACGTCTCAGATTGGTAAGACTGACAAAAAGGAAAATGGCAAAAGCAAAGAGGATATAGAAAAACAGGCACATTAATGCATTGCTAATAATTGGTCCAGTAATTCTGGAAAGCAAATGGGAATTATGCCCCCAAAGTTACTAAACTGTGCATGCCCTTTGACACTGAGATAATACTACTGCACTTATACCCCAGAGATTAAAAGAAATAGGAAACAGACCCATGTGTACAAAAATATTTATAGCCATTCTTTTTGTAGTAGTAAAGAACTGGAAACTAAGGTGGTATCCATCAATTGGAAATGACTGAATAAATCAGGTTATGTGAATGTAATGGAACATCAATGTAATGGAACATCACTGTGCCATGAAATGATGGAATGGCTTCAGAGAAACCTAGGAAGATTTCAACCAACTGATGCAGAGTGAAGTGTGCAGAACCAGAAGAAAATTAATAACAGCATTGTAAAGTCTCTGATCATCACAGCAACCATGTTGCAGAATACTAATGATGAATAAGGCTATGACAGGTGATAAATTCAAAGTAGAATGAAACACACATTTTTATACAACAATATTGATTTAATAGCTGAATGAGGGAGTAACTGGAGAGGAAACAGACTTGAGGCAGGGAAGTCAATCAAAAGGCTACTGGAATACATAGTTCAGGTGTGAGGTGAGGAGGGTCTGCACCAAAATGGTGGCAGTGTCAGAGGAGAGAAGAAAGGACATGATAGATGTTTTGAAGGTAGAACTTATAGGACTTGGCAAAAAATTGGATATTGGGGGAGTGAGAGCCTGAGGGAGGAGGTGAAGATGATGCCCACATTATGAGCTTGGGTGACTAAGAGGGTAGTAGTACCCTAGACAGTTACAAGGAAGTTAGTTTTGGGGTATGTTACTAAATAAATCTTCAACTATACTTAAATGACAAAAGATTATATTGATATCTAAAATATTAAAATGTAACTTAAAATTGTACTTATTATTACAATTTACATGATGCAGAGAAAATAGTTGGTATATATGTGCTTCTGGTACTTACAAAAGACAAAAAGGGAGACTACAGTATCTCTACTACTCCATTAGTATAGAAACCAATTGTAGTTATTTGAACTGGTTAGACTGAAAACAAATATCAAAACTAATTCCCCTGTAGCATCAACTTTGAATTTAAACTTTATTTCCTGAAATGATAAAATAATAGTTCTTTATCAAGCTTTTATCGTAAGACCTGCAATGAAGGATCTCACAAAATCACCCATTATCAGCACTCTTTACCAAAAGTAAAGAACAATTCTTCACTTTGTTTCTAAAGCACAGTTGCCATAAAGTTGCTTGGATGTCTACAACTGTCTCCTTTTCAATACGGATACTAGAAGGAAAGGGAGAGCAAGCAAACAATGAAGAGACTGGTACTAAATTAACAATTCATTTTCTGCTGCCATCACAAAGCCAGTGCTCATAGCCATGGCTCATCTTTCTAATTTCCCACATGCTGACCCCTAGCTAAAGAAACAACAATCCAGTACAAAAATCAACTCAGTGTCATTTGCTGATTTTTTTCCCCCACTGGTTCTAATTCTCCATTTGAAAACTTTCATTAGTTATGTTTCATAATTAAAGCTATAATTAGCATTTATAAATTTTTCCATTTGCAAATAATATGAATCTCAACTACCCACTAGCAAAAGCCATATCAACTGCAAAGATGAGTTTAGGGTTCCAAGAAGAGCTAGCAAAATCATAAGGTTAAGAAGATGGATTGTTCAAAAGAATATTAAAGATATAAGTAAATTTATTATCATCTATGTCTGTAGAAGAAAACAAGTTATCAACAAAATGAGTACCCGTTCTATTTAAGCTCTAAGAGGGAAGACAATACTTTAAAATTTCTACAGTTTTACTGATGGGAGTACTCCCTCTCCTGATCCAGAAGGCAAACCTCTTATAACTAACTCTGCAGATAATTTCAGGAGTCGCTGTGTCCAATTGATTAAGGGTACTATGGTCAACCTTAAAGGCCAACCCCCCCACTCCAAAAAAAAAAAAAAACCAAACCCCAAAAACCAAAACAAAAAAACACCCAGTCTCTACTGTCAAAGAGCTTATGATCTTGCTCAAGAATAAAGCAAGAGTTAAGACAAATAAAAATGCCAAAACAAAACAGATTAAAATGGCTAGTTACTTTCTTTAAAATGAAAAAAATAATACTGTTTGCATTTTCTTTATGTCACATGAAAATGGAAAATAACAATACTCAACAATCTGAAATAATGTTAATTAATCCCAGCTTTTAACTGTCATCTTCAATCATCTGAACTGACTCCATGACAGTGGGTGAGGATTGCCCTGTCACCTAGTGTTAATAATTAGAGGGTCAATGTTTTATCTTAACACATACACAAGAAACTCCCTGTTGGAGAAGAGCCTTTAAGGTGTGTGTATATTATAACATGAAAAAAACAATAACATTGGAATCGTGATTTTTGGTTCCTGAAATTGTATATGGCATGAAGTTTCTGGAGTTGAACACTTAATTAATGTTAATTAATGTTAATTTTAATTTAATGTTAATGTTTTCACAACCAGGTGAGGATTTGTTATCATAAGGCGGAATACATCTATAACTGCACTCCTAGGAGTCCACGTTGCAGCTGAACCCTTTGTATATGTCTTCTTTTCATTTAGAATGGGAGCTCATTAAGAGAAGGGTCTGTCTGCCTTGATTTTATTTTTGCATCCTTAGTGCTTAGCACATTATAAATGCTTTTTCATTTATTCAGTACAGCATATAAATATAATCCTTTAGAGAGCTTTGATGTCTGCAGGTAACAGGGGAGGCTTTGGAAAGTCCTGAATATGAGCGTGGCCACTGTAGCTTCATGGTCTGTCTTTCCAAGAATGGGCACATCACTGTGCTTGGGCTTTCCTCTCGAAGCCCTCCATGGCAATCTCAAACACTTATAACTTAAAAATAAAACCTACTATATCTCTAAACTTGGGATGTAGAAAAGTGCTATGAGGCTTTGAAACTGAAAAAATCAAACTGTAAGCCATGGGAGTTATGGGCTGTCATTCCAATCACACAACAAGAATATGATGGACAGTAATCAGAGCCTTTTGTACATACAATATCCACCTAACAAAAACACTAGGTTTATGATACTCTCAGCATACAGACAGCTCTCCTAAAATGATTTGCCCAGAACTGCAAAATGAATATTTTGCCACAGTCCACAAAAGAAAATCACTATTTCTAAAAGTGAATCTAATAAGGGAATTTATTATATATACTAAGATTATATATAAATGCAAATAAAATATTACCTTCAAAAGCAAATAAGCACATTAAAATATTAGCAGATGAACATACTGCATAAAATGCTAATATATTCCTCACTAAATTCAACAAGGTAATTTATTTGTAATAATTTAGTAACATGAGAAACAGTGTGGTATACTGGTCAAAATTCCAGCAAAACCTTGGTATAAAAGTCTCAACCTTGACATACACCTGGCAGCAAGACAATGGGCAAGTCACTTAACCCCTCAATGTCACAGGAAACTCTCTAAGATTATAAATTGTAGAGCAGATGCCAGTCCACATTGGTAAAGGGAATTTTCCTCACTGTAAGCTTTCTACACCAATAAAATCAAAGATCTGATTTTAATTTAATTCATTTATGCTGAGATAAAATTACATTCATGGTAAACAATCAAAAAAGTATGCGCTGAGGTTATCAGCAAAAGGTTTCTGTTAAAATAGACTCTAAAAAGCAAGTGGCAAATCAATGTTGATATTTGTCTTTCATTATTAAGGCACACATTATCCACAAAATTGTCTAACTGTATGTGACTTTTATTAGTGAATAAGAAAACCATATGGAGTACAGTTAGTCCTTAGTGAATTGTCAAGTACATAAAAGCACCCATGCATTTTAGTTATAAAGTCTCTCTAGTTGTAATGAAAAATAAACTTCTAATATGCCCAAGTAATTTGATAATTTAAGATATCAGAGAATGACACAAATGCATGAATATGAGGATGTACCAAAGCAGGTACTGATTGCAATTTATAATGCTATTTCTTGTCTTCCTTTCTACTAAACTTCTCAAACTAGTGGTTCTCAAGGGCTTATTCCATTTTCTTAACATTTGGTTCATTCCTCTAATTGTTGTAATCTGGCTATTATTGTTACCACTCTGGAGACTGTCAGGACTACAGTATCAGTAAAGACTTGTACTGAGTCCCCACCATACTTAACCTCTTTAGCATTTGATTCTAGTGATCACATTCTCTTTAAAAACTCTCTCCTCTTGTTGTCCAAGTCTTTTCCTCTTTATCCACTTTCACCAACACTTCTTTGCAGATGATGCCAAAAATCATTATTTCTGGTCCTGTCTGCTCTTCTATCTTCCCCTCAAAATCCAATTCCCTACTTGACATCCCTATTTTTATCAATATTGTTACTAATAACCAACTAAAATAAAGATAAAAAACTAAGTCTCTGACTCCCATCTCTCTTTCAATCTCCATTTTTATCCATTATTTTATTCAGTCATTAAGTCTTGTTGATTTTTCAGAGTCCCAGCAAGTCTTTCTTTTCTATTTCATGGTCAACACCCAGATCTAGTTTCTTATCATTGAGTCCTGGCTTATTGCAGTAATTTCCTAATTAATTCCTTGGACTCATCTCTTCCCTTCCTCCGAACCATCTACATACCAGATTAATCCTAATAAATAACTATTCTGTCATACCACTTTGTTGCTCACAAACTCTCAATACCTCTAACTGCTTACATATAAAACCAAAACTGATGTTTGATATGGACTGTAATGCGGCCCAAATTTTATTTTTTCCCCTTACAACAAGAAAATCCTCATACCACTATTTCCTAATATGGAAATAGCGTTTAACTTTTAAAGCCCTACACAACCTGGCCCACATATATCTTTAAAGACTTGATGGACTGAGATGGAGGCAACTGGTCTTCTCTGTGTTCTTTATTAGTGACACTCTGTCTCCCTATCTGTTCACTGGCCTGCCTACACACCTGGAATGCCTGCTTATTTTCACCACACAGAGACCCTGTCTTCCTTTAAGACAGAGCTCATGTACTATCTTCCACATGAATCCATTTCCTGCTCCCCATAACTGCTAGTTTCCTACTTCTTACAGTTAATTATTTTGTAGACATATTCATTAACTTTATATTTTGCTACATATTTTATATCTAATTGTCTCCTCCTACTTCAGAATGCTCTTATTTCCAGAGAGTACCACTCCCCTTCTAGGTACCTAAAGTTCCTAGCTTCGAAGTCATTCTGGACCCCTTGCATCGTGACCCCTCAGATGCCAAGTCTTGCCTACTCTATCACCACTGTTCTCCATTCACAAAGCCTCCGACAGTTCACCTTTATAATCTCTCACCTAGAGAGACTACAGTATATATATAGCCTCTTAATCAGTCTCCTTGTTTCAAGTGTCTTCCTCAACCCATTCTCCAGAGAGCTCCACAAACACAGTTCTGACCATGACAATGCCTGACTAAATAAATTCCAACAGTTCCTGTTTCTTCTAGGATCAAATACAAAACCTTTTGTCTGATGTGTCAAGCCTTTCATAATCTGGCTCCAAATAATCTCTCTAGCCTTAATATACATTACTCCCCTTCATCCACTCTTTGGCTCAGCGACATATGCCTGCCTGCTCACTGCTCCTCATATACAACATTCTATCTTCTGTTTCTGTGCCTTTGCCAAAGGCTGTCCCCAATGCCTGCAATGTCCTCTCCTTCCCTCTGCTTCTTGGAACCTTCAATTTCATTCAGAACTCAGTTCAAATAAAACTTTCTAGAAGAAACCTTTCCTAATTCCTCCTCCCACTGCAAGTTCCTTCCCACTCAAATTATCTTGCATTACACACACACAAAACATGTGTGCATGAAACTATATGTGTGGGATATGTATTACACTACACACATATTCTTGTTATCTCCCCTAATAGAATGTAAGGTTCTAGACAGTGGGACTTTTAATTTAATTACTTAATTACACTGCTTTTAAAAAATTTTTGCTGAGACTTTTATTGATTGATCAATGGGCCAGGGACTGTCTTTATCTTTGAATTATTATTCATAGCACTTTGAATACAGCAGGCCTATTTTATTTAAAATGCAGTATCAATTCACAAAGATATTTACTATGTTCTAATTCCCTATAGTTTTAAGAAGTAAACAGGAAGCACAGCATATTTTACTATTTCCTTGCTTATTAGACTTAGTTAATTAAATATAATCATAAGGGCTCTCAATGTTGACGGTAGGACAAGACAAAAATGTAAGATGTGAAGATCACAGCTGTACAAGTTTTTTGCAAAAGCACGGCTATCAGGAGATATCAATGCCTAAATGCAGAAATGAACAAAGCAAGGGCCAGAGGCTATAAGAATAATCTCTATAACATGCAATAAATTTAGAAACTAACTAGAAGTCATTTAAATAGCAATTTGCCCTGGCATTCATTTCAGCAATGGGCAAATAGTCTATAACAATATAAACAGATAGCTAGATACAAAATAAGGGTTCTTTTAACCAGGAAACATAAATCAAGTAAAGGGTCCAAAAATTAGTAAATATGATAACTAGAAAAAAAAAATTCACGTAATTGTTTTCTGCCTTATTTAGTTCTTTTGTCTTATTTAGTTCAAACTCATACAAACTTACCAGGAAAGTGAAAAAGGTAAAATAATATATTCCTTTAAGAAATTTTTATTTAAGGTTGGTAAGTACTAAGTCAGTTCTTAACATGTTAACTACTCATCTTAATGCCTTCTTTTCTTTTTCCAAAGGAAATAAGAAATGTGAATGTGGGCACTTGAGCACTCACCTGTTGTGAACTGTCCTTTCAATTTCTGAAAGACAGGATCCTGTGCTGTTGCTTGTGCTCTTCTAGCCAAAGACTCAGAGGCAGCACTGGAAAACATGGTAGAAACATTAGACACATTTTCCAGGCCAACTCCAAAGGTGCTGACCAACTTCTTGACAAAATTGAGAGTGTGCGGTGTGATTTTGGCATCTGAAACTGTTCCATTTTTCTCAAAAGCTACAGAGTAACATTTTGCCAGGCCCTGCTGAAGCTGTCTGAGAACCTAAAGGAAAAGAGATGAAAGACATATTATAATAATGGAGACCTTTCAATCAACAAACATTTATATTGAGGACCTTAGTACCAGGCACTGTGAGTATTATGTAAATTAATACAATATGGAAATACACTCTAGAATTAAAAACAAGTTTGACAACCAACTCTTGCTGATCTAAGTGCTGTATTCCAATTCATACTATTCAAAAGTTATAATTATGTAAAATATGGTAACTGGTCCCACTCCAACAGAATATGCAGTGCAAATTCAAAACTAAGCAGGTATAATACTGAGCTGTATTATCAATTCAGTAGTTTAACCACAGAAAATAACCTAATTCTTTCTTTAGTTGGTTTTCTTTTTACTCTCCAGCATTTATTCAGAGCAGGCCTCCTTCCTCTACCCATCTGAGAAAAGGTAAAAATAAAACTGGAAATAAAAATACATTTTAATATTGGGTTAAACAATATAAATTATGAATGTAAACTGGCTGCTAGAAATATTACAGAATATATTACAAGTTAAATATATATATACATATATATTTGGATTATCCATGAAACTTTAATTCTACTAATGTAGCTAGTTGAGAGTAATTAATTTTAATTCAGTAAATATTTATTAAGCACTTATTATACGCAAAACACTTTGGCTGGCAGAAGGGACACAAAGCAGTCAATCATATTAGCATTAATTAAGTACCTACTATAGGCACTACATTAAGTGCAGTCTTAAGTCCAAGAAGTCTGTGCCCTCGGGGAGCTTACATTCTATTACTTCATTAGCTATACCTAAGAGTCCACAAAGGGAAGCAATTTAGGTCATAGAAATTACCATCAAGGATGAAATAACCATCATACTTTTCAAGGAAGGTTTCTCAAAGGTTGAAAAATCTGTTTTTTTAAAGTCTTTCCTTTTTAGATATGAAACTAAGATTCTTAATAAGAATGTACTAGTATATGAAAAGAATATATATAGCTATTTACAAAGTCCATGTTTATTAACTAGAACCATAATAATTCATAAAACAAATTAATTCTATAGAGTACACATCAGTTAATATACATGCGAATCATATCAATATATAGAATTTCCAAATTCATAACCAAATACCTCTTCATGCCAATTTTCTCTGAACCAGACCATCTGATCAACAATGCCTTCCAGAGAAGACAGAAGAGTTGGATGCAGTTCTCTCTGCATATGCATAATTCTGCTGCAACGCCACATTGGGGCTGTGGCTCTAATTGGTCCAGGATCTGATGCAGAATGGGATTGACTGCCTACTGAACTTGGTTGCTGCTGTCCAGAATCTGAGAATACACACAAAAAACTGTAAATTATAAAACATAGTGTGATGTCTTACTGCTGTGAAAGCTAGACTTGGTTTAAAAACTGCTACCAAAAAGTAGCAATGTAGTGTGATATAAAGATCACTGGGCTAAGAGTCAGGAGAACAACCACGCTCCCAGTGCTGTCCTTCATTAACTGCAGAATCACAGGTTCAGAGCTGGAAGGTATCTTAGGAATCCATCTAGTCCAACCATCTCATTTTGCAAATGAGGAAAGTGAGTCCTCAAGAGGGGGAGAGACTTGTTTGAGGTCACACAAGTATTAAGCAGCAGAGTCAGAACTTGGACCTGGTTCCTCTAACTTCAAAGTCAGCATCCTTTCCTCCGTAACCCAGCAACTGGATATTCTCAGCAAAAGTTCTCTTGGTTATAAAACACAGATGGGATATGCCCTCCCTACCTCACAATGTGACTGCGAAGATCAAGTAAACTGACATATCAGGATGGTACCATGAAAGCTGCCGACTGCTCTGAATGGGAAGTGGGGGAGTAATATTATGCTTATTTTATGCTGCATACATGTCACGATATATCTTTTTCAATTAATTTCCCAACGACCTGAAAATAATCTATAAACAAGTCTGAAACATACACAGTATCTAAGACACTCTAAGATCCAGGTAAGTAATTTTTGTATAAAAAAGATAAAATTTATATAACTCTGGAAATAGTGAGCCTGTAGTGATTGTTTTTCCAGTTCTATCTTTGATCTTAAAACACAAAAACACCAAATCTTAAAAATTAATTTACTTAGACATTTGTAAATAACAATATTTACAAAGATTCTTAATTTATAATTTTCCCAAAATAAAAACGTACATTTAACATTTATCATCTTCTTTATGTACTGCCACACTTGCCAGTGAATCTAACAGGGCCAGAGTCTACCTTGTAATATGATACTAATAATTAACTATTGCAAATGATAAGCATTTTTAACTGGCCATATTAACAATAGATAAAATACTTAATACACCAAAACTGAGAACAAAGTTCAGAGCACATTTTTCTAGCTAATGACAATTACTTATTTTAATATTATTAACTCACAAATCAAGGCTGTGTAATATTAAACACAGTTTTAATTCTGAGCAATGAAGAAGTTTTCTTTGTGCTTTTTTCAGGTCAAGTCAAATCAAAAGGCATTTAGTAAGCTCCCATATGCACCAGACACAGTGTTGGGCATACAAAGAAAGTCAAAAACAGCTTCTGACGTTAAGGAGGCTCACAATCTTAATAAAAGGGAAAAGTTACAGGATAAAGACAAAAATAACCATGTGCCAATTTTGGTATATACCTGAGAGAAGGGAGTTGATACAGTAAAAATACAAGTTATCTGGAGTAGATACTGTATTTGAAATTTAAAGAGCATATAAAATTCTTTGAGCTGTTCTCAATACATTTTATCTATCCTCAATAAACAGCAGAAGCATAAGATACACTAAAAACATTGATACTTCCTTCACATCTTTTCATTCTTCTCAATTCTTAACAATGCTTTCTCATGAAAAAGAAAACAACTCACCACTTTTGTAACGCTCTCGCTGCTCAATTTTCAATGTCAAATATAGAGTTCTTATGGGAAAGTAAACAGCTTGAGGATATACTCTTCCAACCTATTAAAATACAGAGGAAATATTCATTCATTCATCACTCTGTTATTGATAATTAGACTTAAATAAAGAAAACAAATTTGTTTACCATACTCTATAAATGAACAACTAATTAGCACTGAACATACACAACTATATTCAACAAAGAGTGTACTTTACTAGTGATCATGTTGTATGAGTCACATTAAATTCCTGTTTCACTGAAAAACAATTAAAGCATTCTAGTTTAGCTATGCCCTCTCCCCCCACAAAAGGTCTAAGCTAGGCTAAAATGGTGTGTTTCTGCACATTCTACCAAGGGACTGTTAATGAGGAGCCTTACTATCATATTGCCCAATAAATCTGAAGAGAGCAAAATGTAAGAGTACCTGGATCAGCACAAAGATCTTATTCATGCATACAACCAAAGAAAAAGAGCTATAATGATACCGCTTAGTCTTTAAATTAGGCCACAAGTCCCAGTGAACCCAACACTACCTGAGAGCTGGACCCATTAGAGTGTAACCTTACTCCACATAATTGCAGTGCTGAGGCTGAAAAAAACAGCCACTTCAGGTAAAGAGACACCATTTTTACCAAACTGAGGTTATATGGTTCCTCTCAAAAGGCCGAGTAGACATCATCATGTAACTTTGGCCTTATAAATCTATTAATCACACCTTCTACTAAACTGAAATGACTGAACAACAAAAAGATGTACACATGCATCTAACTCAATTGTAAGATAAGGGCTTACTAAACTACAGCAGATTTGTTCAATGTTGAAGAATATTAAAAATGTGATTTGTATTCCAAAGGACATTATGCCTTAAGCAGAACACTAAAACCTTGGCATAAATCTGTACCTCATTAATTAAATAAATTGTCGATTTTTGAACTGTTAACAAAACATAAGCACATTTGTGGAAGTTGGATACAAAAACAAACATCAGACAGTTTATGAAAGAATAAATTGCACTTAAGGTGATTCTCACAAAATTACTAATGGGATATCATATTTTTTATTTCATTTTACAACATATGTACACGTTGCTCAAATCAATGAGATCGCAGTTCCAATGTTACAAAGGATCCATTAGCTATTATCAAAGTTCATACTAAAATGATCAGAAAGTTCTTAAAAACACACCTTCTATCACTATTATGTTGAAATTAAATCTCTGGTTTAATATACTGAACAAAAAACTTGCTTTCTGAAAAGAATGTAAAAGATTTAAGGTAAGAAATCAATCAACAAATAAAAATACCTTAATCAAACCTACCTGACTTATGAGGTTCAAAAGAAGTTTGCCTTCAGAACCAACTAAACAAGTTAACAGCTGTGGAATCCAAGCCAGCCACTGGATGGGAGGCACTCCGATGCAATATTTATCTACTGCATCGGCCAATGTATTTTTGTCATCATCAAAACTCAAGAGCCATAATACCTAAAGAAAAGACAAAATATTTTAAAATTTTGAATATATATCTTGTTTGCTGTGATCAGTTAAGAAGTAGGGGGAAAGGGAAGGGAATGAGAAAAGCACCTATTATACATCAGGCAATGCAGGCAATGTGTTAAGCGTTTTACATTTGTTCCTCACAACCCTGCTATTATTATCTTCATTTTAAAATCAAGGAAACTGAGGCAAACAGAGGCTAAGGGATGTGTCAAAGGTCACAAAGCTAGTAAATGTCTGAGGCAAGATTTGAACTCAGCTCTTCTTGACTCTGGGTCCAGTGTTCTATCCATTGCACCACCCAGCTGCCTCCATATAAATATAAATATAAATATATTTCTCTGATTATAAAATACCACAGAGATAATACTGGCAATGCTAATTCTCAGTCATTTGTCTAAGACCAAATGATAAGCTGATTTTATCAAATAGCAAGGAAAAAAAGAAACATGATCACTAAGCTTATCACTACATAACTTGAAACAGGAGACTGTAAATGTAAAATTTTCATGTTAAAACATAGGTAGCAAAACTATTTTTTAGATGGTATCTTTCAGATAACTTTTAGAAAGCAGCTTTAAGAATAGAGAGATCGGGAGTAGCTAGGTGGCAGAGTGGATAGAGCACGGGTCCTGAAGTCAGGAGGAACTGAGTTCAAATCCGAGCTCAGACCAAACACTTGACACTTACTAGCTGTGTGACCCTGGGCAAGTCACTTAATCCCAATTGCCTTAAAAAAAAAAAAGATCTCCAATCAATCACATATGGTACCAATAGTAGGAGATATGAAATTTCATGATCAGATCTTAATTGACCTGATGAATCACTTAGGGAAAAATCAAGGGTTCTGAAAAGAATTATCAAGCCAAAAAATTTAAAATGCTTTTAAAACTTCATTTAAAGAAACTTAATGGGGCAACTAGGTGGCACAGTAGATAGAGCACCAAGCCTTGAAGTCAGGAAGACCTGAGTTCAAATCGGGCCTCAGAAACTTACTAGTTGTGCAACCCTTGGCAAGCCACTTAACCTTGAATGCCCCACCCTCCCAAAAGAGATAGAAACTTAGTGATATTTTGTTTATTCTTTAGTGATCTTTTTGTTATAATGTAAAATATTTTACTTTGACAATTTCATGTTATTTTTCACATGCTTAAATGTACATATGAGGCAGCTAGGTGGCACAGTAGATAGAGTGCCAGGCCTGGAGTCAGTCACATCTTTGTGAGTTCAAATCTGGTCTCAGACATTTACTAGCCGTCTTATTTTGGGCGAGTCACCTAACCCTTTTGCCTCAGTTTCCTCATCTGTAAAATGAGCTGGAGAAGGAAATGGCAAACCACTTCAGTATCCTTGCCCTCCAAATGTGGTCACAAAGAGTCAGACACAACTGAAATGACTGAACAACAAAAAGATGTACACATGCACATATTTACTTTACTCAAAAGATTCCTACACCAAGAGGAATGCTCTAAATCAAAGGCCTCAGAGGTCCGAAATGTGTGTGTACGTACATATGCGTACGTGTTTATCTATGTGCCACCAAAATGTAAAACAGAAGTTTACTAAATCATGCCATATTTTTGTTTTTCTCACCATACAGAGCATTGTGCCTTACAGAATGTTAGTAATAAGTTGTTGAATGGCTATAGATAGACTAAATCTATGAGGAGTGCATTTCTACTGAGATAGCACAATGATTTTTTTAAAAAATTCATCAAAGATAAGTGATGAAAGTTAACTACCGGTGAGAAGGGCAGATTTACTTAGGGAATGTTTCTAAGCATTTTAATAAATTAAAGAAATTTAGAGCAAGATATTTAAAACTTGCTCTGACTTTCAAACATTACTACTGGCTGATAAGCAACAGGTAACATTACAAGCTGGAATTTGGACAAGAAAGAACAGCTCACAACACTTAGCTCTAACTGAGGGATCTCAGGACTTTTAATGTTCAAAGTTGGTAAAGAAGCCCAGTTTACTCAAGGATACCAGAAAAAAACAGTGTGATCCTACATAAAGGGCTAACTAGTGCCACCTACTGCATCCTATCCACATTCACCTCTTTAGCAAATTGGTATTATTGCTTGGAAATATGTCATTCAATAAGTAATCAGGTTCTGATTACAATTGTTTGTTCAGAAGAACACAAAATCACATAGTTTCTACAATAGAGAATTTTAAAAAAAAATCAACCAAAAATAGTACTAGATTCAAACAATTAATTCAAAGCTTGGAATTGACTAATGATGATATCTCTCTTTCCTGGGAATTTTTTCTGTGACAGAATGAATATAATTTTCAAGCAGCAGTAGTATATAGTAGTATAATTTTCAATGTAGCAGAGAGAGTGGACTTGCAGTTAAGGGAGACATGTTTACACACCCAGACACCAGTTATATAATCATGAGAAAGTCGCTTATACTTTCTCAAAACTTCAGTTTTCTCACCTACAAAATGGAGAGGCATTTTACAAACCTTAAAGACCATACAGCTGTCAATAATCACAGTAATAATAAATCATGTTATTATCATTGTTGTTCTTATAACAGTCTTTTAATCCCAAGGAAAGCTGGAAGGATGGATTCATACAGAAAACAATTTCTTTTGATTAAAATATGAGTTGTGCCATTCAGTAACGGTCAGAAAGCTTTGAAGCCAGGAGGACTTGCGTTCAAATTCTACCCTTGCCACCTACTTGCTATGTGGCCTGGAAAGTCACTTTACTTCTCAGTGTTCCAGGTAACTATCTAATAAGACTGCGGCAGAAAAGGTAAGGACTTGCGCTGGTAGAGAGACCTTCCTCAACTGGAAATTCCCTACACCAAAGAAATCATAGGCCCAGTCCTTGTCTCTATTCTGAGATAACAATTAAGATAAAACTGAAAGAAAGTAAAAGTACATAAGTTCCTAACATATAAATGCAATTTCATACACTCTTTAAAGACACAAAGAATGATGAATAGTTGGAAGTATATTCATTGTTTGCTGACTATACCAATATAACAAAAATGAAGATACTACCTAAATCCCATATTTAGAACTATATCAATCTACCAATGGAATATTTCATAAAGCTAGGGGGAAAAAAGACTTTGAAATTCATTTGGAGGAATAAAAGATATAGAACCTCAAGGAAAATAATGAAAAAATATAGAATGGAGGAAAAGCATTTCTATAACTAATTATATTATAAAGCAGAAATTAAAACTATTCAGTACAATTCAAAAAGTAGAAAATCAGATCAGTGGAACATATTACATAAGAAAGAATCGGAGATAACTGAATTCAATAAGCCAACACTCAATCTGAAAATATAAATTATTTGAGGAATAATTCCCTATCTAAAAAGAAATGGTGAAAAAACTGGTAAGTGGTTTGGCAGAAATAATATTTAAACCAACAGCTGATGTCATATAGTACAAAAAAGCTCAAAATGGGTAAGTGAACTAAATATGAGAGGTCAAATGAAGATTAGACAAGAACCAGATGGAAGCTACCTTTCACAGTAATGGCTAAAGGAAGAATCCCTTTTTTTGGGGGGGGGGGGGAGAGGCAATCAGGGTTAAGTGATTTGCCCAGGGTCACCCAGCTAGTAAGTATCCAGTGTCTGAGGCAGAATGTGAACTCAGGTCCTCCTGACTCCAAGGCCAGAGCTCTATCCACTGCGCTATCTAGCTGTCCCATAGGGGAAGAATTCTTAAGGCGCAAATGATACAATAGATAATTTCAAATACATGAAACTTAAAAGCCTTTGAGGTAGAAAATCAATGCATTTAGGATAAAAAAAGAAATTGTCAATTGGGAAAAAATCTTTGCAACAAATATCTTCAATAAGGACCTGATATGTAAGATACATAATTGTATTAAGACTAATAAGACCAAATACCATTCCTCAGTGGTCAAAGGATATGAACAG
Organism: Vombatus ursinus; assembly: GCF_900497805.2. Taxonomy (NCBI): domain Eukaryota; kingdom Metazoa; phylum Chordata; class Mammalia; order Diprotodontia; family Vombatidae; genus Vombatus; species Vombatus ursinus. Next base: position 58,109,928 of record NW_020954585.1, read on the forward strand.
TTTTCCAAAAAAATTACAAGAATTAATAAACACAAGAATACACTAAACTGTTAACAATGCAAATCAAAACAACTCTGAGATTCCATCTCACACTCAGCAAATTGTCAAAGATACAAATAGTCAACTATTATTCAAATGAGATAACATCTGTAAAAAGTGCCTTTCACATAGCAGGCACTCTATAAATGCTATAAATTCCCTTCTCCTTACTTGCAATCAATCCAATCATTCCTGTAAAGCAATATGAAATTATGCTAACAAAGTGATGTTCATACTCTTAGACCCAGAGATCCCACTGCTAGATAAATACCCCAAGGGAGGACAAATATACACCAACTTACTGAACATGGAACCAAAATGAAAGATTCTGAAGCATTAAATCAAGTTCTAGGTAAAAATAAAAGTTATCAGCACTGAAAACAGCAAATATAGCTTGATTCCAATATTATTCCTATGTAAGAAACAATTACCTATTTAACTTGTTTCTTTCTTGGAAGATATCAAAGAATGAAATAATATGAGTCTATCCTAATGGAGCTTACGATAATGATTCTAAATCTAAAATGCTATTTCAATATACCTGATCAAATAACACAGATTAGTAGTACTACTGTTAAAGGGTAAACTTTGGGAGTTAAGTTCAACCTCCATTTGTGTTTATGGACCAAGAGGAATTCTGCTGCAATGACATAAGGTTTAATTAATTAACCAACAAGTATTATTAAACATGTATGTACTTCTCCAGTCTTACCTTGGCTAAGTATTTTCTTGATTTGCTCTCATTCTGATGTCGACATGCATGTAAATAGCAAGTGATGGCAGAAACACCAAGGTGAAGCTGCCGCTCCTTCACAAATATATTCTCCAAGTAATCACCCCACATTGCCCAAGCCTTCACCAACACATCGTGCATTTGTACAGCTGCTGAGAAAGCTTTGTTTGCCTCCTCAGACCTATCAGAATGCAAAAGGTTAAAATATGAATTCAAACATTTTAAAACTTGGTCATATTTTCAAGTGAGTAAAACTCCAAATAACTCAAAATAGAACATGTCCAAAAGATAGTGGAATTACTCCTAAAAAACTAACAGTTAAAATACAATTCCAGAATCTAAATTTATCATTTTAATGACTAGATATATTTGCTGAGAAACAGGAAAGAGAAATGAGTTGGAATAGATTAGTCTCAGTTCCTTGATCTATAAGATGAGAGGATTGTAAGGTCCCTAAAAACTCTTAGAGTCTATATTTTTCCCGAGGAAAGGTGAGATCCTACTGGAGAACTTGGCTTACAACTCCTGGCTGCGTAACTACAAATTCTATAACGCTTAACTACTTGCTAGCCATCTTTGTTTTCATCTGAAGCAAGTTTAATCCAATTCCTTACTGGTCAAATGTCCCATTGTGGCCTTGACTAATAAGCTTGTAAATATTTTTAATGAGCAAGTGATTGAGGCCCCGCCTAGCAATGGTTATAAACAGTTCATTAAAGTCCCCAAATGGGAAGATTTACATTTTGGGAGATAGTACTAAAATAATTTCAAACAAAAAAACAAAATGGACCAAATAGCTTAGAAAAACAAAGAAATATACCAAAAAGACTGCACCTAGACTGGCAGATAAAATATTTCAATTTAATGGACAGCATTGAAATCACTCTGAAACAGAACTAATGCTATATTAGAACAAACTGTCTTTGCAAAGGTGAAAAGGATTAATTTTCAAGTTTTCCTTTTAAATTTCATAGAAAACATGCTGAAATGTCTGTTAAAACATAACTTCTGTTCAAAATTTTATAATGTTGAGATTTTAATTTTATAGAATTACATTTAATTACGTGCCAAGCTAAAAAATTTGACAATTCCAAGGAAGCATAATTTGACTAAAACACTTTTCTATAGAAACCTCAATCATTGCTTTAAAAATTCTTCTTTTAAATAATCTTCTAAATTTTGTTAGTAAAAATGAACCTAAAACCAAATTTAACTCATTATATTCCAAATCTTCCCTCATGCCTTGCCATTAAAAAAAAAAAATCAAGGACAAAACTGCACTGGTAAGTCATATAACAAAACTGCATTATAGAAATGATTGCAGAAATTCAATGTTTTGTGCTCCATCTGCTGGATGCACAGGAGCACATAACTGGACAACAATCACAGAGACTAAATGTTAATTTCAACTAAAACAAGTCCTACAGCTTAAACTGCTTGCTGCTAATTAACTGTATAAGAAGACAGATTTTGTTTCCAAGACCAAAAAGAAAAAGGCTACATGATATACCTTCTAAAATGCAAGCACTTGTAAAGATACGCTGATATGATCAAGTAAGTATTCAGTACTCAAAAGGCAAAAAGTTTTAACTTTTTCTAAAGTATCTATGACCTTCCTCTAAGGACCTCAAAAACTTTAAATAAAGTTACTGAGTTCTTTCTCCACTTATCACAACACTGCCTCATCACGAAGTAGACATTGCCTATGTCCCAGAAGGCTGCAACAGTAGAACCCAGGTTCTGGTAGGACTTATCAAGATGGAACTTCTCCAAGCACAGTTTCTATTGTCCATCGTTAGAGAATCTGTCTAGCTGAGTTTAGAGAAGCTTATCACCAGTTACGGTCACCAGATCAATTTTCTGGTCACATCAACTCATAAAACAGTATACAGTATGGCATGTAGAGGTTTTAATTTGCATCTGTGTACCACACAGATAAAATCGGATTCTTAAAGTACTGAAGGGAGTAATGAGTTATTACTAACTCTAAACAAACATTTTTGAAATCCTTTTGAGAACTATTCATTATGGAGATACAAAGACATGTGATCACAGTCAAATGACACTAGAGAACTGAGCTTCTAAACGTTCTCATAATCTGAAGTTGAACATTATAGTTTTAAAAGTAGTATATGAGAACAGAAAAGTCTGACTAAGTAGCTGCTGCCCATTTGGGCCCCCAGATTAGCCTGTTCACTTTAGACAAAGGTATAAGATTCTGCCCCAGTCTTTCTCTATTTACTGGGTTCCACTGTCTGCTCCGTTTACCAAACCAATCTCATTCCCTAGTCTGCTCTAATACCACTGGTTCTAAGCTTTCTCCCCTCCCCTGTGCCATTTCTATAGTTTAATCTCAATTTGGGTTTTGATTTACTTCAACTGCTGTCTCTCTCTCATGGTAGTGAAAAGCAGAAATAAGAAGAAAACATTTTTAAATGCCAAGTCCACTTCCCCCCCCACAAAATTCAAAGTATACAAAATTCCAAAAATTAGTGATGCCTATAAAAATACTCAATAAAAAATATCCAGGTGGTTTTATAGTTTATTATAACATTCTTTTTTTTCTGAGAGGAATGCTTCTATTATTTGTTTTTATTACTTAAGTTTCCAGTTATTAGGCAGAAAGGTATAATGCCATTTGGTGTAGGGGAAAGTGCACTGGATTTGGAGGCAAATGGTACAAATCTTAACTCTGCTACTAATTATGTACATGACCCTGGTGAAGTCACTGAACCAACATAGAACTTACAAAATGAAGGGGATAGAATAGTTGATTATGTTAGATAATAATTAGTTAGCAGTTTTATAGTGCTTTAAGGTTTATAAAGTGTTTTACAAATAACTCATTTGATCCTCACAACAACCGTCAGAAGTGTTATTATTATCTCTATTTTACAGATGAGGAAATTAAAATAGAATGATTTGCACAATATCACATATCTAAGTATCTGAGGTCATATTTGAACTCAGTTCTTCTTGGCTCCAGTCCCAGTTCTCTTTGCTGCCTTATCTCTAGGGTTAATTTCAGCTCTGAGATCTATCCACCTTTCAAAAAGAAGGTAAGAGTTATTAAAGCAAAATAGAGGAGGAAAAGAATGGAAAACAAGTATTAATTTAAATTACTAGATAATATCAGTTGGCAGCCAAAATAAAATCAGAAATAAACATCTGTCTTAAAAAGTTTTTCAGAAACACAACAGTACTAGTTCTACTATTCAGGGGCTCCTCCCCTAGTTTGTGGATTAACCAATACCTCCTCCCTAGATTTCCTCTTGGCTTCTCTGATTGCTTCTTAACACTTCCATCAAGTGAAACTCCCAAGTCATATTTTGATTTGTAGGAGATTGTGGGCTTTGTCAGTGAGAAGGTAGAAGATGCTAGTTAAAATAGTCTGCAAAGAGATTTTTCATTCATCTGTGCTATCCCTGAATCTCATTACTACAGATTAAGTTAAGTGTTTTTCCGAAAGATATCTGACTAGAATGACATAAAAAGAGTGGAGAAGAAAACATCAAGGGAACAAACTATCCCAGCATTACCCAAAGAATTACAATCTCACACCAATATCGTAACAACTAACTTCATTTAATGATTAAAAAATTTATAAAATTCATCACCTACTTATACCAGATGTATTCTTTTCATATTTATATTTATATAATACCATTAAGAAGAGAACTTAACACTTTCAAGAAATCTTAGGTTAATGGTGCTCTTCCCTTTTGTGTAAAAATTTTTAAAAATCAAAAATTGAGAGAAATTTTAGCATATTTAAAAAACAAATCCAATATACTTAAGTTGTAAGAATTATTTAGGGCTTAAAAAAAAAAGAACTCTGAATACTGGTTCAATAGGAGACCACATAGCTTTGTAATTATGATTTGTGGTAATGCAGAAATTAAAATGACTAGCATTATGGAAAACATGATGCAAATGCAAATAAACTTGCCTGTCAAATAGCTGATTAAAAAGCTAATTAGCGTCTATATTATACAGCCTCTTTATTTTCCCCAGCAGCTTTCCATGTCCTTGGTTAGGCTGCTCTGGCACAGATTACAGGTCGCTGTTAGGCGACAAGGAATGACAAACACATATTCATATGACCGTTAATTTCTATCACAGTTTATATTTTGAAAGTTATCAATTGTTGGTGGGGACTACAGGACTCAAGAAGTCTTTTCATTTCCTCACTCATATTATATCAAAAACTCTTGTTGGATATTGCTTCCACCAACACTCATCAAAAAACCATCCATGCCTTACTTAGCACATGGTCTTCATGACTTGCTACAGCCAAAATATTCACCATCTAATAGTCAACCTTCTGGTAATGAGTCACTTCGTTGCTAGTCCTTCAATGACAAAAGACACAACTGACCACACAGAAATCACAACTTTTACAGCAGGTTCGGATTGGCCGAAATACGAACTATTCTAGAACAATCTTTAATAATAGTAACAGCAATTCACATTTATATAGCACAGTAAGGTGTTTAAAGTGCTTTCTTCACAACTTATGCGGTCAATGATATAAGAATTATCATCTCCCTCTTACAGAGAAGACTAGGGACCAAAGAGATTAGGTTATTTGTCCAAAGTTAAAAAGTAAAAGAGCTGGGATAAAAGCCAAGCTGATCATAGCACATTACTTTCTCTTTAAAAAACTAAGCATTGCATTATTATTTAACATCATGTGAGAAATTCTAGCTGAAACAATAAGAAAAAAGGAAATGAAAAAATAGGGGCAAAGAGAAGGAAAAATTCTCCATTGCAATTGATGTACTGAGACAATATTGCTCTCCCCCTCAAGATTCAATGAAAAAATTCATTGCAACAATTGCTTCTGTAAAGCAGGATAAAAAAGAAATTCCAGAAATCAGCCCTTCTAAAGAAAATTGAAAAATAAATTCAGAAGGAAGAAATAGAGAAATTCCATTCAAAATAATTTGAAATAAATAATACATTTGGGTGCAATAGCAAATTTGAGTGCAACTAATAGCAATATTTGGCAGTGGTATGAATGATGAATTAGAGTGGAAAGACTAGAGGCAGAAAGAGAAGGTTATTGAATTAGTCCACAGAACAGGTGATAAAATCTTGAACTAGAGTGGTTTATGGTATGACAAAAGAATAGAAGACAAATACGAAGAGCTAGATTCAACAAGATTTGGCAACTGCGGTGTACAGTGAGAAAAAATGAAGGGTGAAGGATAATTTCTAGGTTTTGAACTCTGGGATACACTAACACACAGAGGATGGAACATGAATGATGATACTACAAAGGTGCATCATTTAGATAGATAAGAACTACATACAAGAAAGCAATGTTACAAAAATTCAGGGAGAAGTGAGCATCCAGAGAGGAGGAGCTGGTCAACAATGTCAAATGCTACAGAGAGGTAAAAAAGGATAAGGCTTGAGAAAAAGGCCATTGGATTTAATAAAGAAATCACTGTTGGCCTCCAACGTAGTTATTTGGGGACTATGATATAGATGGAAGCCAGAGTAAAAGGGATCAAGAAGAAAGGGGAGGTTAAGAAAGTATAGAGACAATGAGTCAGATTTTTCTGAGTCTGAATGTAAACTTCTGTGCAGCAAAGAATGTTGTTGCTTGTTCTTAGAGGAATTCAGAGAAAACATGGGACTATGAGCAAAGCAAAAGAGACAAGAAGGGGTACCTGGTTAAGAAAACAGAAGCAATAGCATATACAATGACAATATACAATATAAATTTTAAAAAGACTTTTAGTGCTTTATGACTTTTTAGTTCATCTGAATTCAGATTAACAGTAATGAAGAAACTTGGCTGCAGAGAACATAGGATAACACAAATATCCCTCTTCTTAGGAGAAAGGATACAGATTATAGGTGAAAAATGTTACACATGCAGTCAGTGGTGGCTGTGGAATGCTTTTTTTTTTCTTAGCAAAGAAACCCATTTATCCAAATCATAGCAAAACAGAAATCAGAGAAGGTATACATGGCAGAATATATACCAGACAATACAGAGTGAAGGAGCTCTCCCATTGGGAGTGAGATAACTCAGCTCAACCGAGAGAGGGTGTTCTGGATCTTACTCAAAGGGAAACTCCCCAATGTCTCTAGAGTAGCAAGCTGGAAATAGGGTCATGATGGAGACCGATAACCCCTCTTGTGTTTTCTCAGAATCTCTTTGTGGAATGCTTTTAAGGAAATTTTTTGTTTGTTTTAAAGAGAGTTCAATGAGGGAGGGTACATTAGCAAATAACTGATACAAAAAGGCCACAATTTTTTTTTTAAATTAACAAAACTAAAAAATTAAAAAATTTAAAATTTAAAAGTGCCAATAAACTTGGGGGGGGGGGGGGAATAAAAGGGCCCAGGGTCATCTCTATAATATGATGAGGTACTAGGGTAAAACTTCAGTGAAGTACCCAAATACCATTGAAATATTCTATTAATTTATTAGTGTCAGTATTTTAAAAAAAAATTTTTCCAGGGCTTGGTAGGAATCTTAAGATAATTGTAAATAAGTATTTATTAATATATAATTATTCTATACCTTTTTCTAAACAGTTTAGCCCACTGATGATAGAGTACAACTTCTAGTCAATATAATTTATGGATCTACATAATATTAATCAAACATTTCAGTTTTTGCATAAATAGATTAAAATGCTGGGTTTTTGTCCTGATTTTGGACACTAACCAGCTGCATGGGATTGGAAAAAATTATGCCAATTCTTAAGGGCCTCAGGTTCCTCAACTAGAAAATAAGAAGGCTGGACAAAAAGATCCCTAAGGTCTTTCCAGATCTGAAATCCTGTGATTATCATAATCCCATATGTAAACACATTCAATTATAGTCAAAAGAGGATGTTAACATATACTATGATTTATAAACAAAATCATTTTCTTAAACTGAGCAAAAACTTAAACACTGTACATCTGAATCACTGAGTGTCATCTCTTTTTATTGATAACTCCAGCTATTTTCTTTTAACAAATATTTCATTTGAATTATTATTTTTCCAAAAGATGAAATCTTCAGAAAAACCTTCTCTATCTACTACTGGGTTCAACAGGAACTGAATCAACATTATAGAAGTTTTAAGGGTTCACTCAACTAGTTTCTGAAAAGCTTTTTAAAAAAGCACACCAAACTGGGGCAGCTAGGTGGCACAGTGGATAGAGCACCGGCCCTGGTCTCAGGAGTACCTGAGCTCAAATCCGGCCTCATATACATAAGACTGTGTGACTCTGGGCAAGTCACTTAACCCCAGCTGCCTCACAAAAAAAAAAAAAAAAAAAAGCACATCCAAATGACTTATCAATCTCCTGTTGAAAGCTACTATCTTGTTATGAGGTACTGTATGTGACACATTATAGAGGAAAAGCAATTTCTTGCTTGAACTTGGTACTGGTTTTACCTCCTGAATGACATCCCTGCTTAAACATTTGGATGCATTTTATTTCTGTTACACCTGTCTTATATGGAGACAGCTCATTTGCCTAATATACATACTTGTTAATCTGTGCCAAGAACATTCCCTTTAAAGCATAAAATTCAGCCGTCATCTCCTTTGTAAAATACTTCAAGTTTGTGGATTCAATGACTTCAAGGCCCTGTTAAGAGAAATTGTGTGTCTGTGTGGGAAAATTACTGAAATTGAATTCCCAGATCAATAATATAAAAAACAACATAAAAGACTGATAGAAGTAATGATCTCCTTGAGAGCCTTTTTCTAACCCACCCTTTACCAGAAGACAATAATATAGTTATGTCAATTACTGGCTGTCAATTATCTAACAGTAAAACAGTTTAACTAAGTCACTAATTGACAAACTTTAGTCTTAGAAACTTTAACTCTGCATCATTAACATTTTTTGAGTCCGGTTTCATTTACTCATCCTAATATTCCCCTTCATCAAATAAATTAAACTCAAAATCCTAATTCTGAAGTCTCTGTAATATAGTTAAGGAAAAAATAGGCAAACAGTGGAACTGAAGTTGTACAACATAATTAAATGACTAGTTGCTATTATAATTACACTATTCTTTTGAAAACACTCTCTCTCTCAATTCCTTGAACATGATTGTTTTCAAATTTCTTACTGCCTTGTTTAATTCATGATTGGAGATTATGTTCAAAAAGAAGACATCCCATTAGCACTCTACCTGCATACATTCATTTTTGCCCATGACTCCAGCCAACTGGAGGTAGCATTTGACTTGCTGTCGAATCTTCTGAAAACAATCCACAATAGGTACCGTAGGAATAGTATGAATACGGCTCAATATATCCAGAGCTACATTGACCAGTCCTTGTTTTCGAGCAATTTTTCCATACTGGATGATGGCTGAAGCTGATGCATGAACCCCAAGCATAGCATTATTGGAACTGGGATCATGCTGCGAACTATTTTCATAGGCAGTTACAATAGCTAGAAAGCAAAGAAATAAACTATTAGTATAAGTTAAACCAACATAGGAAAAAAAGTGTCATAATAAGGTTTGTTAAAAATACAAAATGAATATATGGCTTATGAAAATGGGAGATTTGTGATGAACCCAAGCTACTTTTGTTGTGTATCATACTTATATACTTTTTTCATTAAAAAACAAATATACTTACACATTGCACTCAACATCGCCACCATAGCTAATTACACCATGAAGGTTGTCTTGTAAAACCCTGACCACATGAGCCCAATAACAGGCTCTGGAGTTCAAGAGTAGGGAAAGGGGGGAGAACAGAGAATGGGGCAAGGTGAGAGCAGCAGCATAGCTATTCCAGTTGTTCCTCAGGGACTCAAGAGTTCCGAGAAAAGTGACCTGACCCCACATGGTCCTCACCATTTGGCAAGTTGGTGACCCCTGTCTGACTCCATTCTAGTAACAAAAAGTGGAAAACACCAATTCCTCCCCATCCACCTCCCCCCACATAACAACAACAACAAAAACAGTGGGTTGTCTGGAAAATTACATGATGAATGCATGCCGGACCAGGTAGGTTTACCCTGGTAATGATGTTGTCTCCACATGAAAATGCTGCTCCAGTGAGATAAATCATCTGATACAATAGGTAACCTATTCCTCCAGGTCTTTACTACAGTCTTCATATCATGGAGGCTGTTGTTCCTTCCCAAGTTAGTTGGCTGTAAACCAGCATTTATCTGTGCAGCTTCCTGAAGTTCAATGATTTGCTGAGCTGCCTAAATGAAAGAAATGTTACTAATACGTAAGTTATTTCCAAAGAATAAAACTGGCCAAGTATGTTCCTGTGATTCTGATTATTTAACCAATTACCTTCAACTACACATACACATCTTCAACTCAATAACAACATAACATTTATGTAAACACTTTAAGGTGTACAGAGTAGTTTCCTCACACCTATCCTATGAAGAAGGGAGTTACCACTCCCATTTTATAGATGATGGAACTGAGGTACAGAGAAATTAAATGACTTATCCAGGCACACAGCTACCAACTGCCAAAAAACAGATTTAAGTTCAAGAAAACCATGAGGAAAAGCATTTAATTTTTGTCTGCGGACTCTTAGAAATATTCTGGGCTGAGGCATAAAGACATCATCTAATTTAGATGATTCATATGAGATATTTACTTTTCTCTCTCAATAAAGTCAGCATGCTTATCTAATAGAAGTACTTCCAAAATGGAGTAAGGAGACAAGAGATCTGTCAAAAATTTAGTATCCATGAAGCAGGAAGATGTGGAGATAATTATAAAATTCATCAACTCATATAATATTTATTAAATGTCTGTTTACAATACACTGTCCTAAACACTTGGGTTAATAGTGATGATTCTGATGCAGTATGTGCCCTGAAGGACATCAGCCTGAACTGGAGAGGCCAGTGCCACTGGTAATGAAAAAGAGGAGACATTTAACAGATATTCCAGAGCAGGAAAATCTGGAGCTCAATCAGACATGACGAAGAAACAAGAGGTCAAGGAAGATAGAGGATACAGCTGATGTTTTACAAGCCTTTATAACTAGAACAGAAATAAACAAAGAGGTTTTGGAGAATGAGAAAGTTTGTCTGTAGTTGGTTAGAAATATAAGTCAGGAGATTCTGAAATAAAAGGACTAGAGATAAAGATTTAGTAATTATCCATACAGAGTAGATGGGCATAGGGAGGGTAAGGGTGAGAGCAAAATTGAGGGGAAGGGGAGGGAAATAAGCATTTACTAAACACCTACTATAAGCACTGTACTAAGTACTTAACAAATATTACCTCATTTGATCCCACTTTATTTTCAACTGGAGAAGGATAGTTTTTTACTATGTACCCAATAGGTAGCTTAACTAATGTGGGCTAAATTACTACGTCTTTGTATCTCTGTAAGCATTTAGCACTGAATATACATAGTAAGTATTTAATGACTGTTATTTCCCAAGCCTCCAGCAGAGAGGACAAGGAAGCAGTCAGAAAGGGAAGAGGAGAACTGAAGAACAGAGAGTAATGGAGACATGAGCAGTATTTTGGGGGCAGAAGAATTAAGTTCCAGTCCTGGCACTGCCATCTATGTGAATGTGGCCAGGCCCTTCACTTCTTTGGGTCTCAGTTTCTTCACTGACAAAATAAGAGGTTTGGTTTAGATAGCCTCTTCCAACTTCCAGCTCTTGACATCTTCAATTCTAGAGTACTAATTTTCAGAATAAGATTGTTGCACCCATCCTGCTTAAAGTAAATAAATAAAAAGGAACCTAAAGCTAATAGTTCTCGTATGGGAACTAAAAAGTTAATTGTATTTCTCCAAAGTCTCTAGGCCCTCTTCCAAAACCCATGTATCTGATTACAACCATAAGCACTTCTATTTTGTTGACAGTAAAACTGATACCAAAATGCTTTCAAATTAGGTCGTAGGATTGTTCCTATGGAAGTCGTCTTTGTTTTCTATAAAACTGTTAATTCTTATAATATTCCACAGAGCCAGTTAGATCTTTATTTACTATTAAAATACACACACACACACACACACACACACACATATGGGTATCTACTACTAAGTGACAGACTTGACTGGCAATACAAATAAAGATAAAAGCATAAAGACCATTTCCCTATCCTTAAGGAAAAGGCTATAGTTTTCCTACAAGAATTATTAGACTGGGATTCAATCAGAGAAACTGAAGAGGCAGATGGCATTAGCAGAGGGACACTCTTGGCAGCAAGAAGGCTTGGGTTCAAGTCTTGTATCGAAGACATCCTAAACTCTTAGGGCCCACAGCAACTCTCTAAATTTCTTATATAGTCAATTATATACATTTTATGTGAAAGCTTTAGAAATAATTATTTTTTTAAATATATATTTTATTTTCCCCCAACTGCACATTAAAACAATTTTTTAACATTTGTCTTTTTTAAAGTTTTGAGTGCCAAATTCTATTCATCCTTCTTTTTGCTTTTTCCCCTCCCTGAGATGGTAAGCAATGAGACATAGGTTATAAATGTGCAATCATGTAAAACATTTCCATATTAGTCATTTTGTACAAGAAGACTTGAATAAAAGAAAAGAAGGAAATAAAAGTTACTATGGTGACAAGGAGGACCAAGGCAAAACTTAGAAGAGGACAATAGTGTCAAAATGGCTACACATAAAACCTCAAAGAGAAATGTAATTTGATCTCAGGCTCAAAAAGAATTCCTGGAAGAGCTTTAAAAGGATTTTAAAAGGCAAATTAGAGAAGGAGAAGAAAAATTGGAAAAAGAAATGAGAGTAATGGCAAGAAAATCATTTAAAAACGAATCAATAGCATGGAAAATTAGATACAAAAATCTACCGAAGAAAATAACTCCCTAAAAAATAGAATTGGCCAAATGGAAAAGGAAGTACAAAAGCTCACTAAAGAAAATAATTTCTTAAAAATTAGAATTGATCAAGTAGAAGCCAATGACTCCATGAGACATAAAGATATAATAAAACAAAATCAAAAAAGTTTAAAAAAAAAAAAGAAAATTTGTGAAATTTGTCATTGGACAAACAACTGACCTAGAAAATAGATCTAGGAGACACAATATAAGAATTACTAGACTACCTCAAAGCCATGCTAAAAAAAAGAAAAAAAGCCTAGAGAACACCTTTCAAGAATTTATCAAAGAAAATTGTCCTGATACACTAGAACCAGAGGGCAAAATAGAAATTGAAAGATTTCACTGATCACAACCTGAAAGAGATCCCAAAATGAAAACTCCTAGGAACATCATAGCCAAATACAAGAGCTCACAGATCAAGGAGAAAGTATTGCAAGAAGCCAAAAAGAAACAATTCAAATATCATACAGCTACAGTGAAGATCACTTGGCAGCTTCCACATTTAACTGGAAGACCTGGAATACAATATACTGGAAGGTAAAGGAGTTAAGATTACAACCAAGAATCACCTACCCAGCAAAACTGAATATAATCTTTCAGGGGAAAAAAATGGGCATTAATGAAATAGAAGACTTTTAAGCATTCCTAATTCAAAGACCAGAGCTGAATAAAAAAAAAAAATTTACCTCCAAATACAAGATTCAAAGGAAACACAATTATGTTATTTTAATTGTGCTGAGTTTTTCATACAGGAAAACACCAAACTATATTCTAAAAAAGGGAAAAAAACCTATTTAAAGAAAGACAGCCTCAAAGCCAGTAAGAACTTGATTTAAATAAGTCCTGTTTATGAAACATACTGGATGTGTGACCCTAAGCAAGTCTCTTAACCTGTCAAGTGCCCTAGGCCAGTGGTATCAAATTCAAACCCTGCATGCCATGTATTGACCTTAAAAACCCCCACAAATAAATATTATCTTTGCTTAATTGTATGTTTTTTTATTTTGTTAAACATTTCCCAATTACGTTTTTACATGCTTTGGCTAAACTCAGGAGTTTTGCTTGGACAGTTTTGTGGTAGAGGGTTTGACACCTCTACACTAGGTATCTCTCTAGGACTTAAAGTTGAAGAGAAAGTTTCAACCTGCATTAGTAGAGGGAGTTTCCTCATTAGGGAGTTCCATATACCAATGAAATTATAAAATCCAATCCCCATACCTTTAGTACACTTTATAAATACAATATTACAATAATAAATATTTAGACATTAAAGTGAGTAACCACTTGTATTATTACAATACCTCCAATGAGAAGTTAAATTTATCAACTACTTCTGCATATATCTTACTGACATGCAACATATTCATATTTTCCAGATAATTACAAACCAGAGTACATGTATATGGCTCAGTAAATGTTAATGTGGGAGAAAAAATTCACTTTAACAAATTATACATACACACACATACATGTATGTATATATGTATGTTTATTTATCTATTTATTTTGGCAGAGGGGAATTCATTTTGAATGAACACATTTGAGATTTTGGGGATTCTACAAAAATGAGTTATCTGTTGTCACAGGACAAATTCTGAAATCCACAAATACTAAAGGTAAGAGACTAAGTTATGAAAGGAAAAAAATTATTTCTGTTGAACTCCTAATTTCCGGTGGAGAGGACTGACAAACTTAACTAAGTTCATGACTTCATTTCAGGGAAAAAGCTTAAATACTAGCTATGTCAAAATAAGCCCACAGTTACATAATTAAATTTCTTAAAGCAAAATAACAAAAACTAGTCTGGGAGTCATTAGGCAAAGTATTGCTCATCCAACAGCTTAACTTTTATCCTATCATTTATATTTAATGTACACACTTGACATTAAATGGAATTACTGAAATACAAATTTGCTTCTCAATTTTCATTTTTATCATTCAAGACCTACTTTTGACATTTTTATACTGAGGATAGATGGATAGACTAGATAAATAGATGGATAGAAAGATAGATGAATGGATGGATAGTAGGTGTAGAGAGCTTTATTTATATCTTGGCAAATATGCAGTCATATTCTCACACAGGGAAACAAGTGTAAATGGATGACCTGGGGGCATTATATATTATATTACATTATATACTATACAGTAATACTTTAAAAGCGATATTGTTGTCCTTGTGATATTTTTCAACAGCTGGACTGAAATAACTTGAAATAGTCTTCAGAAATGACTTTAGTCACTCTTGCTTTCTTATTTGACTATCAAAGAATTGAAAACAATTGATGGTTGTACACAAGGATTTCAAGACTAATAACAAGCATATGTTTTAATTTAAATTCCCCTTCTGCATTATCTCTCGATAAAAGTGTCAGATGATCCTGATGCCCTTCAAATCTTGGTTTTCTTTCTTAGAAATGTAAGTTAATAGAAGACATCTTTTCCCCGAGTAAGACTGTTTCATCTGCATTAAAAATTTGTTGATCAGTACATCCACCTTCTTCAATTACTTTCATCAAAAGATTAGGGCATTTTAGCTACCACATCCACACTTCACTGGCCTCTTCTTCAGTTATCTTAAAATGCAATTGAACTTGATTTTTAAAGTGAACCAATCAATCTACTTCATTTCCATTTTCCTTCACTGTCTTAAATAAACTTGAAGCTTCTGTATGAATGGCTGCTCTGCTAAGAGGAATGAGTTTTTTTATTGCAAATGTCAATCTCTACAGCTAAAAGAGTCCATTCCTATCACTATAACACTTCTTTTCCTTGTTGTTGTTTGCAAACCACAAAAAGATGATAAAAGTTGTTTGTTTGTTTTTTAATTTTGCTTGGGGGTTTTATAATATTCTGTCCCTTAAATTCCAACATTCTAACATCTCATCCTGTTTTAGGGTTACTAGGACCATGGTCATGCTATTCAATTATATCAAATTTCTGTCCTAATGAAATAACAAGCCTCTTCCTTTTTGCACTGGCAGAGTCCCATTTCAAGTGTTCTTCCTTTTGTCCATTAACGACTTGTTTTAAAAGTGTTAATACAACTTTGGTAATATAGTACAGTAATGTTAAACTTAAATAGAAACCTATCCTTGCAGGCCACATTATTGACTTAGAGAACCACAACTTAACATGATCAATATTGCATTATATATATTTATATGTTTTTATTTAAACACTTCCCAATTAGATTTTAATCTGGTTCTGTCAGGATTTTTACAGGACTCCTGAGGAGGCCTGGAGACCTCTGATAGAGTACACAGAAGCATATTACACCTACACACAATGATGTAGCAATGTGTTAAAACCTTCAACTAGCTCATGTGCATTTCATTAACTAAATTTTTGATTGCATTAAATGTGTCCTATTATCATTTGATAATTCACTCTAAATCAAATTTTTCATTATTTGAAATCTTATCAATCACAACCTGATTGCCCAGTTACAGTTTCAAGAGGGAAAGAATGCTAACAAGGGCTAGGACTAAGAAAGACCTCATATAGGAGTTGGCACTAGAGCTTCCAGAAGTTCCCTTTGGAAACTGTGGGAAACAGCCAAGAAGTCAGTCTGATGGGAACAAAGAACATGTAAAGGGGTGGGAATGAGGATTAATATGAAATAAGACTGGAAAGACAGGTGAGGGACAGATTATGGAGGTCTTTAAATGCCAGGATGAGGATTCTGTGTTTTATCCTAGAAACAATAGTAAGCCATCAATAATTTGTGAGTAGGAGAGTGACATGGTCAGATCTGTGTTTCAGGAAAATCAATATGGTAGCAATGTGGAAGATGGATTAGATAAATCAAAGACCAGAAAGAGATAGTTCAATTAGAAATTTATTAAAATAGTCCAGGTGAGAGATGGTAAGGGCTCAACAAGGACAGAAGCTAATATTTGACATTTTCTATGTGGATAACAACTTGTTATTAAGATATTCATAAAACAATGGATAACAAATGTTTCAACAATAAGCAAACCAAACCTTCTTGGAGGAATGGAGAAACCATCACTACTACTACTACTATAATACTCAAATGAATAAGGCATCTTATTTATTTAGAAGTTCTCTCCAACTATACCAAATGCAATTCACATATACTTGTCCATTTTCCTTTAAGTTCACCCTATGGGGTCCAGGATCAGTCCAGTGAATAGGCTAATGGGCTTTTCTGTTTTCTTCTGACATCACAGTGAACCAGTGGAGCCCTAAGGCTGTCCACCCTAACCATATGATCACTCCATCTTCTCTTCCTAGCAGACAATTCTCTGATGTAATTTTTTTACTTCCATTCTTATTTGTGGTGCCTCAGTGTTACAGTCCTTTCATTTTCTTGCTGTTATGTAGCAATACCAGTTGAATACTGATACTAGAGAGAAGCCTTTGCTTTCATGGGAAGTTTGGAGTCTTTAAACATGCTTTGTAATTTCCCTAATGCGATCTAGCCCACCTTCCTCTTCTTGTTCAATTCTGGGTACAGCTTGGAGTCATCACTTGTACTGCCCATCCCATGTAAGCTCTATTAAGATGTCGACCCAAATGAATGTTGTAATCTAGGCAGTTGACATTCATCATCTCCACAAAGTGCTAGTCCAACATCTTAGTATTGCATAAAGCTGACCCCGAGTTCTTGAAGGTTGTGCCAATGGAGCATAAGCTCCACTGCCAGAGCTGGTTCTACCATGATTGAAAGGCTTTGAGCATGGCACAAGCAAAAGATGAGACTTGTTTTCCAAGAACCAACCTAGCTAAGAAGGGAGAGGCTCATCACCAGGGTACTGGCCACTTGAGAATAAATTTTTTGACCACGGTAACCGTGAAACAAAGAAAATGGAAAATGGCTCCCAGTCCTGTGCAGCTCCCTGCTGCTTTTCTAGGAACAGTGTCAATGGCTGGAGAAAGGGAAGAGGGTGCTTGTCTTCAGAACATCTAAAACTTTATTTTGACTCTCAGTATTCTAAATGTTAGATATCTGTCCAATAATCAATGAGTGGATATATTGCTAGAGGACATAAATCAAATTGATATTGACATTCCACTATGAATAAAAGAAGTGGTAGCATGGTTAAGAAGTACTTCTTGGACAGTCAAAGAAAGAAGCTGACAGGATGAATTTGCTCATATATGCAAAAGCATCATATCATGGGATATTTGGCCACTGTTATTGTAGTTTTAGTAAAAATTACATTAGAAAAGTTCATCGTAAAATTGATTGCTACTCATATACCAGAGTTAGTTGCTAGGAAAGAAGGGGTAGAAAAATTCTACAAACAACTTAAGATCCTCCCAATTCTTTCAAAGTACAGTCTGATACTTGGTGACTTCAACGTAAAGGCAGAAAAAGGAAAGGATGAGGAGAAATATATGAGAAGGCATGATTCAGAAAAAATGTCAAAGTTTTTTAGTTACATAGAAGCTTTATGCTTTAATATCCTAAACTCCATTTTTTAAGAAAGGAATTGATATTCTTGATGATTGACATTATGAATACCAAATAACAACACAAAAATCAAAATGGATTATATTTGAACAGACATGACAAAGAATTTTTAGTGATGTAAACGTTAGTCCTGAATCAGCTATCTCTGTGCACTTAGACTATCAACTTATCAGAACGAAGGTTAGGATCAGTAAAAAACAAGAAAAGAATAACAGAAACAAGAAAAGAAATGGCATACAAATAAAATATCTTACTCCTAAACTATTAACACAATTAAATGGCCATCAAAATGGGAAATGGACAACAGAAATTACATTGAAACTAATTATAATTTTATACAATAACTTTACCAATGTAAAGTAATTGCCACATTAAAGACCCAAAGAGTCCAGAAGGTGCATTGTTCAGCAAACTTTACAGAAAGTTACCAAGCAGAGAGAAAGAACTTCCAAAAGCAACTTTGAATTAGGAACTCAATTACAACAAAATCTTACTGAGAAGAATGGTGGATGATAAGGAGTAGAATGAACTTATAAGCAGAGATAAAGCAATGGAAGGGAAAACCAGTTTGGAATGAATGGCAAGATGGTCAGCTAAACAAAGTCAGTGCAAAGATAGTTAAAGACCAACAAACAGAAGAAAAATGGGCAAGATTTATAAAAATGACTATTAATAGGCCTTTTTTTCCATCAAGGATGAAGCAGAACACTTGGGACAATAACATCACAATTCCTGATGTGATCATACAAAAGGCAGAAATGGCAATGAAGACAACAAAGATGAGGAAAGCAACTGGACTAAACCAAGGATTCTACATAGCACGGCTCCATGCTAGGGGCAATACAATTTTAAGGCCTCAATATACAACCGAGGGATCAATATACAAAGGTAGCTAAATGAAGGAAAAATATAATAAGCATACAGAAAAAGACCTTACTAATACTAGAAAAACGTGATTAAGAAAACATCAATAACTACCGAACTAGATGCCTATACTCCCCATCCACACAAAATCTTTAGTTATCTAAATATGAATAAAAGAATCTTCAATGAAAGTATTGGTAGCATGCCTTCCCATTACTAACAGACACATAGCGTTAACATCTCACAATTGAATGAAAAGATACAGAGAATATAAGATTCCACTGTGCTTATGGCTTGATTATGGAAAAAAATGATTTGACCTGGTAGTGGAAAACTCTGCCTTACAAGCTCTTTTTCAACAAGGTATCTCTCAATCATACTTCAAAATCATTCAAACTTCCTTGAAAGATATATTAATAGAATTAACTCTGTTCAAAAGTCTTCTGACAATAAACTTTAGGAGAGGCATGAAAGAGGGAACTGTGCTCTTGCCAAAGATGTTCACTGCTGTGATAGGGAAGAAGCATCAAAGATTTCAAGTTTCTGATTGCTTCCCTATGCATGATAAGGTTCTCCAGAGGCTCCTCTTGGTGGATGACACTATACTGACTACATCAAGCAGAGCCTCCTCAAAGTGATTTATAATCCATACAAAAAAGACCATGTGGATGACTGTATCTATTTCCAAATCCTAGAGGTCTAAAAATTCAAGTTTTATGTTTTAAGCCTGGAAGATAATTCTGTGATGACTACTGAAGGGGCCTTGAAATGAAACAGCAGTAACACAAACTAGGATCTATTAGATCTGGAGAGGGCTCCCTATCAGTTTCTCTATGTCACACAAAACCAGAGAAAAAGTACTAATAGGTAGGGGTAGATAACCAGGGGGTAAGAATGCCCTTGTCCTAAATTTCTAAAAGTGAGCAAAGTTTCTATTAATAATCCCACGTATATTAAGCACTGAAGGCAATCGGTGGTAAACTATGTGCAACTACAGAGAGAGGTTTGTTATAAACGGCTTCTCTGAGCTCTATGATCCTGTAAATGCAAAATGTGTACTACTGCTTCTCTTTTACCAAATCTCAAAGTTTTCTTCCTTCCCCAACACCCTGCTCCAAGTAAAAGGGGAATGACGGGAAAGGAATAACCATTTATATAGTACCTCTATGTGCCAATCACCATGCTAAGTGCTTATATTAACTCATCTGATCCTCACAATTACCCTGGGGGGTAGGTCTCCATTTTACAGTAAGAAACTGAGGCAAACAGGTAAAGTAACTTGTCCATGGTCATACAATCGCCTGAGGCCAGGTTTGAAATGGGTCTTCCAGCCTCCAGGCCTAATACTCTCTTCACTGTACCACCTGGTTGCAAAAACTTGCCTAGTGTTGTTGTTGTTTTTTTTTACATCTGTCTCAGGTCAAATAATTGGAGAACTTGAATGAACACTCTCCAATCCTCTGTTGTCCAGACCACAGAGAAAAGACAAAGTTTCTTCCCTCCCTTATTTACCAAATTTACAATCCATATCTAAGAACCACAAGTTCACAAGTTTCACAAAGACACTAATGGATAAATACAATTTGGTCTAATTTCATGGGCTTTTTGACACATACATTAATGAAAATTTAATTTTATAAAATATGGAACAGGAAACAGATTATCACAGCAAGTAAAACCCCTAACTGCTCAAAGTACTATTCAAAGTTGTACAACAAAACAATATGAAAATAAGACTAACCAGTAGTAATAAACATCATAAATGATGCTTACTACAACAGATACATCTACTCCCACCTTTCTTTAGTTAAAAAAAAAAAGACTTCTCTTCAAAACTCTGGGTATTAAAGTGTTAAACGTATTTTTCCTTCATCTTACCTGAAGAAGGGGAGTGTGAACATGGGAAACCACATGAGGAAGTCTTCGCCATTCTCGAATGGCCAGACTGCTAGCCATCTCCACAAGACGCTCAATGAAGTTAAGCTGCTGTTCTTCAGGGTGGCAAATAGCTAAGTATCCTCGATACATATTGACTTTCCATGCCATCTCTTTTGGGCAACTAAGTTCTACCTAATGGAAAAAAAAAACAAAACACAAAACCAAGAATATCTTTCTTCAAATTACCACTGGTGAAACTGTGAATTACCGTGCCCACTTAGTAAAAAAGTGGCACAAATGATACCAAGGAAAAGACAGAAAGAATTCTATTTCTCAGGAATATCAGCGAGAGCAGGATGTGCATTTCTCAGCATAAAGAGGCAATGTTATTTTTTTTAAAAAATAACCAACTATTGTATTAACCTGGCTAACTAATGAAAATCACTTTGCTTTGGTGTTAAAAAAAAAACTACCTGGTGAAAATGATTCCATTTTAGCTATTTTCTCCTTGTTCTTTTATAATCTAACGAAGAAGGGGAAATAAATTCCAACCAGGAATCCATGCAAGGAGTTATTCCCAAAAAGCTACTTTGTGCTTTAGGAGATTAAATTGCTTTATAGTTCAATCATCACAGCCCAGACACCAACCAGCAGGTGGACTGCAAGGGTAACTTCTTAGGTCAAAGGTTGGGTCTTCCACTGTTATAGTGACTTAATTTGACTAATGTCTTTTAAAATAATAGAGCTTTTTAAAAACAATAAGCGTGTTTGATTTCAAATTTTGTTTTTTATTTGTTCCACTGTTTAGAAATTAACATTTTTCTGGTCTCAACATAGCCTTTCTTTTTAAAAGCAGAGGACAGAAAAAGCATTAATAGAGAAGTTAAAGTACTGATTTTAGGTTTATAAGTATTGCTATACATATATTAGTAGACATATATAGAAAGAAGTATATACATATAGATACATTCAATAACTGAATATAATATTTTTTAAACGAAAATTAGTTCAATTCAAAGGCCATGGTGTTTTTGTGCTTAATTTTTAAGTGGATGATTAAACGTTTTGTAAAAACTTTAAATACATCTAAAGAGCATGTTCTACTCATAGTTTTACATGAAATCTGCAACTGAAATTGTTTAAATTTTTAGCCTTATCTCTATCATCCAGTATAAATGTTTCTTTACTAAAACTTCTCACAGTACAACCGACTAAAACAAAAACAAATATGCAATTACGGACAGCTGACAATTCTCATATTATAAACTAC
The DNA here is from genome assembly GCF_900497805.2 of Vombatus ursinus. Classification (NCBI taxonomy): domain Eukaryota; kingdom Metazoa; phylum Chordata; class Mammalia; order Diprotodontia; family Vombatidae; genus Vombatus; species Vombatus ursinus. The sequence continues at coordinate 58,131,979 of NW_020954585.1, forward strand.
AATTATTGCCCGTCAGAAATAACCAATTCACTCATTTTCAATATACAGACAGTAAAAAAACAAACAAAAAAACCATATTCCACTCTCTACTTCAAGGTTTGGAGCACCTAGTCACTTATGTAATGGTGTAAACACTTATGCTGAACACACTTATAAGAAAAAGATTCTTAACTTAGAGTATGTGAATTTAAAATTTTTTCTTTTGCTAACTATATTTAAATATAATTGGTTTTCTTTATGATCCTATGTATTTTACTTTTATGTATTCAAAAACATTTTTGTAAGAAGGGGTCCATGGGCTTCTCCAGACTGCTAAAGGGGTCCCTCACATGGAAACAATTTAGAACCTCCTACATTAGAATGTGAGCTCCTTGAGAAGCGGGATTGTTTTGGTCTTTCCTTTGTTCCCCTAGCACTCAGCACAGTGGTGGGCACATAGTAAACTCTTAAATAAAATATCTGCTGTTCGTCTTCTGGACTAGAGTAACATGCTCCATGAACATACAAATAAGTTTATCAATTCAGGTAATTCCTTCAATTTTAATTGAGGGCAAAGCTTCCCTAGCTATTACACACTTTAATTATTCAATTAAACTAGGACTCAAGGGGAAGGAGAAGTCATCTTTGAGAACTGTCTTAACCAGGACATGGTTATTGGTAATATTTTAAATTACAATAATGTAATCATAATGTTAATGGTTTCATAATTTAACACTCGAAAAAATGAGCAGTTTGGCTGGAAAATTTTTTACAAGTTTCTCTGATAAAGGACTCATTTCTCAAATATAGAGAATTGAGTCAAATCTATAAGAATATGAGTCATTCCCTACTTGATAAATGGTTAAAGGATATGAACAAGCAGTTTTCAGAAGAAGAAATAAAATCTATCTATAATCATATAAAAAAATGCTCAATCATTACAGCTTAGAGAAATGCAAATTAAGACAACTCTGAGGTACCACCTCACACTTATCAGATTGGTTAATACGATAGAAAAGGAAAATGACAAATGTTGGAGGGGATGTGAAAAATGGGGACACTGATTCACTGTTGGTGGAGTTGTGAACTGATTCAACCATTCCAGAAAGCAAATTAGAACCATGCCCAAAGGGCTATAAAACTGTGTATATTCTTTGACCCAAAAATATCACTACTAGTCTCAAAGAGATTTAAAAAAAAAAAAAAAGGAAAAGGACCTATTTGTGGTGGCAAAGAACTGGAAATTGAGGAAATGTTCATTGATTGCAGAATAGATGAACAAGTTGTAGTATATGATTGAGCTATTACTATTATATTGTGCTATAAGAAATGATGAGTGAGATAATTTCAGAAAAACCTGGAAAGGCTTACATGCACTGATGCAAAGTGAAGTAAGCAAAACCAGGAGAACAGTACAGACAGTAATATCAATATTATACAAGGATCAATTGTGCATGACTTTGCTATTCTCTGTTATTACAAAGATCTAAGACAATTCTGAAGGACTTATGATGAAAAATGCTAGCCACCTCCAGAGAAAGAACTGATGGAGTCTGAATGCAAATTGAAGCATACTTTTTTTAAACTTTGTTTTATTTTTCTTGGGTTGGTTTTTTTTGGTCTGTGTTTTCCTTCACAACATGGCTAATATGGAAATATGTTTTGCATGATTCTATACATGTAATCTGCATCAAACTGCTTGCCTTCAAAGTGGAGAGAAGAGAAGGAGGAAGAGAATTTGGAACTCAAAATTTTTAAAAAATTTATGTTAAAAATTCAAATATGTTTTTTAAACCAGTAGTTTTTATTTTTTGGCATTTCTAAAGCCTTGCAGACGAAGAGAAAAAAAGCTGCAAACAATTCAACCAGTCTTTAACTTATCAATGTCATAGCAATGAAAGGAAAGGTAAAGTTTTCTTTTAGGTCTTGGTCTGCTAGGGACCAAACTTAATTATACATATCTAAATATAACTATATCTAAAGGAATATGACAGAAAGAATTAAAAGGTTTGTCCTAGGGTCAGTTATTCCCAGATGGTTTCTTTTTTTCTCTAGCTTTACTACTGACCTTGTTTCTATATTGTCATTTACATGCCAGAGTTCAGGCCAAAGTTCAAGACTCAGTCTCATTATTCAACTCTCTGCCCATCAACTAATTATGTTACAAATGTTTGGTATATTAACCTTATGGTATATCCAAATACAATTACAGTATATAATGATTAAGTATCAAAAGAGTATTTTTTTTTAACCAAACGACCTCCACATGGCACAAGAAATGGTAAAGACAGTCATTAGATCAGTATTTTCCTTTAAAATTGTAACTAGATCAACAATATAACAGGCCAACTGTTGGAAGGCAAAAAACAGTCACGTTACAGCAATCTTCATGTCATAATAGCATTCCTCAAAATAAGATAAGAAAAGTGCCTTATGTTTAACAATTTATATAACAATATTTGTAAAGATAGATAACTGAAAAACTTGGGAACTCAGATAAACCAATGATCAGACATGATTCTAAACAACTCATGATAAAAAAAGCTACCTACCACAGAGAGATGGTGGACTCAACATGCAAAAAAAAGACAGATTTTGACAGAAAGGCAATGGACTCATACAGATTTAAGAGAATTCTGGGCAGACACGGTCAATTCAGGAAGTTTTTTTGCATTTCTTATGAGGGTTTCTTTTTTTCTCAATGGGGATGTGGTGGGGGAGAAGAATGGGAATGAGGATTTTCATTAATTCAAAAAATAAAATAAAAACCTGGGAGAATAAGTTCAGAAGAGGGTAAGGGTTTTGTTTTGTTTGGGGGGGAGGCAGAAGGAATAATGAATGCTGTTTTGAACCTGTTAGGTTTGAAATGTAAAAAAAAAACCATCCAGTTCTAAATGTCCAACAGGCAGATGGTGATGCAAAGCTCAGGAAAGAGACCTGGGGCTACATAAGTAGATCTAATAATCATCTGCATTAAGATAATTGAGCCCATAAAGTAGTTGAGATCACTAAGTCAGAGACTTAGAGATGAGGTCTCAGGAAAGAACCTTGGGGAACACTCATACTTAATAGATGTGATATGGTTAAAGAATCATCCAAAAAAAAAAAAAAAAAAAAAAGAGCTAATCAAAAAAACCCAGATTGGATAAAACAGTGAAACAATGGTAAACAGAAAAGTCAAGAGATGAGGCTTGAGAAGACATTAGATTTGGCAATTAGGAGATCAATGGGGAAACTAATGGATAGAGTAGGGCTTAGAGCCAGGAAGATCTGAACTTAAATCCTGCCTCAGACACTTGTGTGTGGCCATGGGAAAGTCACTTAACTCCAATAGCTCCTTGTCACCTACAGGATCAAATATAAAATCCTCCCATTAATGCTTAAAGCCCTTTTTATATAAGCTACCAACCCACAAACTTTCTGGTCTTCTTACAACATACACTCCAACCCTCCCACCCTCATTTTCTCTTTGATCCAAGGGCATTAGCCTTCTTGCTATTCCTTCCATCTCTCATTTCCAGTCAGTCCCCAGGCCTAGAATGTTCTTCCTCTTCTCTGCCTCTTGGCTTCCCTCAAGTTACAGCTAAAATTCCACCTTCTACAGGAAGCCTTTTCCAATCCCTCTTAATTTCAGGCGTTTCCCTTTATTGATTATTTCCCATTTATCCTGCATATAGCTTGTTTGTACATAGTTTTTGCATGTTGTCTCCCTGTTAGAATGGGAGCTCCTCAAGGGCATAGTCTATCTGTTTTTTGTATCCTCTGTTCTTATCATAATGCCTAGCATATAGCAGGCACTTAAAAACTGCTCATCAGTTGCCTGACTTAACTTCTGTACTTCATTTTCTTCATCTGTAAAACAAGGATACGAATAAAACCTACCAAATAAGGTTCTTGTGAGGATCAAATAAGAAAGCATATATAAAACAATTTTTGACCACAAAGTGCTAACCCCCACCTTTCTTCTCTTCCTCCCATTAGAATGTAAGGTCCTTGAGGGCAGCAACTGTCTTTCTTTTTACTTGTATTTGGATTTCCAGCTCTTAGCAAGCGCCTGGCACACAGTAAGTACTTAATAAATGCTTGCTGACTGACTGACATCATCATTTGTAATCTGAACAGTTTCAGGTGAATGATAAGGTCAGAATCTGAATGTAGGGTTTAAAAGAGTGAGAAGAAAAGAAATGAAAACACCAACTATAGATGGTTTTATCAAGAAGTTTAGCTTAGAAGACAAAGAGTGCAATAACTGGCATGATAGGATCTCATGAAGGTTTGTTTTTTTTTTTTTTTTAAAGAATGGGAACCTTATATATGTTTTTAGGCAAAAGGGAAGGTGTCAGGAGACAGCAAGAGTTTGAAGTTTAGGTAGTGAAATAACGCTGGGAGCAATCTTCTGGTAAAGAGGAGGGGTGCATGCAGAGGGGTTAGCCTTGGCAAGCAGAAGGGCATCCTCATAAGGACTGAAGTAAAGGAGGGAACAGTAGGGGAAGATGTCAGAAGAATGTGAAATTAGGAGGAGGGGTGAAGTGAGAGTCCTTGGCAGATGAACAAGGTGGACGGGTGGCCAGGAAGGCAGATCAGAAGCTAACTATGAATCCCAAACTTAGATTTCTATCCATGATCTCTTAAACTCCAGGACTCCAGTGCTCAGCAACACAATGGAAAGAGTAACAGGCCTGTGACGAAAGTGACCAAAACACTTTGAGGTCACACATTTTGTGTGACCATGGGTAAGTCACTTAACCTGTTTGTCTCAGTTTCCTCAACTGTAAAATGGGGTATAATAATAGCATCTAATTCACAAAAATGTTGTAAGGATCAAATGAGATGACACTTGTAAAGTGCTTACAGTTTCTGGTACAAGTTCCTCTCTTCCTCCAGAACTATCACTGACAACTCACATTTAAAAATAGTTAAACCTGAACCTCCTTCTGACTTCATTTTTGTCAGTAGTATCACTAATAACCTAGTCTCCAATGTTTGATACTTTAATTTTTATATTCAACTCTTTCCTCTTTCTTTCTATCCAAGCAGTTAACAAATTTTATAGAATCTCCACAACATCTCCTGCATCTACCTGCTCTTCTCTATTCTCATTATCAACATCCTAGTACAGACTCTTCATTACCACTCATTTGGATTACTGCAATAAGCCTCCTAACAAGTTTCCCCCACATCCTTTCCTTCAGCCCAATCTTCACATTGCATGCATATCACTTCTCTGTTCAAAAATTTTCAGTGGTTCCTTATCAATAAGAGTCCAAATTCCTTGACTTGGCATTCAAGGCTCTCTATGCTCTGGGGCTACCCTACTTTCTCTGCCATCTCATACTACTCCCCAACACATAGATTATGCTTTGTTTATTGAATATGCTCCTGCATCTTTGCTACGCCTTAAATATCTATCTTTCCTTCTTCTTTTCACCTACTGAATGGTGACCCATACTTTAAAGCCCAGCTCAAATGCTTTAAAAGAAGTGGTTCTCAAAGTGTGAACAGATAAGCCCTCTGGTTCCTAGGACTTTTTTGGGGAGGGGGTAGGGGAACGGGGAGGGTAGTCTTTGAGGTCAAAACTATTTTTTTTTAATTTATTTATTTTTAGTTTGACATTCACTTCCATGAGATTTTGAGTTTTAAATTTTCTCCCCCTCCCTCCCTGAGATGACATACAATCTAATATAGGCTCTACATATGCATTCATTTTAAGCATATTTTCCCGTTAGTCATGATGTAAAAAACAATTAGAACCAATGGGAGGAATCACAAGAATGAAGCAATAAAACAAAACATGCTTCCATCTGCATTCAGGCTCCACATTTCTTTCTCTGGGTGTGGATAGCAATTTCTATCATGAAGAGTAACTACTTTTTTTTTTCCTTTTTTGGTGAGGCAATTGGGGTTAAATGACTTGCCCAGAGTCATACAGCCTAGTGAGTGTTATGTGTCTGAGGACGAATTTGAACTCAAGTCCTCCTGACTCCAGAGCCAATGCTCTATCCACCGTGCCACCTAACTGTCCCTCAAAACCATTTTCTTAAATAATATTTTCTTTTTCTGTTAAAATAGTCTTCCTTTTTCCTTTTACATATCTGAAAGAGGCTAGATATTTTTTTCATAAACACTTCAACTACAACAACTTATTGCAAAAGACTGAATGCAGAAGCAGATGAGAATCCAGCTGACTTTTACTAAGCCAGACATTAATTTGCAAAAATATGTAAAAACGTGCCACTTTTCTAATTTTTGTTTTGGAAAACACAACTTTTAAAAAATAAAAGTTATTTATGTTAATTGACTTATTATCACTATTTTAAATGAATAAATAAATATTTTTAAAAGTTATCAGTTTGAGGCAGGGAGGGGGAGAAAAATTTAAAACTCAAAAGCTTATGGAAATAATTGTTGATAAATCAAAATTAATTAATAAAAAATAAAAATAAAAAAGTTATCAGTTTTCATTACTGATATCATAAATATCTAGAGATATAAATCACATAAAACAAAAGCTCTTTGGGGGTGGCTCAATAATTTTTTTTTCAATCAATCAACATTTATTAAGCACTTACAGTGTGTCAGGCACTGGCAAAGTAGGACTACCCAAAATGTTCCCTAGTGCCATGTGGAGTATTTCCTATACAAAGCCAAAGTAGAAGGGGGCTCCAGTTCCAGTAATGACAGATTTAAGTTTTACAAAGTGCTTCTTTACAAGATTACTGTCAAGTAGGTAGTAAAAAGATTAGCATCTCTGTTCTACATGTAAGGAAAGTGCGACTGAGAAATTAAGTAACTTTTCAATGTCTCATAGCTAGTGATTGACAGAGCTCAAACTTGAACCCACATCCCTTGACTCATCTTTCTTTCTTTTTTTTTAAATTTTTTAAAGTTTTTTTATGGTAATTTTTATTTATTTTTTTTGTTTTCAACATTTACTTCCACAAGATTTTGAGCTCCAAATTTTCACCCCATCTTGCCCCTCCCCCCACCCCAAGATGGCATGCATTCTAAATACCCCTTCCCCTAGTCTGCCTTCCCTTCTATCTCTCCCCCCCTTCTCTTATCCCCTTCCCCTTCAATTTTCCGGTAGGGCAGGATGGATTTCTGTACCCCATTTCCTGTATTTCTTATTTCCCAGTTGCATGTGAAAACATTTTTTTTACACGTGTTTTTAAAACTTTGGGTTCCAAATTTTCTCCCTTCCTCCCTTCCCCACCACCCTCATTGATAAGGCAAGCAACTAAATACAGGTTATATATGTGCAGTTATGCAAAATATAGTAAACATGCTGTGAAAACCTAACTCTATTTCCCTTAATCCTATCCTGCCCACCCATTTATTCTATTCTTTCTTCTGACCCTGTCCCTCAGATGTCAGATGGCTCAATCTGATATAGGCTATACATATATCTTCCTATTAAACATATTTGCACATTAGTGATATTGTAGGTAAGAATTAGAACCAATAAGAGGAACCAGCAGAAAGAGGAAACAAAACACAATAGAATTTTTTAAAAAATAGCGAATAGCATGCTTCAATCTGCATTCAAACTCCATAGCTCTTTCTTTGGATGTGGATAGCATTTTCCATCATGTGGCCTTTGGAGATGTCTTAGATCCTTGCATTGCTGAGAAGGGTTAATTTTATCAATATTAACAGCAAGAGGTTGAAACCATTAGAGTTTACTGACTAGAGGACTTGGTGTGGTAGACCTGTGCTTTGGAAAACTTGACAGGAAGGCCCAATACAAACTTATGGCAATAATCCGGGTGAGAAAAAATAGGACTTGAAACAGGATGTTTGACTATGTATGTTCAGATAAAGAGATATTATGGAAGAAGTGACAAAATCTGTCAACAGATGGATATATAGTATGAGCAAGAGTGTGGAATTGAGGATGAAGTCAAAATTGAGAGAACCTGGGTTACTAGGTTTAAAACTATTGACTTGTCCCTTTTCCCTTACCTCATTACCATTCAATCAGTTGCAAAATTCTATAAATTTTATTTCCACAAGATCTCACATTATCTGTTCATCTCCCACATATTTTCACTGCCATACTACCTCAAGTCTTCATTACCTCTTGCCTGGGAAAGGAAAGAAAGTAAAACCAGAACAAAGATGACGGACTAGAAGAAAGGAAAGACTGAATTACTACACAATTTTGATAAGGGTAAAGAACAAATTTAGGAGAAGTAGGGCATGGAAGAGGTAGAAGAAGAGAACTGTGAATAAAGGGGAATTTTAGGGTTCAGAGTCTTGGAAATTGAGAAATTTAAAATGGTAAGGAAAGGTGTAGGGTGGATCACCCTAATAGAATGCAGAAACATAGTGGAGTTGGTCAACAGGATCAAACGCTACAGAGAGGTAAAGAAGGATGAGGACTGAGAAAAGACCATCAGATATGACAGTCAAGAGTTCACTAATGACTCTGGAGAGAGGAGTTTCAGTTGAGTAAGGAGGCTGGAAGCCAGACTGCAAAGAGTTGAGAAGTAAGTGAAAGAAGGGAAAGTGGATACATTCTGGCTATGAAAGAAAAGGGAAATATAGAACAACAGCTTGAAGGGATGGCTGGGTATAATCTGTTTTTCTCAAGAATGGGGAAGGAAGATTAGGGAATGTTTATAAGCCACAGGAAGGAGAAACTGAATACTGGGATGGAGCAGATGATTCTGGGGGATGTTGTGATGGAAAAGACAGTAGGGGATGAAATCCAGGGTCTATAAAGAAGGATTTGGCTCTGATGAGAAGGGTCATCTCTTTATCAGAGATTGGAGTAAGAGAGAATAAGGGATGATAGAAGATCTGATATGTAGAGAAAAGGGAACTCACTGTCAAGAAAGGATGATGTAAGGTTCTCAGTTGAGCAAGAGAAAGGGGGAAGAGGAAAGGTTTAAAAAATTCTCTGTGGGGCCCATGACAGAGAATTAAAAGGCAATTGACTGTGATAGATAATGTATTGAGCACAACAGGTACTTAATACATGCTAGATACCTACCAAAACCATTTCTATAGCCCAACTGAAAGAATAAAAAGCAGTTATTCTCCTCTAATGGATAACAATTGCCTTGTAAGTCCCAAAATATCAAGTGAAGAAAATAAATTATTTTAAATCTGGATGTACTGCACTTCAAGACAGGAATCAAATCAAAACAATCTACCCAATTCTGGAAAAACATCTGTACCCCTAAGTCTGTGGGTGGTAGTAGTAATTATAAGAGTTAGGACTAGGTATCATCAAATTCACTATGATAGTGCAACTGACAGAATAATAATGGATGCATAATATATCATGGTATTTCCTTTATATATAAGGAGACAGGGGTTAAGAGTCAATTGAAAAGAAAAAATATGAAAACGCTCAAATGTTTTCCTTACTTCTCTCTATAAAACATTAAATGATATATTCAGAAAATTTCTAATGAATAAGGAAATTTTGGAAACAGTGAGTGCTAACTCCTCTATGTATTGCTACTCTAGATCCTGCCCCCAACCCCCAAGTTCCAGCACTCACAATCTTGTGACCTATGCGTGTCTTCTTTTTGTCAGTTGTAACTCAAAATAAATCAATCATTGCATTTGTGCACACAATAGGCACATAGAAAATGCTCACTGTTTTATACTCACTGGCGTTACATCAGATAGAAGTTATCTGAAGAATGTAATTTTGTCTCCTGAGGCTTAGAAGTGTTGCTCATAAATAAAGAAATCATAGAATTAGCACTTTCCATGTAAAGTTGACAAAAGTTTATTCCCTTGCAAAACTAGGATATATTTGCTAATTGTTGTAAGAACTGGGATATCCTTTTTACTGAAAATCTCCAAACCCCAAACTAGTATTTTTTTCTTCAGCTGTTAAGTGATTTCAACTGGAAACACATAATACACTAAAAAGAAATGTAATCTATAAAACAGCAATTATTTGGTGTGATTTAAGGATCAAACCCCATCAAAGCAGTACAACAACCCAAATGCATGAATTTAACATTATGGAAAAATATGCATAAATCATAATTAACATTTACCTGCCTGGTACGTGGCAGGTTTTTTTTTTTCTCTCTCTCTCTCTGTATAAATGCTTCTGATGAAAGACAGCAACAGCTTCAGGATGCTAGCTCACTCATTAACTATTTTTATGAAACTAAGAGAACAAGAAGGTTGTTTTGTGATTGTGCGCTGAGCCCACAGGTCTCACTACTTATTTCTTTTAAAAGCCTATAGTCCTGGTGTCAACGTCGTACATTTTAGTTAATTGCTTAAACAAATTTTGCTGTGAAATGCTCATGCCTGAAGTTATTGGCATGATTAGCAGTTTAAGCCCAGAATGAGTTCATTAAAGTCTCTCTCTCTCTCTCTTTTTTTTTTTTTGCTTTTTTTTGGTGAGGCAATCGGGGTTAAGTGACTTGCCCAGGGTCACACAGCTGGTAAGTGCCAAGTGTCTAAGGCCATATTTGAACTCAGGTCCTCCTGACTCCAAGGCCAGAGCTCTATCTACTGTGCCACCTAGCTGCCCCTCATTAATGTCTCTTAAATCACTCTCTATGCATGGTAAATAAAACTTTGATTCACTGCTTAGTCATGTCTTTCTTGCCCCTTTCCACTAGCAATGTGCAAAGCCAACACAGAGAAGATGACTGATGGCACCCTATGACTGTTTATAATCAATTAACTGTTTTTGTTTGTTTGTTTGTTTTTTTTAAATTAACAGTTAATTTTTTTTAATTACATACTCTATCTCAAACTGTTCAGTCATATTTTACTACCATACAACTTGAGCACTTCAACTTTTTAAAATGTTCTTTGTTCAGCACCACTGAAATCAAAGGAGTGGCCAAGTTTTAGAGGACTGTCCCAGTGCTATCATATTAATTAAGTATTAACACCTTTAAGGTTCTGACCTCCTATATGCATGCTGTCACCCAGAGGCAAAGAGAAATCTACAGTTTTTAACCCCTAACATATAAAAAACCACACAATCTTCATGCCTAAGAGGTATTATGACCATCAAAAGAAACTAAGCAAACCTGAAACAGAATTCTAACAATTTGTCCTGAAGGTCCAATAAAATACAAACATCACTGCTTTGTGAAAATTCTTCTGAGTAATGAGAAAAAGCTTAAATATATTACTGTTGCAGCTCCTCATTTATTTTATCCCATAATCATTTCTGTTCTACATAGTTTACTTTCCTGAAGCCAACTGTATTAATATAATTCATACTCATTTTTACTTTGAAGGTGCAGAATTGTGTCAACAAAATCTACTGATAAAAAATCTGGTCTTTTAACTTTTCCCACATATAACAGTTAAAAGAACCACAAACCTCATTTCTCACATTTCTTCTCACAGTCCAGGTTTTTTAGCTAGGTAATTATCAACTACTTCATAATTTTGATTCTTAGGAAAGGATTAGAGAAAATCAGGTGGGAAAATAATTCTTCCGCCTTAAAAGATATATTTCATTTTGACAACCAAAATGCCTGGCAATGTTGTAAGTCCACACACAGAACTTCAGAGAAGCATTTTGGGCTTTTGTTGATATCATCAGTAATAGGCAGTGGAATAAAACAATACCTTGCAGAATTAGAGTCATAAGGGTCCTAAGAAGTTATCTAGTGCAAGGCCTCATCAAACCATGAAACTGTTACAACATCTCTGACAAATGGTTAGCTAATATCTGTTTGAAGAAACTCACAACTCTATAACACATTTCCTTTCCTTTTGGGACACCTTTATGTGTAAGGAAGGTGTTCATTATGCTGAGCTGAAATCGATCTTCCTACATCTTCCACCTACTGTCTAGTTCTACCTTCTAAAGTCAAGCAAAACATGACTAATTCCCCTTTCAAATGATACACCTTCAAATATTTGTATCTTGTAATGTAGCTCCCATCCTACTAAGTCTTCTCTAGTGGTCTCCAATTCCTTCAACTAATTCTCATACAGAATGGTTTTGAGTCCTTTAACTACCTGGACCCACCTCTTCCGTATGTACTTCAGCTTTACAATTAACCTTGAAAACAAAGTACCCAGAATTGGACATTAGCTTTATTGTAAAATACAGAAAGATGAATTACTGTCTTCCTCACTCTGAACTCTGGACTCTATGATTGCATGAGCTTCTTTGACTTCCATATGCCACAATGTTCACATTGAGTTTTCTCACTGGCTACTAAGATGCTGATGTCATTTCAGATGAACTGATACCTAAAAACAACTTCTTCCTCCAAAGGTAATACAGTTGATTTTCTTAACCTAACTGAAAGATGTCATGTTTATCCCCTACAAAGTTTAATCCTGTTATATTCTGTCCCATGTTCTACCCTTTCCAGATCTTTCTTGGATCTCAATTCTGTCATTCAATGAATCATCTCTCCTTTCCAACTAACAGTCATCCACAAATGTGATAAGGGTGCTGTGGTTTCATCCACATTTTTTTCCCAAAGTGTTGAACAGTAGAAGGCCAAAATAAAGCTGGGTGGCACACTAACAGAGACTTCAAGTCAATCAGAACCTATTAAGCACTTATTTTTGAAAGGCATTACAAAATACAACTTCTAGCAAATAAGCACCAAAGATTCAAAGACAAAAGCAGAAAAAGTCCTAGACCTCACAAGGAGCAAGTAGTGGAAAGAAAGACCTCAATGTCAATATATAAAATAAGAACAAGGTAACTTTGAAACGGACATACTAACAGCTGAAGGGAAGATGAAAATCTTCAAGCAGAAGGTGGTACTTGAACTGAGTTCTGAAGGAAATCAAGGATTTCCAGAAGCAGCGTGTTCCAGGCATGGGAGACAGATGGTAAAAAGGTATTGAGACATATCACAGGATCATAGATTAAGAGCTGGAAAAAATTTTAGAGGCTTTAAGTCCAATCCCATCATTCTACAAATGAGGAAACAAAGGATAAGTGCCCTATATGAGGAACAGTTAGGAAGCAATTACAGGTGGACCATGGAGTACATGAAAGGAATAATGTGAAAGAAGACTAAAAAGGTAGGAAAAACTCAGCTTGTGAAGAGCTTTAACTGTCCCAATCAGTTTATATTTAACCCTCAAGGTAACCAAGAATACACTGGAGATTATTGAGTAAAGGAAAGACATTGTCAGACATACACTTTAGAAAATGCAATTTTGATGGGGCAGAACCAAGATGGTGAAGTAAAAGCAGTGACTTGCTTGAGCTCTCCCCCAAACCTCTCCAAATACCTGTAAAAAATGACTAAACAAATTCTGGAGCAGCAGAATCCACAAAAAGAGCAAGTGAAACAAATTTCTAGCCCAAGACAATCTAGATAGTTGATAAGAAAGGTCTGTTGTGTCAGGCTGGGAAAGGAGCACAGTTCAGAGTGGGCCGTGCAGGCAAAGATGGGGCCGGAGGAAACCTGGAACAGGCCTCAGGGGACTGAATCACGGGAAACTGTGGCAGTTTCCAGACTTTTCAACCCACAAATGCCAAAGACAACTTAGAAGGTCAGTAGGAAAGGTCTGTCAGATCTGGGTGACAGAGGAGCATGATCCAGCCCTGGCCCTACAACAGCCTTGGGGCAGTGGCCACAGAAGCAGCGGTTGCTTCTGAAGCTCTCAGCCCACAGATGGTGGGGTGATACAGTGGCTGATCAGAGGGGGATTGCAGAGATCTCTTTGCTAGAACTAAGGCAGGATTCTCTTGCTTTGCCCATGCCTGGATCTGGGTCACATCCTGGGTAGCAGCCCGGGGGCAAGGAGGATTGCTAGTGTGGTGGAGCTTGTGGTGGTGGAGAGAGAATAGTCCTCACAGTTCCAAGGCAGAAAACAGTGTTTGTGGTCACTCACAGACCAGAACACAGGCCAGGAAAGGAGTAAACACCTCTCCTTTAATCATACCACCTTGGAAGTACTGAAAATTTACAGATCCCTAGAAGTATCTCTGAAAACAGCTGCACAAAACCCCTGAAGTATGGGAAAGCACACCCTCCATACTGGAAGCAGACCCCTCCCCTAACAGAGTTAAAAAGCAAGACTCAAGTGGAACATAAAGAGGTAAACAGGAAAGAGAAATCATAAGGGACTTATCAAAGGTTGAGCTGTTTATATTTCTACATGGAAAGATGTTACTTATAACTCATGAGACCTTTGTCATTATTAGGATAGTTGGAGGGAAAAAAACATATGGATAGATAGATAGATATAGGGCACAAGGTGAGTTGAAGAGGAAGGGGTGATATCTAAAAAATAAAATTAAGGGGTGAGAGGGGATACTAGGAGAAGGAGAAAGGGAGAGATAGAATGGGGTAAATTATCTCACATAAAACAGACAAGAAAAAGTCTTTACAGTGGAGGGGAAAAGGCAGGAGGTGAGAGGGAATGAGTGAACCTTACTTTCATCAGATTTGGCTTAAGGAGGGAATAACATACACACTCAATTGGATATGGAAATCTATCTTACCCTACATGAAAATGAGGGGGGAAAAGGATAAGAGAGCAGGGGGAATGATAGAAGGGAGGGCAGATTAGGGGAGGAGGTAATCAGAAGTAAATACTTTTGAGGAGGGACAAGGTCAAAGGAGAGAACAGAATAAATGGGGGGGTGGGATAGGATGGAGGGAAATACAGTTTTTCACAACTGACTATTATGGAAGTGTTTTGCATGACTATACATGTGTAACCTATATCGAATTGCTTGCCTTCTCAATGAGGGTGGGTGGGGAGGGAGGAAGGGAGAGAACTTGGAACGCAAAAGTTTTAAATATGAATGTTAAAAATTGTTTTTACATGCAACTGGCAAATAAGATATACAGGCAAAGGGGTACAGAAATCTAGCCTGCCGTACAGGAAAACAGAAGGGGAATGGGATAAGGGTGGGGAGGGGGGGAGGATGACAGAAAGGAGGGTAGATTGGGGGAAGGAGTATTTAGAATGCATACCATCTTGGGGAGGGGCGAGGAGAGAGATGGGAAGAAAATCTGGAACTCAAAATCTTGTGGAAGTGAATGCTGAAAACTAAAAATAAATTTAAAATAAACACAATTTTGACACCTAAAAGGAGGATAGATTACAGTGGAGAGAGACCTGAAGTAGAAGACCAATTAGAAGACTACCACAATAATCCACACAAGAAGTGATAAAGGTCTGGGTGACTACGCTAATATAGAGAAGATGCAAAATACGTTGTGAAAAAAAGTGTCTGGCAAATGACTGTTTATGTGGGGAAAGAAAAAGAGAAGTCAAGGATGACACCAAGATTGTAAATCTGGGTGACTGAAATGATGGTGATTCCTCCCCTCCTGCCCCTCAAAAGTAATAGGCAAATTCAGAAGAGAAGGTATTAGAGCAATAAGTGAGGGTGGGGGGAACAGAGAAAAGTTCCATTTTGAACATCTTAAGTCTGAGATGCTTCTGGGACATCCAGTTTTAAAAGTTCAACAGTTAGTTTGTAATTCAGGACTAGAGTTCAAGAAAGAATATCTCTGAGAGTTATCTGTGCAAGATGATAATTAAAACCACAGTGAGCTGATGTGGTCACCAAGAGTAAGTACTGAAAAAGAAAAAAAAAAAGGAGAGCTAGCCCAAAACAGAGGTTTGGGCAATAACCATGGATAGGGGCTATGGTATTGTTGATGATACTCCAAAGAAAATTAAGAAAGAGTAGACAGGAAGGAATAGCTAGGAGACAGCAGTGTCACAAAAACCCAGAGTATCCAGGAGGAGAATGTATACAATGTCAAATGCGGCAGAAATGTTCAGAAGAACGAGTACTGAAAAAAAGCCAAGATTCTTGATGACGACAGAGAGAGGAACATCAAATGAATGATGAGGTTTGAAACCAGATTACAAAGACTGAGAAGTGACAGCAAAGAAAGGAAGCAGAAGCAACAAGTATAAACAGCTTTTTCTAGGAATTTGGATGAGAAATGGAGGAGAGATATAGGATAACAGGTTAAGAAAATGACACCTCTCTCCCTCCACCCTGACCCCACCTTGGGACTGATGCATTTATTAGCAACAAAGAAGGAGTAATAGTAGAATGGAAGACTGAAGATTGGAGAGCAGAGATGATTGTGGCCGACAATCATTGACAGTTCACTCAGTAAACCAATTATGAACCCACCCAACTATACTATCATCTATCAACTTGGCATCCTGTTCACAATGGCAAAAGATTTTGCAAGATGGCTTATTAAAACCCAGAGAGACGATGTCAGCTAAATTCTCCAAAATAGTTAACTTCATCCAAAAAAAAGGAAAGGATGTAACTGGCATAACTCTTTTTTTCCTTCTCTTTAAATTTCTTTTTTTGGGGGGGAGGCAATTGGGGTTAAATGATTTGCCCACGGTCACACAACTAGTAAGTGTCAAGTGTTTGGTCTGAGGCCAGATTTGAACTCAGGTCCTCCTGATTTCAGGGCGGGTGCTCTATCCACTTCATCACCTAGCTGCCCTAGGCATAATTCTTTCTTAATGGATCTCTGCAGGATCAAAGTGAACACCTTTTTACCTTCTAAAGAGAGGCAAAGGGAAGCAAGGAGAAGAACATCTCACCTGAACCAGTGCTTCCTTCATTGCAGTCCAGTTGGATACTCTCCAAGCACACTCCAGCACAAGATAAGGATTTATATGTCCTTTTGACTGGCCATATTCTGTCAAAGCTTCCCACTGGTTTAACTCCTTAGAGCAGCTATATAAAAAAAAATTCAACAGTTCTATTAATTTCACAGACCAATTCAATCAACATTAATAAAAAATTATTTTAAAGTATTTCATATACTTTCCAAAACCAGGGGAGGAGGGCAGGGTAGGGAGGAGAAGCGTAGGAGAGAAACACTTCAAAAACAAATAGGCTTTCTTTATTAAAGTTAAGTACCTACAAACCAGAAATAAAATTTTCACCTTCTGAAAGTGAATCTACTTCTCATAGGTAATTAACTACATGATACCCTGAAATAGTTATGAACACAATTTAAGTTATACTTCAAACTGTCTACATCACAAATACCCAAGGAAAGTTTCTACCAATTATCCAAAAGGTAATTAGGCAGGACTTAGAGAGTTCCTCCCCATGTCCCTTTCACAGTCCACTTAAAGTAGTAGATAGTCCAATTTGGAATTTAAAATTTTCATTTAAAATTTTTCCTGCTTGTGCCTGCCAGGGCTTCCAGATACCTAATAGCCAGCAACACCACCTGCCAAGAGGTTGAACAGAACCTACTACTCTCTTGCCTTCTCCCCATTCACTGATACTTTGCCTGGACTCATTCCCCTGTAATAGAGAGAATAACTCAATTTCCTCTTACTCTACCCAACCTAGGGATTCTAAACCCTGGCTACTGAAGGGCAAATACCTAAACTCCTGAACTCAGCTACCTGCTCCCTCTTTACCATTCACCTCAAGCCTATGGATATAGTGCTTCCCTCCAGGCATACCTACCTGCCCTTCCCAATGCGACCTCAGGATTTCTCCCTCCATAATTAACAAAGTTCCTTTCAATTTGTTAACAATCTGTCATAGCTGACAGAAAGCCAGTTTGAGGCCAGATAACCTGGACTGAAGTTGTACCTCTGACATGTACTGGTCAGAAACTATAGCCAAGTCACTCAACCACCCAGGGCTCTAGGTAACTCTGAGACTTTAAATTCCGGACACACCATAAACCTACAATGGTAGAGGAGTTTCCTCACCCAGCAGTTCAGTATCCCAATAAAATCTCAGATTCAGTACCCATCCCTTCCTTTCTCTTGTTCCCCCTTCCACATTCTGGCACTCACTAAACTGTGCCCCACCCCCACTTCTAGATGACATTGGATCCACTGCCATCTATCTATGCTATCTAGGGCTATTTTTGCTTTTTCTCATACCCTCTTACTCACTGGTCTTGTTGGGGGAAATCAGAATACTTACTATCTGCTGTCACCACCTCCAGACCCTCCCTCTACTTCCATCACTCAGAAACTTCTCTGCCTCTCCCTCTTTAAGATTAATATTATTTAAATTTATCACTCAATTCAGAACCTGCTTATTATCTACTGGCCACCCCCCAATCTCAACAAGTAGTGACGAGTTCAGTGTCTCCCTCTCCACTCCAACTTCTATTTTCACGCTATGAGACTTGCTGTTTCCCAGTTTTTATTTATTCAATTCTAGACTCCACCTCACCTCCACTCAGAGATGGTAGTACCCTTGACCCTGCCATCACCAGAAGGGTTCAACTTTCATGTTCAAGAAATCCAAAATTCCTTTACCCAATGATAACATTTTATCATTCTTTCTTACCTTACCATACTTAACCCTATTCTTCAAGTTCATCTTGACCTACAATATATGTAGTTTCAATAGTTTTCCAAGCTATCACCCCTGCTCTGGCTACATCTTCTCTCTTCCCAATCTCTAACTCTTACTGAACCAGTCAACTCTATACTATTTTCTACTCTTAAATATCATATACCCTTGACCTGAACATGACCTGCCAGACCTCAACCCTAGATAATATCCACCATTGTCTTTCTTTGGTCCCACTAAATAAAGCTGAAGGGAGCCATGAAACCATACTAACCAGGTCTACTTGATTTCTCCCCAATTGATTCCCTATCACAGAGAGAGAGAACAGCATAGTAGCTATTCCAAAACTTCTCTACTCTCCTTAAGCATCCCATTAGCACCCCTTCACCACTCTCAGTTGAAGACTTCAACTCATACATACAGAAAAGCAAAAACCTGAGGCTATGTGCTGAAACTAGAGAGCTCCCTCTTTTTCCTTTTTCATCTCACATCCCTCTGACATCATCCCCCACTATCTTCTCCTTCACTTCTGTGTCAGATAATGAGATGGCCCTTCTCTTTACCAAAGTTAACTCCTTTACATGTACTCAATCTCATCCTGTTTTCTCCAGCAGATGGAACCTATTATGATCTCTATACTTGCACTATTCCTCAATCTCTCCCTATCTACTTCTTCCTTCCTTGCTGCCTACAAACATGCCTAATTCTTCTCCATTTTTAAAAAATACTCACTAGCCCTTATCATATGTGCTAGTTCTTAATCCAAATCTCATCTGTCCTCCACTAAACTCAAAAAAGCCATCTTCTTCACAACTGGCAAAACAAAATAAAATAAAACAAAAAAAAACAAAACAAAACACCTCAATAAGCTCCCTGTTATTTTCAGGATCAAATATAAACTCCTCCATTTGCCAGGTATAGCACTTCACAATCTGCTTCCTTTCTGTATTTCCCATCGTCTTACAGATCACTCCTCCTGGGCACCCTCTATGGTACAGCCACACCAGACTACTTGCTGTTCCTCACAAGAGACATTCCTATTTCCCAGGACTGCACTGACTGCCTTCTGCTTTTCTCTCCTCTACTTAGAATCCCTGACTCGCCCTAAATGCCACCTCGTACAAAAGGCTCTCCCAGGCCCTCTAGCTACTCGTATACTCCCCTACGGCTACCTTCCAGCTATTCTGTCTGTACCATGTATATATCTATTTATGTATAAGTCATTTCCTCTATAAGAACTTCTCCTTGAGGACAAAGCCTGTTTTTGCTTTTTCTTTCTATGTTTACTGCTTAGAGCCTGTCACAGAGTAAGAGCTTAATAAATGATTTCTGATTGATTGATAGGATCTCAAACAGTACTAATAACTAGCATTTTTAAGGAATGAAACTGTTGAACAATATCAATCTCAGAGGCTTACCGAATCCAGTGGTCTTCCCAAAGCTGATATTCTGGGAAGATAGAGGGAGATGCGTTATTCCTCTCATGTTCTTTTTTGGCCTTTTCCATTGCTTTTTCATATGATTCTTGTGCCTTTAAAAGAAAAGTTCCTAACAGTTTTAGTATCTGACCTAATTCCAACCAAGATCTGAATAAGAATGGAATTATTCTGAAACAACAAAAACATGGCATTCCTCCTCCCTTCTCATTAATCTTGGGCCTCTCTTTTCAATTCATTATTCATAGAGAGCCTCTAAAAGAATATAAAAATGGGCAGAGAGAGAGCAAGAGTGTCTAATTTTTAACTGGAACACAAGGGAAAACAAAGATAAATTACTAAAGTTCTCTATTTTATTACAATGAAAGAAGGCAGAATTTCCTAATTAAATTCCTTGCATTGTTACATTAGGAAATTTTGAGCACTTTGGGGGGAAATTTTCTTGATACTACTCTCTCTTGGTTCTTTTCCTACCCTGTCTGATCACTTCTTTTCTGTCTTTGATGGATCATCATCCACGTCACACCTGCTAAGAGTAGGGGACCCCAAGACTCTGTCCTTCATCCACCCTCACTCCTATACTATTTCACTTGGTAATTTCATTAGCTTCCATGATTTCAATTATCTCTAAGTAGATGAATTTCAGATCTACTTGTCCAGGCCTAACACCTCTTTTGTCCTCCAATATCATATCTCCAACTGCTTTTTAAAAAGCGTGAGCTGTTGCCCTGTAGACGTCTTAAACTAAAATATGTCAAGAACTGAATTCTTTATCTTTCCCCCAAAAATTCTCCCTCCTTCCTCTCTGCTCCAAACTTCCCTATTATTGGGGAATGTACCACCATCCTCCCAGTCACCCAGGCTCACAACTTAAATGTCATTCTCACCTCTTCACTCTCAACCCATATCCAATCTGTTATCAATTCCTGTCAATTCAAACTTTGTAACATCTCTCATAAATCTCCACTTAACTGCTCTGACACTGCCACTCTCCTGATCACCTCACACCTACACTATTCCAATAGACTACTGGCTGTGCTTCCTGTCTCCAGTCTCTCTTCCCACTACAATACATTCTCCTCAAGGCTGTCAAAATGATTTTCCTAAAATGCAGGTCTTGACCATATCGCCTCTGTATTCAATAAACTCCAGCGGCTCTCTATCACCTCTAGGACCAAAAATAAAAGCACCTGTTTGGTTTTTAAAGCCCTTCATAATCTAGCCCCTACATACTATCTTTCTTATTACCTTTCTTTCCCAACCTACACCTTATTCTTCCCCCTCCCCACCATATATTCTGTGATCCAATGATATTGGCCTCCTTGTTATTCCTTGAACAAAAAAAAACCTCCTCACTCCAAATACTTTCATGCCTGTCCCTTGCCTGGAACACAATCCCTCTTCATCTATGCCTCCGAGCTACAGCTAAAGTCCTACCTTCATCAAGAAGTCTTTCCTAGTGCCCCTAAACTTTAGTGTCTTCCCTCTGAGAGCACCTCCAATTTATTCTGTGTATATCTGGCTTGTACAGAGTTATATGCATGTTGACTCCCCCATTAAACTATGAGCCCCTTGGGAGCAGGAACTATTAGTGTTTTGTTTTTGTCTTTCTTTCTAGTAAGTGTCTGGCATATAATAGGTGCCTGATAAATGCTAAGTGACTGAGCACAAAATTGCATGTCTGGACTATATTATAACAGTTTTGACCTCAAGCTTTAGATAAGTAAATATAAAAATGCAAGTAAAAATAAAACCAAAATGCAGTCTAACTAGAATTTCATATGGCTCAAAGTAAGTAATGATTTCAGACAAAACTATTTCTAGATCAGTGTCTGATCACAGAATAGAGAATTACATTCTAAAAAAATTTATCCTACAAATGTGGTGTTTTTCTTATATCAAAATTCCATTAAAAAGGGTTCTTTGTACAAGTTCTGTTATCTTAAAAATAAATGTGTTATGCACATAAATCACACATCAACTATAAAATATTAATTCTATCAAATAGTGGTTACCTGCTCAAAGAATCCATGCTGCTCATATGCTATAGCTGTTGCTGTCTCAGGAAATTTGCACCGCTTTTGCCATAAACCTGCCCACATATCTTCCTCTTGTAACAGAGAATAAAGTTCAGCAAGGGAATCCAAAATTTCCTGAAAAAACATCAAGGAATCAATATATAGCAAAAAACCTATGTGAGTTTTGATGAGAATATTTTTAAAACACAGCAATTTTATGGCAATTTAAGATTAAACCAATTTTAGAAATTTAGTTTAACTATAAATATCTAATGAAAAAATGAAGTTACTTACTTGTTGAGGTGGAGTTATACTCTCCTGTTCATAAAATTCAGTTGTCTGTTTGGGTTTAATTTGAAGACTCAGACCTTTTTCAAAAGCCTGGTGCTCTAGCATTAATGTAGAACGGAACCAGAGATTGTGGGTTTTTCCCAAGTATTTCAGCACACAAGGTCTGATAGGAATTGGAGGGACACACTGTGACATTGCTTCCACAAAACAGTTTAGAGCACTTGGCTGGCAATCCCTTTGGACTTGGTGACTACCACTGCATAAGAACGGGCTTATTTCACCTGCAAGAGCCTGAAATAAAGGTATTAGTTTTTAGATTATCTCTCAAAATCAACATACTGCCAACATCTCTTCTTTCACAAAGCCCAGTAATATTTTTGATCATTTACTCTATGCCAAGATCTACTGGTTTCCTTTGTCTTTTAAAAAATCTACCAAGGCTTTATTTTTCTTTCAGGGATATCAGCAATGTAAATGCTGAAGAAAATAAAATTTAAAAACAAGAGCTAAAGTTACCTCTTTCTGAAATATCAATATTTAGTCAAAAAGTATTTTTTTAAAAATCTCACATGTTGCTGTCGATCTGAGAGAATTTTCCACAATCTTGCAAAAAGCTGGATCCAGGTCTTTTCTGCTAATGTTGTTGAAATATGGCACAGCTGAACAAAGGCACTGAGCAATGCACCAGTCTATAGATGGAAGAAAACCCAACAACAATTAGCTCAGCTGGTCAACAGTTCTTACCATGGAGACCACCGAATACAAAAAATTTCATGCTATTAAAACACAATCTATTTTTTAAAACAATCAACAAAATCTAATGAAAATATCAGGTTTCCAACAGTTAATATAATGAATATAAATTAAATTTGAATGACATTGAACAAAATCTCAAGACTTAGCTTATAGAAAATTATTTCAATATAGAAATTTTCCTTCCATTACGAATAAGCTTAAATACATTTTAATACATATTAATGTATCAATCATGCTTTTTTTATGTACACATTTATATACACATTAAAAAAACAACTGTTTCTTTTGAACTCATTTTAAATGTTTTATCATATTTTCCCTTCTATTTCACTCCTGACTCAATCTATGCTGGAGGAACATAAATTCTGGCAAGTCTAACACTAAAATGAAAGACTACGTCTGTCATTCGTCAACCAAATTTAGCTAACATGAGGAATGATGCTCATCACCAAATTAACTACAGGATAAAGAATATTTTTGACCACAACAACCCTATAGGACCTATTTCATTCACTGCAGTAAAATACCCACACTCATAAATGCAAAGACGAATTATGGAAGTAGATTCTATCTATCCTAAACAAAATTTTTTACAGTATACCTGGCCTGGTGATGATACTGCTAAAAAAAAAAAAATGTAACATGGTATCAGTCCCCAAACATTCACAAGCGCTTATTATGTACCAGGCATAAAAAAAAAAATGAGGCAAAAACAGCTCCTACCCTCACGGAGCATACATTCTAACGTAGGGGTTCCTAACCCTTTTTGTATAGTGGACCTCTTAGGCAGTCTGGTGAACCTATACACCCCTTCTGAGAATAATGCTTTTAAATGCATAAAATACATAGGATTACAAAAAAAAATTAATTATAATGAAATACAATTATCACAATATTAAAAAAACAACCTCACGGATCCCAGGTTAAGAACTGTTATTCTAATGGGGGAGACAGTACGTAAATAACTAGGTATACAGAAGACATATAAAGAGTAGATTATGGTAATCTGAAAAGGGAAAGCCATTAGCCACCAGGGACTGGAGGGGGACTGAGAAAGGCCTCCTATAGAATGTAGAATTTTAGGTGATTCTTGAAGGAAGCCTGGAAAACTAAGAGGCAAAGTTGAGGGCCAAGTATTCTAAGTGTGAGAGACAGGAGATATAGGAATGTTATGTTAGAGGAATTACAAGTTTTCCAGAGTAGCTGGATCTTAAGAGTGCACAGAAGGGAGTAGAGACTAAGTAAAAAAGAAGAGATCAAGTTCTGATGAGCTTTAAATACCAAAGAGAGTATTTTATATCTGATTCTAGGTTGAATTAGATGGCTTCTGAGGTTCCTTCCAATTCTGAGAATCTATAAACAAAATTTCCCCTATTTTGTATGAAAGTATTATGAAAAATAAGGAGTAATATAAATGTATTCCATATATGAACACACATTCTCTCCTAATTCTTACCTACAAACATAAATAGTTTATGGCTCTCATCAGTTCAAATCTCATACTGGAGAGATTTTTAAAAAACTTAGCATACTAATCTATCCCATCTTTATCCCATCTTATACTTAAAAATAGTGCATATATCACATTAGGTATTATTATTAGACAATTTTTCCATTTCCTACCACAACAGGAAGTGAGGAAATGACATAGTAAACCTGTCTTGTAAGAATCTGTCCTCTCCTCCCATCAACAGACAATATAACTAACTTATACATTATTTAAATAAGATGATCACTTTAGAGTTTTCCAGGACTACAAGAGTGAATTAGGCAAGTGAAATGTGAGATTTAAGAAAGATCAGGTTTACAATGGGATGACATCACTTTAGGATTTTACAGGCTTTTCAAATAAGAAGTTGCGATTCCAATATACAAACCTTAACTTCCCGAAGAGAGTCAAGGAATTTATCATGTCTGTTGGTCAGCATGTGCAACTGGTTACCAATGTCTTTTTCCGAAAGTTCTTTGGTTTTAGGTGTGCTAGTCTGATCTCCAGGAGCTAATTCAATATCTATCTCCACATCCTATATCAAAGAAAATTTTAAATTAGTTAGATTAAATCTGGTGGACAGCATTTTGTATAGCTCCTGCTGAAATCTTGGCACTCAAAATTCTTTGTCATCTTCTGAAAGTTTGTAATCATAATTTCATTAAGTATGATTTGGCTCCATAAAAATATATTCCTCTTGTTTTTTTGGAGGGCATAATTTTTCTAATCCTGATAGGAACACTAAAGTATTTAAAACAAATCATCAAAATAAAAAAAATAAAGTGGAAATCAAAGCAGATAATAATCAGACCTATTAAGAGTCAGAATATTATTCTTTAAAGTTCAACATATAAGAAATTTGCTTAGCTGTTTTAGTAATTCAGACATAAGTAATTCAGACATAAGCTGGGTATATTAAACTGATTTCTTAAGAGAAAAAAAAACAAACAAACATCTTTCAGCTTGGCTATCCAAAGCTTTCTGGATGTCATAAAAAGTTCAATTTCCAAAAAGTGATTCTGCAAAAAAACAAATAAACAAAGAAAAGATCCTTTTCTTCTCTTTATCTGCATTATTATCTCAATCCTAATATTACTATTAGCTACCAATCTCAGTTGGAACTACTTTTTATCTTAAAAGTCTTACAGAATTACAGGATTCTTAAAACACTACAATTTAAAAGCTATTTTATAGAAGAAAATTATTTAAAAAAAACAATTAAGATAGATTCATTAATATTCACGAATACTAAAAAAAATTCTGAATACTCCTGCTTCTCCTACAAATGCACAAATGCCCTAGATATAAGTTAGGGAAAACACTGAGTCCCATCTCAATAATAAAAGAGTGCTCCTTTTATAGGAAAAAGACAAAATATACAAATTAATCAACCACTTTAAAAAATTACTTACTCACCATGAACTGGTTTCCTTAAAAAAAAATGAACTTTATGGCTATATGTCTATGATGCAAAGATCCTAACTCTCAAATGTATCTGGTTATATTTCAGTGAAGCCAGTGTAGCCACATATAGGTTATCAAATGCCTCATAGCAATGTCTAATATTTTGGTACAAGCTACTCATTCAGAAAGAAAACCAAAAAATCAGCAAAGTTAAATAATAAGAGTAATAATTTATATATACAGTGCTTGAAGATTTGCAAAATGCTTTACAAGTCATCTCATTTGGTATTTGGAGGGCTTTGGGAGGGAGCACAAGACAGTCACTGCTTTCCCTCTGCCATCTTGGCTCCGCCCCTACAAGTCATCTCATTTGATCCTCACAACAACCCTGTAAAGTAAGTGTCATTATTACCCCCATTTCCACAAATGAGGAAACTGAAGATGAGAGAAGTCAAGTGTCTTTCCAGCTAAGTTCACACAGTGAATGTCTGAGGAAGGATTAGCACTCCGGTCTTGAGCATAGCACTGTCTTCAATTGTTTATGCTAGACAACCATAAAACAAACACCAAAATGGGTGTCAAGGATCTCAAAGCTGAATGGCAAAATGCTCAGAAACTGAGAGGAAAAAAAAATAAAAGCCTATCATTCAGGGATGGAACATGTGTATGTCTCTGACCTGAAAATTTTATGATGGCTAAAATTTTCTTTTGGGAAAAAAAAAAGCATTTCAATCTCTTTTTTAAAAAATGAATTAATAAAACTCATCTTACCTCTTCTTTGGATTCACTGTTCTCTCTTTCTCGAGGTTCCTGTTTGACATGTGTTACCATGGCAAATGCTGCCCGATCATGACTATCAGCAAGGTTGATAACATTAGTGATAGATGGGAGCATAGCTCCTTGACAACTTGTACCAATTGTGGTGTTTCTCTCACATACTGCCAACAGGAGCTAAAAAAAGATTTTTATTACGAAAAGAGAAAAACAATTTTCATTTTAAACAGCATTTAGGATGTATAAATAAATGCTTAATATTGCCAAATGAATCTGAATTGGACTGCTTTACTGATCATTTTGTCATTAGTCAAATTTCAAACCATTTGGTACATAGAGCATAATATGTACCATCTCAGATGGTACCATCTTACCTTTCCAGCTAGCCTAATCATATTGCTCTCCTACATACACTCTGTGTTCTAGTCAAACAGAGAAAAAACATTTATTAAGGGAACAATCATTTATTAAGTACCTACCTATGTGCCAGGTACTATAGGAAGCACTTTGCAACTATTAAGTCATTTAGTCCTCATTTAATTATAGGAAGTTGGTGTTATTATTATCCCCATTTGACAGTTTAGGAGACTCAGGTAAAACAGAGGTTAAGTGACTTGCCCAGGTCACACAGCTAGTAACTATGATTTGAACTCAGATCTTCCTGACTTCAGGCCCAGTGCTCTAACCACTGAGGCACCTAGCTGCTTCTGCTTTCCAAATATATCCTGTGTTCCCCTTCCCTCTATGCCTTTGCCCCCAGTTTCACTGTGCCTGAAATGTTTTCCCTCTTGCTCCTTTGTCCTACCCATCCTTTAAAGCTCAACTTAAATGCCACCTACAAGAAGTCTTCCCAATTCCAAATTATTCATGACCTTCCTTCTTCAATCTCACTCTTTATCTAGTAGAGCATTTTGCTGTTATGTGGCCATCTCCAGTCCTCCTGATCTATATCTTGCCACTAGACCCAGATGGCTTTGGGGGAGAAAGTGAGGCTTGCCTCCTCACTCAAATCCAATTCACTTGCAAGTCATGGCATCATCCTCCTGATGTCATGGTCTTCTTCGAAAATGAAGGACAAACAGCAACATCTGTCATGTATATTGGTATCTTATCCCCCTACCAGACTGTAAACTCTCGGAAGGGATCATGTCTTAAGATATTCTCTATCTCCCCTACCACCTAAAGTAGTGCTCTGTATATGGTTTTATAATAAAAGAATAACCCTCGGGGGGAGGGGGTTGGGAGAATCACCTATACAATTACAAATATGGGATTTTTTACAAAAGCAAATAGTATAATGATATACTGGATTATTATGCCACACAAACCACTTCTGTGTTAATAAGTCATTGCCAACAGCTCTGACTTTCTGCTGTCTTTTACCAGGCTAAATACTTACTTAAAATTAACCTGTCATTTTACTTAATACAGAGAAGGGGACAAGTAGAAATTAACTTTTCTAATAGCCTCAGTAATTTTTAAAATGAGAAACTGAGGCAAAGATAGATTATACAACTTGTTCAAGGGATAAAATTACTGACCAAAATGCCTGAGGATTCTCCTATCCCATGCTAACAGGTAAATCATTACCTATAACCTTAATGGGAACATCAAGGAACCCACTTTTGTTGATAAGAACTAAAGAGAACTGACTTAACATCTATTGAAACTCCTACTCCAAGCCTGAACAACATCCGGTCTGTTTTACATTCTCTACAGTTTTTGCAGGGTGCCTGAAATCCTTTGGCGCACAAGCAGCCCCATGTTGTGCAGGCCTACCCTAAGGGAACTTTGCATAGTCAGTTTTGCTGAGGGACTTGCATTTTCAAGGGCTGCCTGAAATCCTTTGGCAGGCTGCAAGAGCACGTGGGCCGTAAGCGGCTTGCAATGTTGTGCAGGCCTGTCCTACCCTATCCTTATGCTAGACTCAGCCTCTAGAAACTGAACCATTTCAAATAGTTTTTAATATAGATTCCTTTGCTCAACAGCATTTTAAGAGTTCAAAATGGAAGAATGCAGAGGGTTGGCAACATCATGACATTAAAGGATACAGGGATTAATTAGCTTGGTGATACTTTGAGAGTTTAAGAGCTAAACGAGATAATGCTCAAATTCCCAACACTGGAGTAAATTTTGTTTAAAAATAATTTTCACACTCAAGACTCAGCAAAGTTTTGGCTATACAGTGAAGAAAATTATGTAACATTCTAAAAGATTCACAATTTAGAAGCAAAGCTTTTTGATATTAATTGAAAGTAACGATTTAAAAACGCATTTAAAAAACCACTGTAGGAATCTAACATGGTTTTTTGAAAGTATTCAAAAAATAAATATATTGGGACATCATTTGTTGTTAAAATTTGTCTTAGATCCCTATTTCATTTAGCACAGCCATTCTGGATTAAATCAGCAACAGGACACACAGCAAAAATGTTTTTTCCTACAATTTGTTTTTGTCATAAGAGGGCAATTTGAGTTGGCATTTTTAAGGTATCAATACACCACCAAAAGCATTTTATAATGCTATCTACACTTAAAATACCAGCAAATAAAATTTGGTTTGAAATTTCCTTTATGATGTCTCTATTTAAATATGGCTCTAAGGGTTATATTTCAAGTATGTCCCAGTAATACCACTGTTAAAAGAAGTTTTTTCTAGCAGCTTTTAAAGTGCACTTCAGCAGCTAATTCTAGCACTATCATGCAATAACACAAAAAAGTCTCGCGATTTTAAAGCACAGAATCAGTCACAAGGTATATCATTGCTCCCCAAATTCACAGAGTTCACTCCATCCTACCTCAATGCACTGCTTGATCCAAAAGTGGTTTCCCATGGCTTCCCAGTTCTGAGAACAAGTTACATAAAGCAAGCGTTCATAAACACGACGTTTCATGGAATTGTCAAACACTTCAAAAAATTTTGCTCGGATAAGTGGCTGAGCACAACGTAAGCCAGAAAGGAAGGCAGGCTCTAGTTTAGCAGTGAGTTCGCTTCCAGAAAGGTTCTCATCTCTACAGTGAAAGAAATATAAAGGTAGATAGGGGTTCTTCTTTTTTAGGAAGTTTACCTAATCTCAAATGCAAATAATCACCAAGTTCATTCACTTAAATGGCTCAAGCAGCAATTAGTGCATTCAGTAATATTTCCCACTATAAATTTTTTGATTTGGCACTTTAAAGTATTCTTTTAAATTTACTCATTGCTAGAAGATGAATGAATGGGAACCAAATAGCTACAATATTTGATTAATTGATGTAATTACCTATAGACATAATTAACAAGGTCTAAGAACTGGGCATTCAATTCAAGGTCTTCTGGAAAACGTTTTTCAATGTAAGTCATCATTTTCACCAACAAAATGGACTTCTCACGGAGTGTAGGTGTCTGTGAATTTTTAAAAAGAGAATTAATTTTCTCAATTTGAAAAATAACACACCCAAAAGTATTTCAACCATCTGCTTTTTATAAGTTTTTACACTACTGTTAAGTACAATGGGGCACGGTTATCTTCCTAAAAGGAAAGATGTCTTAAGAAGGCCCTTGTAACAATGGTTTTCAAACATGAATGCTTAAAATTTTCTAAATGCTATGTTCACTTTGATGTCGGATACATCTATCTACATGCGCATGCACGCGCACAGACACACTCTCTCTCTCTGAAAGATGACAAGTCAATCTAAAAGCTAGTTATTTAGAAATGGCCTAATGAAATGTTTAAAAAAAAAAACACCTAATTACCAATAGGCACAGATACGTCAGTAACCAACTAAATCATTCAGCTTTATATCCACAACAGACAAGATCAAAGTCATATTTTAAAGAAAATAATCTTCTTTCCTATGCAAGGCCATCATTGAAATTTTAGGAGCTGCTTCTGTTATTCTATCCCTAAACTTCCACTAATAAGAATAACAAGAAAGCTCATTTTAACATAAATAAGTATTACATTGAAGTGAGCAATAAGATTTATAGACCAACTAAGGTCTTGCTTTCAACATGTTCCAACATGGACAATACTGTAGAAAATCTTGACTCCTCTAAAAAACAGATTATGTGAAGTTAAACACACAATAATTGTAACTTTTAATCTTGGCTCAGGGTAAGAGGTGAGGAATCTTCCTCCTTTCAAAAGAGAGGGCAGGTGATTACGGGTGTGAAATGCTACACATTACATTATAGTCACGATTATTAATCTTAATTGACAGATTTTTTTTTTTGTTAAAATAAAGTGCTCAAGGGTATGAGAAGTGGATTGGGGTAAGATATCATGAAATAATTGATGCAAAAACAAAAAGCATCAATAAAATTTACTATCTTAGTTTTTAAGAGAAAAGGAATCATGAATGTAAAGATACTATATTTAAAGACCTCTGTGGAAGACTGAAAATCTTGCAACTAAGTCTATTGCATTGATAGAAAGTAATTTTATAAGAATAGATCACAAAGTTAAGAATAATGCCACCATTTTATTTTACTAGCTTACTTGATTGGCTGCCATAGGGGAATTATTTTTAACCCATTCTTCTACAGTTTTAACCACAGCACGAAGAATTTTGGCATCAGTTGATTTTTCAATTAGTGATGTTAGAATGGCCTGAATAAAGTTTTTCCTCATTTCCATGCTCATCACAGCAAGACGAGTTTTCACAAGATCCAAACTCAACATAACCAGTTCACTTGTCCCTGCTAATGTACAGAAACAGATTATTAGAGAGTGTAGAGTTTTATGGTTATAAATAACTAGTTATTTTAACAGGGAAACTTGTGCCCAAAACACACATCTCTCCCCCACCCCTCCCTCCAGCCAAGTTGCTACATTTAAAACTGGAAGAAACCTACTAAAATTTTCACTTCTTCAAAACAGTTTTTAACTTTCTTCCTCCTCTTCCTCCAACCCTTTAGAAGAGATGAATAAGGGGAACCACAGCTAGTGGAAGGTTAGCGGAGCTATGAGATGAAGTCTATTTTGGGGAAAGGAATAGGGTTAGAGGACGGGGAGGCAGAGATGGAGAAAAGATTGATCTTACACATGAAATTGGGAGCCACACTATATAGACCCTGAAATTGCATTAGTTACACTCATAGAAGCTGAAAGCCAAAGTACTCAAGGGCTTCCATGAGTTGTACTTAAAATTAGGATCAAAACTGAAGAGCACAGCACCTTAGATGTCATCTAAGCCCTTCATTTTATAATGGAGCAAACTGAGTTACTGAGAAGTGACTTGCCCAAAATCACACATAAGAGACCACATGAGGATCTGAACTCAGGTCCTCTGCCTCCATAATAAGTGTTCTCCCACTATACTCTGCCCAGCTGCACTGCAGCTTCAGCTGTAACTGGTCTTCTGTGCACAAACCACACACAGGAATACATAGTATCTATTTAAATGTCTGTGGGTGATGCTTCCATTATTGACGAAGACATTTTAGAAATAGTTCCACGTATTCTCCTTCAGCAGGTTGAAGCATTTTTGACCACACATACTACCTAGTGGTGAATTTTCCTGAGACACTTAAATATAAAATTCCTGTAATTTTCAATTCTCCAATTCTCAAAAGATTATATACGAAAAAGCTGACTTTTTGACATAACAACTTAAATTGTGGTTTTCACCAGATATTTAGAACCCAATGCTTAATATGTAATACACTTCCATCAGTTTTTTTTTTAAATAATCAATACAAATTTTAAAAACCCATTATTATTGAGGGGCCACTCACACAGCATTCTCATTTTCATTGTGACATTACCAAAAAGGGTAAGGTACCAAATGTGTTACCTGTGTTAGCTTCTGCAGTTCCTGATGCCGCCTGTGGATTTAAATGCTCTCTAACCATCTTCTGTAGAGAACGCATGAAAACTGAAATCAATCTGTCTATGTAGCTAGGGTTATTACTGCAAGCAGACTTTAGAATCATCAAGGTACCTAAAAACCGTAAAATGTCCCCATTTTGAGAGAAAGATACACAATAAGTAGTATGTCTACAATAAAGAATTCAATAGGAATAGATAAAAATCAGCAATAAAATGTTACTGAATAATAAGTATTGGAAGATACATAAATCAAGATGTTCTAAAATATTAGCATTAAAAAATTTACAATAAATGGCATACTCTATAATCTAAACTTAAAATATCAATGATTATTTCACATGTGTCAAGATCATCAGAAAAGAAAACTTATTTTACAAGATGCACAGTAATGACTACTTTCTTCTCCAATCATATCAGTAAGTTAAGGACAGAGATTATATATTATTAAATATTTTACCTCCTCCAAGTTCTCCACACTAAAAAGGTTTGTTAAATTGAATAAAATTTCAAGTATCCAAAATGATAGGAGATTTTTCATATTATACAGATAATACATAAAACATTATATCAAAAGATCTTTATCTTTCCTCCATTTCAACTCAACAAATATTTCTTTAGTGCTGGTCCTTTGTACAAAGCACTGTCCTAGGTATTGAGGAAGAGATAAAGATAAATAAAATATGGTCTCTAACTTCAAGAAAAGTATTAGGGAGCTTCACATTTGAACTAGCTTATAAAATATGGTTAGGATTTCAACATGTCAAGTTTCCCCACGTACGGGGAATAATAATGTGAGGCAAAGTCAGGGAGAAAGGGAAACTAAAGATGTTTTCACAGAATGGCAAGAATCCCAGTGTGACTGAAGCACAGAGTATTCAAAGGGGATGATGTGAGAATAAGCTTGAAAAGTCATCTGGTGACAGCACCTTGAAAGCCATGTTAAGGTGCTGTGACTTTGTTCTGTAGGTAATAAAGATTCACTACAGATCTTGAAGCAGTGGAATGACAGGATCAGATGATTAAGATTAACCTACAGAAGAGTGTAGAAGATACTGGATATGGAAATTATCATTTAAGGGAGAGTTCAGGAGAGCAGTAATGGATTATCTTAAACTAGTAAGGTAACTCTGGTCATAGAAAGTAGGTGACACAGGCAAGAGATATTCTGGAGACAAACTTGAGAAAATTTGTTGACCAACCATGGGAGATGGCAAATATGGGAAAGGCAAGAGGACATTGCATCTCTGAATGCCAGTGACTCAAAAAATCATCAGCAAAACATAAATCAGGAGGAGGAGCAAGTTCTTGGAGAAAGTTCAGTTTTCAAATGAGTTTGAGGAGAGAACAAGACCACACTGGGACCAGTAATACCAGGCCACCTGCGGCTTCTACCACTTTGGTGCAAAGAACCCTACTCAGGAGTCATATTCTCTGCAACATCAATCAATTTTCACTGATTTGCTCACCAGCAAAAGCAAAGGAACTCCTAGGCAATGGGATTACAAAGACAAAAAC
This sequence comes from Vombatus ursinus, assembly GCF_900497805.2. Taxonomy (NCBI): domain Eukaryota; kingdom Metazoa; phylum Chordata; class Mammalia; order Diprotodontia; family Vombatidae; genus Vombatus; species Vombatus ursinus. The sequence continues at coordinate 58,165,713 of NW_020954585.1, forward strand.
CTGTATAAAAATCCATGAATCTGAGAGGGGGAAAGAATGGTGGCAAACATTTATTTGAGAATCCAAAAAGGAATTAATAGATTAGCTATTGTGGTAGAAATATACTATAGGTTGCCAAACCAGTTGGAAAAATCTAATGACACAGAAGCACAGGCAGAAAACGAAACTGTTGTAATTCTCTATCATACTCTTCACAGCAGATATTTCGAAGCTTCTCTTCTCTCAATCCTCCACACAAACCTTTCCACCTAATCACTCAGAAGACTTCACTTTATAATGTACTGAAAAAAGAGGCTATTCCCCTTGAGCTTCCTCGTCTCCCCTACCCTACATAGCAAAATCACCTGACATCATTTACCACTCTCTCCAACCCCTTCTACATGTAATCTTGATCCTACTCATTCCCATCTTCAACAATAGCCTGCCTTTTTTATCATTTCCTTCTTATCTATAGGGCTCACTCCCTGCTATCCAGGTATCCCCTCAATTCCCCCAAAACTGGTTGTTTGGCCCTACCAACCCCTAAAACTATCCTTCTCTCTCTTCCCTTTCAAAGACAGACTCCTAGAAAAAGCTGTCTACAAATGACTCCCACTTCCTCTCTTCTTACATACTCCTCGACCCTTTGAAATCTGGCTTTCCAATGTAACCAACCACTCAACTGAAACGTCTCTATCCAAATTTAGCAATGATCTCATAATTGCCAAATCTAATAGCCAGATTTTAATCCTAATTTTTTTTTTGCTTTCCCTCAACATCTGAGACCATATACCTTTTAGCATAAATCACCACAAAATTATCAGCATTAAAAAGATACATGTGGCAAAGCAGCTTAGAATTATTCTACTCCAATTTATTTTTGTACCCAGGTTTTTATCCAACTACACCTCTTGCCCGAGGTATATGTATTGATGGACTACTTAATGGGCTTCCCCTCCAACTCCTTATCATAATCTGGGCAATATTTATTAGCCATTTTTGTTTTTTTCAGTATGACAATCCCTTGTTAATCCCTAAATCAATCTTTGAACTGAAGAAGCTTTGTAGTATTTCAGAGCTCAGTAAAATTAACACTATGTACTCAGTGAACAGTAGTCTTTGATGTACCTCCTCATCCATAGAGAATCCCTCTTCTATTTATGTGTGCATTCTCTGCTGTCATGACACTGGAAAATACTACAGGTCTATGCCTCCCTGTCTGATGACTTCCTACTTGATAATTCAGCAAATTGTAAATAATGTTATCTCTGTGGTCTTGTCATAGCAATTTCAATATATGCATGGCAATCACCTTGCTTGACAAGACCTCATTTGGGTCTACTAAGCCAAATGGAGCTTAGTAAATGTGGAGTAAAAATGGAGCTTAAATTTTTCTGACACTCTCCATCACCAATGTGACTAGAAAATCATCTATAGAAGCCCGCCTGTTTCTTTTTCATGTTTTCATCAAGGATACCCTCACTGTATATAAAGAGACAATTTTGATAAATATTTTATAAAAATGATAAAGGAAATGCATGGGTCAATAACTTTTTCAATCACTTTATTTTTAAAAAAGTATCATTGGGGCAGGTAGATGGCACAGTGGATAGAGCACCAGCACTTAAGTAAGGAGGACCTGAGTTCAAATCCTGCCTCAGACACTTGACACTTACTAGCTATGCGATCCTGGGCAAGTCACTTAACCCCAATTGCCTCACACATGAAAAAGAAAAGAAAAAATATCATCTATTATCTCCATTCTTTTGAATCGTCCCTCTTTTAAGATAGCTTGAAAATCAATTCCTGAGTAACTAAAATTGTTATCTCTAGTACTTGGTACCTTTGGTAATGAGTAATTACCAGCATAGTAAAATGTAGTCAGCTTCATTATTTGTACTGCCATTCAATCCTCACATCTTCCAACTCTTTTCTTGTAAAGTATTCACAATGTCCATGTGTCAAATTACTGAGTAATCAAACACCTTTGGGCTCATTCAATATTTGACTCCAGGCAACATAAGATCATAAGATTCAGAACAAAATGAGAACCTCAAAGGTCACCTTGCCAAACTCCTTCATTTTACATGTTACATTGTTGAGTTTTTTTTTCCATCCTCCCCATACCCAACTTTGGCCCAAAATAAATGCTACAAAGATAATATGCTGGAAATCCTTAAGACTTTCTCTTCTACTTCATCTTCTGCAATATATATTGGCACATAAGCTACACGGTGCCCTCTTTGCTTATGCTCACATGAACACTACAAGAGATGACCAAATGTTCCATTAAATTATGTTGCCTTTGGGAACACAATGAAAAAATTCCTCCAACTCCTTTATCCACTACTCTGAGGAGAATACATAGATAGTAGTATCACCAACCTAAATTTGTCAAGTTACTACTCTACATAGTCTCCTCTACAGGCTTTAGTGACCCTGGCCTTGGGTAGACCATCATCCACTAAAAGTAGGTGCCACTCAAATTTATTATTTAGCCCTCTACTCTTTATTCTCTACATGCTCAAAATGATTTCATCAGATCTCATGGGTCCAATCAAAATTTTTATGCAGATGGCTCCGAAAGCTATGCATTAGACTCTAACCACTCTCCCAAAGTCTTAGCTCCTCTTGAAATTACTTCACATTTACCTACTTATGCCCATGTTTTCTTCTAGGAAAATATAGGCTCCTTGAAGGCAAGAACTATTTCCTTTAATATCCATTATACCTAGCATGGTGTCTTGTAAATAATAGGCAATTAATTAAACTTCCTTTTGTTATCTGGTCCAGTTTCTAGCGAGAACATCAATATGAACATGGCTCACTTTCTCCAATAGTATATCAATCATTAACAAATAATCTTACCATCAATTAATGTTTATAAATAGTTTAGTAAGAACTTTGTAAATCTTAGCACTATCAGCAATCCTGTAACAACAAAAGCAGAAAAGGGGACTGCACAGGACAAAGTGTCATTTTATATTTTTATCTGCTTCATCACTTAATTTTTGTTTCTTCATCTTTAAAATGAGGATAATAGCACCGGTCTTCCAAGCTTGCCATAAGGATAAGATGAGATAATATTTGTAAACTGTAAAATATTTAACAATCTCTTTAACTACTATGTCCTTTTGAAGGTTTCTGCTTTATTTCTGAGATCAATTAGGCTGCTTCTCATTTCTTTGTATTTGTGTTCAACTACACTTTACTTTTTGTACTAGTTCATTGAATTTGTTTCATTGTGGGCTTGAATGATGTTTGAAATGTTTGACTTTTCCTCATTAATAGCTGCTGTGATAACTCTAACAGTCATTGAAATGTGCTCTTTAAAAACTACAACTATTACACCTATCTTTGGAGATATATCCACTCTTAAAAACCACAGAATTAAAAACACAACAAAAGACAGAGATTAAACTTGTGTATGTCACAAATCCAACACTCAATTGGCAGAACTAATTAAAAGTTAAAGAAAACCAGGCCAATTCAGTTTCAACTGGTGAAGGTTAGATATTCTCTGCCAGCCTAGTGTCAGGAGGGACACATACAACAAAGATCAATGATGTCACAATGTGAAACCATTAAAATTATTGCCTATACTAAGGAATTTCATCAGCAACTTAGATATTTATATTTTGGTCACCATGGTGAAAAATGTAATCCCTAAGGGAAGAGAAAGGGACAAGTATTTATTAAGTGCTTACTATGCACAAAGACATTGTACTAAACATCTTACAAATATTATCTCATGGTAAGTGCTAATCTTATCCCCATTTTACAACTGAGGAAACTGAGGCAGACAAAGGTTAAATGAGTTGTCCTGAGTCACAGAGCTGGTAAGTGGCTGAAGCTGGATTTGAACACAGGTCTTCCTGACATTCTAGGTCCAGTATTCTATCCACTGTGCCACTAGATGCCTCTAGGTAGAAAATACAAAAACTACAGCATTAAAGATTGGAAAAAGATAATTTTTGCTGATAAAATGAATAAAACTCACTTTGTTATTCAAGATCTTGGAAAACAGTTTTCAATAAGAAATCCAAGTGAGCTTGTGAGATAGAAGCATCTTAATCAGGCCATAAAATATCAACCTCCCAAAAAATGCTTGAGGGATTGCTTTTTTTTTTTTTAATTTCAAGTGGGTTCTAGAAATCTCGTCCCCATTTAAGAAAGGATAAACTCTGAATAAACATTCTGATATACTAAAAAACAGAACTGTTCCCAAATGAAAATGAAATACTATACAACAAGGTCTTGTATCATGGCAGATATCATGAAAAGTTAAGAAACTAATCTGAGACATGGAGATAAACATGCTTCAATGGCCTGGGATCTCACTAAATTTAAAAACCATTGAAAACCTATGGATTATAATTAAGCTAGTACTACGTATCAAGCACTGCACTAAGCAGTAGGAATCCAAGTATAAAAACTGAGACAGTCCCTTCTCAAGGAGCTTACATTCTAAAAGGGGGAGACAACACATAAGGTGATGTCCTTTGGAGAGGTGGCCAAGGAAAGGAATTTAGTCTGGGAAATCACAGGTATAGTAAGTTGATCCATAGATCAGTCAACTGAAACATCCTTTCCAGGAACAAGCAATGGTAACATTTACTGATCACTTTGTCCAGGGCAGGAGGTAGAAAACTGGAGGGTGTGTCTGAGTGGGGGGCAAAATACTACAAACATACATGGCAAGATACACTGAATGAACACATAAATGGAAAAAGAATGGTCTGCTGAGAGCTGGTTAGATAAAATGGGCTAGATGAGTTTGTACTCTCTCACTACTAAGGTGAAAGTTCCAAAGTTGAGTCAATTAATCTCCTCAGGTACTTGGGCAGGAAGAAAGAGGAAGATGGGTGCTACAGGGCAAATGACAAAATGGTCTGGATGTATGGCCAGATAAGATGTGAAGGAAAGAGATAATGAGGCCTCATCTTTTGGCTTCTGGAAATGAAGGAATGCAGTTGGTTCTAAGAGTGAATTCAGTAAGACTTGGAGGTCTGATCACCAGATATTTATTAACCAGATGTCCAGCCAAATTCTCTCCTGCTTCCAAGCTTCTGTTCAGGCTACCATCTTTCCAGTCATCTGCTCCTTAACTATGGAATTATCTTCGACTTTTCCTGTTGTCGCATTTGGATCCAAATAAGTGTCAAATCTTGTCAATTTGACCTCCATAATATCTCTCATCCTTGCCCTTCTCTCTTTCATGATCATTTTAATTCAGGCCTATCAATTCAGGTCTCACCAAGTCTCCTAAATTTCTGTAACTAGTTTCCTGGCTCTCCTCTTTTCAATCTACTCCCCTATAGCTGCTGAAATAATCCTCCTAAAGGCACAGTTGACAATGTAGCTATCCTGCTCAAAAACTATGCTGAGCTCCCTAACACCTTTAGTTGTATCATATGCAAACTACTCAGAGATCAGCCTGAGAAGTTCTATCTGACCTCCACCTACCTCTCCAGCCTTATTTCACATTTCTCCTATGTATGAATAACAAATTCCATCTAACCAGGACTAGTTGCCTGAATTTGGAATTTTCTCTCCTGCCTCTACGTATTTATCACCCATCCCCAGAACTGGCATGTACCTCTTGATGCCCTGTCTCTCAGAATACTTATCATTTTTCCATGTTCAGGTCAACTCAAAGCATTCCCATAAGACTAATTAACATTCTATCTTTTGTTACGTTTACTCCTAAGCCCTAGATTTATATCTAGCTTTTTATTTCAGTATTATTTATCCTCATTGGAGCTCCTCCAAGACGAACTAACTTTTGATCTTCTAATAAATAATAATTTAATGATAGTAACTTTTGTTTCCTTATCCAGTGTTAACCATGGCATATTACCTTATCTCAGGGTTAACAATGGGATATACAGTTAGGGAAATAAGAGGACCTAAAGTCCATGAGTGACTTGCCCAAAGTCATATAGCTAATTAATGGCAAACACACCTGAATACCCAGATCTTCTCACTCTATATTCAGGGCTCTTTTACATTATCTATAATGTAAATTATAATTAACACACCAGTGTTTATCAGCAGGCAGTAAAATTTAAAAAAAAAAAAAGGTTGCATTTAAAGAGAAAACTGTTTTTCCTTGTTTTTAAAATGTCATGAAAATTGTCAGCTAATATTTATAACATGGACTTGTATTTTTACTGTACTTTTTTGTAATTACTTTGACCTCTGACATTCACTCCTATTCTACAATTACAAAAGAAGTCTCTAAAGTAGTATGGAGAATAGAAATACAAACAAACAATTACTTGATAATTATTCTTTCCTGCTATAAATGTAATCTACTATTCAGTCTTTAGAAGTAATGCATTTATTAATGGGACACAAAGTAAATTTTAAACCAGTTTCTAACCACTTGAGATAAATGGGGGTAAATTAGGGTGACATGATTAAAAACGCTGGCTTATTAAACAACATTAAAACCAGACCAAATTAAATTTAAATTTAGTCCTTCTTTGTTGATTTAGAAGGCATTTCAGGAGGTTCTCCAAGTGTCTTGGAGTCATTGTGAATATCCATTGCCACTACATTAAAGTTATGCAAATCAAAATAGTATCTAAATTTGCATGTTTCCTAGACACGCACAAAGTACAGGAAAAATCATGCCTCACTTTTCTTATTGAGAATTCAAGTCTAATGACAAAGAACTTAATAAATGAACAAATATGCTACCACCAATGAAAAGAAAGACTACTCACCAAAGAGTTGGGAAGGATTTGCATTTGTAGCCTTTTCATAATTAGTAAGTCCTTCATAAATAACTTTCCCCACTGCTGCATACAAGCATTCAAGCTCTTCATATTTAGAAGCTACACTTGAAGTGCCTGAAATCAGAGTTTAAAATTAGAGTAGTAATGCAGTTTGGGACCTCAAAATCCCAGACATCTACATTTACCAATAAGAAATGCGTAAGTGACAGTCAATGGAGCTACTGAGAATGAACAACAAGGTTCTTTCAGAACAACTTCCTTTTTGTGGCTAAAGTGATTTCTACCCACTGCAACCCAGGTATAACTCTCCTCACGTTTCTACATTATTCATCCAAACGAGTTATCCTGATCTCACTGAAATTTTTCCATTAGTGTGTTCTAAATAAATTTATTCAATAACACATCAGAATTCATTCTTGTTAACTGTGCAACATTAGATAGAGTACTTTTTACACTTAATTTCCCTTTCATGTCTTAGTAAAACAGTAATGTTCAACGAATGAATAATTGCACTTCCAAAGCAGAAAAAAAGATAATTGCAAAAGACATTAAATTTATGGCAGACATTTCTTGAGCCAAAGCAATGACGGCCACAGGTTATTAAGTTTTTATGTCTAAAGATAATGATGTATTCCACGTGATTACTTATTTCAACTTTTTCTTATAGGGGTGGAAAGCGCAAACTAAAATGGAACAATAAAATACAAAACACATAAAACAGAAGATTGGCACACTTGAAAGATGCCTCCCCTTCCCCTTTTACTTAATCACTCCAATTGGTATAGTGATAAAAGAACAACACTGAAGAAAAGGATCATACTTGGTTCTGTGGGGAAAATGCTCATTAGGCGTGAGAGAAGACTATGAACTGCTCGCAAAACTTTGGTGTTTCCACATGTCATACAAGCAGCTACCCCTCGCTGCAAAGGTTTAAAGCTGCTGAGAATTGCTGGAGACTGGAGGACAGTCAGCAAGAAACTTAAGACTTCCAATCCAGTGCAAATATTTGCAAAGTTAGCTTGGTTAGGTTGTTCCTAGAAAAGGATAAAAAAGAACAAACTTAAAAGAAAGAAATGATATTTTAAAACAGGCTAAAAAAAAAGTAGCCTCAAGCAAAGCTTTAAAATGACACCCAATCAATTATTTGGTAACAGGACTCCAGCTAAGTAAAGGGGATTTAAAAATAGAGAAAACTAGGCAAGCAGGAATATTATGCCTAAAAAGACCATTATTTTAAATTTTTAAGAAGTTTTCATAATGTGACAAGAACAATAAAAGTATACTTTAATCTTTCTTTTTTTTTTTTTTTAGTGAGGCAATCGGGGTTAAGTGACTTGCCCAAGGTCACACATCTAGTATGTGTCAAGTGTTTGGTCTGAGGCCGGATTTGAACTCAGGTCCTCCTGACTTCAGGGCCAGTGCCATAGCCACTGCACCACCTAGCTGCCGCCCCCTAACCTTTTCTTTTAAAAAGGGCTTATACTCCAAAAGAGGTCACTGATATAAAGTAATTCTCCAACATTTTTATGAGAGCAAGAATTGGAAAAAAAGTAGAAGCCTATTGATTGCAGAAGTTAAATAAATTGTGTTAAGTGAATGCAAAGGAATATTACTGTACAGTTAGAAAATGACAAATATGATGAATACAGCAGAGCATGGAAAGATTTACACAATCTGATACACAGTCAAATAAACAGAGCCAAGAAAACAATATAGACAATGACTAGAATGATGTAAACATAAAGAAAAAACATGAAACAATCAAAAGCAAAGGTTGTAAAACTATAAAGAATAACCATGGCTCCAAATTAGATAAATGAAAAGACACCCCCCCCCACCTCACTCCTTTGTAGAGGTGGGAGGTCCATGGGTACTCTACCCTTCATAACTTTTCAGACTTTTTTGATGTATTAATCAGTTCTGCTTATTTTTAACTCCTCTATTCTTTTTTTTATTAAAAGATATTGTTAGAGGAAACATAATTGTTATAACAATAACAACTGTCATTTGTTATAATATAAAATGTTATTTGTTAAAATACTACAAATATTACTTCATTTGATCCCCATAACCCTGCAAGGTAGGTGCTGTTATCATCTTCATTTTACAACTGAGGAAAGTGAGGCTGACTGAGGTGAAGTGACTTGCACAGGATTATACAGTTAGCAACTATCAGTGGCTGGATTTGAACTCAGGTCTTTCTGACTTTAGATCCACAGTATATCCACTGAGTCACCAGCTGCCTCAAAAGGAAGAAATCATTTTTAAAAAGAATTTTAAGTTCAGTATTTTTATACACAACCCTTATTCAGATGTCAATAACATATATTCTATTGCCTTGGATTATTGCTTCCTTTTATTTTAAGTAAGCTACTATTCATGGCAAGAGGAATTCTTAATAAACAATGTAGAGAGGAAACAGCAAAAGATAAAATAGATCATTTTGATCTACGTGAAATTGAAAAGCTTTTGTAAAAACAAAATTAATGCAAGGAGGGCAAGAAGGGAAACTGCGAATTGGGGGAAATTCCAAATCAAAATAATTGATAGCAATCTGCTGTTTAAGATGTATGGTTATGAAATGAATCTCTAAGACCAAGGGCCATTCTTAAAGGAATAAGTTATCAAAGGACATGAAAACAGTTCTCAAAAGAAGAATGCCAAACTATCAATAACCATATAAAAGATTACTCCATATCGCTAATAAGAGAAACACAATTTCAAGTAACAATGTGGTTTTATGTCATATCAAGCAAACTGGCTTTTTATCTTTATAAAAAAAGATGGAAGTAGTCAATGTGGGGGGATACAGATTATGGAAAGCCGTACACACTAAAAATGTTGAATTGGAAGATGATCCAATGATTTTGAAAGCAATCTGAAATTATGTGAAGAAAATGAGTAAATTGTCCATGCTCTTGGACTCAGATAAAAGCCTAAGATAGAAAGAAATATCCCATATTTCTAGTAGTATCAAAGAAGTAAAAGCAAAGGAGGTGCCCCTCAATTGGAGAATGGTTAAAGTGGTATGTGAATGTGATGGAATATTATCGCATTATAAGAAATGATAAATATGAAGATTACAGAGAAGCACAAATTATGTGAATTGATAGTGAAAAATCAGAAAAAATACATATGACTACAACAACAACAAAATGTAAAGAACCCTCTCTCACCCCAGGACAAAAACAAAAAACAAAATCCTGAATGCTGCATGATTACAATGTTCAAGCTTGGCTCCAAAGAAAAGAGGAAAAAAATGTAACTTCCCCACTTTTTTGCACAGATGAAAGACTATGATAATGGAATACTGCATATGCACTCAGACACAGTCAATGTGTTGGTGAATTCGGTTAAAATACTTCACCCACTATTCCTTTTTTTTTAAATTTTATTTTATATCACAAAGCATTTTTATTTTATGTCCTGGGCAAGGCATATATGTGGGGACAAAGTAATACAAAACCAAAAAAGATGATCAGTAAAAATTGCCTACAAATAAAATAAGCTCAGTAAATGTTACCAACTTTTTTCCTCTGAAAATCTTTGTTCCATTTAGTCACAAAAGCATGCTCTCAAATGAAAAATTGTTAGATAAAAGTGATCAACATCATAATATTATTGAAGTTTAATATATAAGAGCATAATGCCACAATAAATGATCACTTTTTTAAAGCATGAGCTGTCCATTTCTGAGCTTTTTTTAAAGATTTTTTTTATTTTTTCTCAGTTAAATATAAAAATCATTTTTAACATTCATTCTCTATAATTTCTGAGTTCCAAATTCCTTCCCTCCCTTCCCTTTCCCTTTCCTTGAGAAGGCAAGTACTTTGATGTAGATTATACATGTGCAGTCATGCAAAACATATTTCTACATTAGCAATGTTGCAAAAGGGAACACAGACAAAAAAAAATAAAACAAAAATAAAATAAGAAAAGTATGAATCAATCTGTATTTACTCCACCAGTTCTTTCTCTAGAGGTGGGTAGCATTATTCAACATAAGTCCTTTGGAATTTCCTTGTATCACTATCTTGCTGAGAATAGCTGAGTCATTCACAATTGACCATCTTATAAAATTGCGGCTACTATGTACAATGATCTTGCTCTGCTTACTTCACTTTGTATCAATTCATATAAGTTTTCCCAGGTTTTTCTGAAATCATCCTGATGAGCTTTAAATTATGACTACATTTACCAGGAAAGCAGTAGCCACCTTTCTCTGGAAAAGAGATACATCAACTGACATAAGGCCTTTCAAACAAAACAGGAGGAATAAATTATAGATAGACCCAAACTCAAAACAAAGTATGTGCTACAGACTTATGGGGTTTATTCACCACATTATTCTGTACAGCAGGTACTAAATTTTGTAGCCTTTCAAAAAAGTCAGTGGTTTTAGCTCAAGCATGACACCAACCTTCCACAACAGACTTGATAACTCAAATAGAAAAAGCCTTCCAATTCCATCAAGCTACAAAACAACAAATTGAATCCTATGATGGTAAAAGAAATGCATAAAACTTACAGCATAGTTTTCGCAGAAAAAAATTCTAGGGTCATGAACTTGGTAAATTGAATAATTATACAATGCCTCAGGGATATGTTACAGTGCCTCATGTTTTTTGGTCTGATGTTACAACATAAGATGATCGCGAAGGATAATTAAGTTCACAATTCTACATTAGCCACTAAAATGCCTATTTTTATGAAAACTGAGATTGGTTTATTTTTTTAATAGTACAACATTAATTAAAACTTTAGTCTAAATGAGGTCTAATTTTTATCTTTTTTTCCCTTAGGTCTTATTTTTAAAAGTATATTTGCAAAATATAAGAGACTATCTCAAAATTTTCAAAATGTGTACAGAATTATTAACAGGTAACAAATAGGTAAAAGTTTCTAAATTTTTTTGCTTAGTGATACCCTGCTGTCATGATCAGCCAGACTGGCAGAAGAGAACTTGGTCCCAATAATCTGCCAATTCTAAAACCCATGGAGGGGCAGAAAGAGCTATCTCTAGCTAGAAGTTTGACAACTGAAAATCAGGGTATCTCTTTTTAAAGATAGTTATAATAACTGGAAGTGCCAAAGTCCTCATTTGAGAAACAAAATTATACAGCATAATAATTGCTTCTGTTAAGATTCCTGCATTTGACCTAATTGGCTTGTGAACCTACCACAGTCATCAGAAGCTTATCAAACCATTGTAGTTTGAGTTCTGATTTTGGCCACATATCTGGTCGTAAAGCAGTCTTTAGGAGATTAACACAACGTCGTGATAACAACTCTCCAGGAGATCCCGCAGTGTTAGAGTTGTCATTAACCTAAAAATTCAAAAAAATAACGAATTTTTATTAATCACATACTTGCAATATATTTCATTATGAAGTACTAAAAAATTATAATAGATTTTTAGTCTATTCCTAACACATTCCAATTTAGCCCATTTGCTCTTCATTACTATGAAACGAATTCTACTATATGTAACCACAGAACCTTGATTGTTAATCTACATTGCATAAATACATACAAAGTCCCAAATATGCAAATGGGTTCTCTCAAAAAATTGTGAAACAAATGTTTGAGGTTTTTAATGCCTAAAAAGAAAATCGCTTCCAAAAATGGAAACACCAAAGTTTCAAAACCTTTTCAGTTTAATGACATTATTATTTTAAAAGGTATCTATGTATATATATGTATACACACACCACAAATGGGGAGATTACTAAGATTACTAGGTAATATTTGTCCCAAAGAATTAGGGCCACAAATTTACAATCATACCTGACAAGCAATTCTAATCAAAAAGTTCACCACTGTATCTGTATGTTGCTTATCAATAGGCTTGGCGAGTAAAGCATCAGCCCCAGGCAATGACTGGCTCCTTCCAAAGACCTAAAAATATACAGGGAATGAAGTTTTAACCATATTATATAGTTATCAAAAGATTACATAAAGGTGTACTTCAACCTTCTGATCTGATCCAATATAAACTCCTCTAACATTCCACCAACCTAGTCAGATAGCATTCTGATAGAATTCATAAACATTAAGCTAAATAAGAGGTGGGGAGTGAGAAGGAAGAATCTCTAATCAGACTAACACTGTTGTCCCATTTTCCTGCTATACTATGCACATATACACACATGCACATGTATACACACATATGTATTCATTTATGATTAAAGACTCAAAATACACAACATATAACATTATAAATAAAATGTCATCCCAAACACACAATGTATCCCAAATTCCAAAGGAGTTTTTTCACTATAACTACACAAGCATCTAAATGTCATTCACAGAACTATCCAGATACTAAGTAAGAATACTAAATAAAACAAAATAGCTTCAACTACAGTAGAAGAGTATTATCTTTAACTAAATACACAAATGCCCCACCTCCCACCTCCCCCAAATAAACATAGGTCAAATTTTATGTACTGATTGACGACTGTGCAGAACATGAATCTCACAAGCAAGGACAGCACCAATAAAGGAAAAACATAAGCAAGAGTCAATGATGTCTATTAGGAGTTACAGAAGACATTTTCTTACTGCACTCATTGCTCCAGTGGCAGTCCTAAATCGCTTCACCTCTTGGCCAGAATCAACTGACAGTCCTCTTTTAATAGCAGATGAGGCACAACTGGCACCTTCTCCACTTGAATTTGGATCCATATCAGAATCCGGCTAAAATAACAGAGAGTAAATTAAAGTTTATGATTTCTACGGAAAAGTATAAAAAAAACAAAAAACCAGCTACAGGGAATATAAAAGAATTATCATTCCTACCTGTTGATCTTTAATCCTTTGCAATTCCCACTTAATGACAACTTCTGCCAGATCCACAGCCAATTTTCTTTGTTCAATGGTAACACTGGGAGTAAAGCCTAATCTCTGCATGGCACTCACCATATGCTGTACCAAATGGTGCCTCACTGGATAATAAACCTATGGAAAGTTTCCAATGTTAATAAAAATACATTTAATCCCATATTTTACAAAACACAGCAGCCACTTCATTCTTTTCAGAGAATTCTTTAAAAAATGAATCTTATGCAAAAATTTGTTTCTATATTTATTTAATAAAAATTGAGTCTTAACTGAATAAGGAACAAAATAAAAGGATCTTTTTTAAAAAATTCTGTTTTACACACTAATTCATTTGGAGAAATATTCTTCACAAAGAGGAAATAATTTTTTAAATGTTTTTCATACTCCATGCTATCCGTGAACTGAGTATTATGAGGTTAGTGCTGATATTCATTAGTTTGGTATGCACTTTATACTCCAACATGAAGAAGGGTCAGAAACTAAAGTATCTTTGGGAGTATAATTCCCTTTGACTCAAACATCTTTGAGAGTGTAATTCCCTTTGACTCAAATATCTTTAGGAGTCTAATTCCTTTCAATTCTAATCAAGGTTCAAAAAACAAAGTATTTAACAAAGACTTGAGCAAAGACCAATAAGATATAACATCTTAACAGTAGAATAAACAACTATTATCAATATAACCTCAGGCCTCTTAAAATTAAAGTAGGAGGAATACAGATTCCTTCCAAGAGATTGCTTGCATGGACCTAAAAGAGAAACACCAAAAAACATTCACCATTTTGATTTGAGAGCTCTACTCAAAAAAATAATAAAAACCTGGATTTTAAGGCCAAACAGAAACTACTGAGTATTTACTCAATACCTTACTACATACATACCCTGACACTAGACTAAACACTTACCCATAAATGTATCATTTATATGGTAGTAACTTTGCTAAAAGGCAGATGACCGATTACCAAAAGGAAAAGAAAGCCAAAAGCTGAAAGCAAAATGTTGAAAACCAAATAACATACCTTAAAATGTTGGACTATTAAATGCAAAATGTGGACTAGTTGGGGAACGGTATGACCTTCCTCTACAATGATTTTTCTAGTCCAATGAGTCAGCATTTGGTGTCCATCTTCCATTCGAGCAGGGACTGCTGGAGTCAAAATAGCCATTGCTTGTCTGACGATTGCACGAGCCTCCATTGCATGAGCCTTTAGCAAACTATGAAAAACCTAACACACGAGATTCTTGTAAGACATGATCTAAGAATCATTTTTTCAAAAATATCAACAATAACTGAATTAGGACTGAAACAAAAAGATCTTTTTAAAAAAAAACTGCTTCACATACTCATTTAAATTTGAGAAAATATTCTTCACAAATATGGAGAAACCAATTTTTTAAATGTTTTTAATGATTCATACTCTCAGTGAACTAAATATGTCCTGAAGTATATATACAAAGATTGTACCACTGATTCTCATTAATTTGGCATGTGCTTTATATATATTTCACCAGTAGAAAGGACAGGTTTGGGGTTAAACCACCAACACTCCTTAATTACAGTCCCTGTGGTAACAAGTGTTACATATTTCAAAGATGCATTTTGGGTCCCATCTTTGACCACAGAAAAAAACAAATCTAAGTAACCTAAACATGGATCAACTTTATGGCCAAGGTCTCACTGCCATCATACTCAAGGTGGAGGGGGAGAGGTTTAACCTATTTTTTGTGTTATGAACCTTTCTAACAGCCTGAAGTAGACAAGATGGACCCCTTTCTGGAACAATATTTTAAGTGCATAAACTAAAACATATGTATTATAATGGAAACCAATTATACTGAAACACAATTATCAAAATATTTTCTAAAAGTTCATGGATTCTAGGCTACCAACTCTTATTATGAGATAACAAGCTAATTCCAATTACAGGAAAACACAACAAATGTAATATGACTTGTGCTCTAGAAAATACCTGGGCATTAAAGTTAAGGAAGAAAGAGTCAACAAAGCATTGAAATATAAAGCAAAGACACTTCAGGAGAAGTGGCTCAAACTAACGATAGGGAGAAGGAAAAAAAAAAACCACAAGGTACCTGGAGGACAATTTTCTTGTGTATGGCAAATTTGGCAATGATGTGCGCCAGGAGTAAGTGTCCGCTGTATTTACATGCTGGATCTACACATGCCTTAGACAGCAGACAGGGCCAAGCAAAAGTCATCAATCGCCGCAGTTTGCTATTCCGGTTTTTGTTATTGTCATGGATGTGATGTGGCGCATGTTCCACAAGAAGTGTGGCAAACTGTAAAAGGTAAATCCTGAGGGAATCCAGCATGTCTGTCTGTTTCTCTGGGTCAAGCACCTAACCATGGAAAGGAAAGAGAAATGTAATTATTCATATATTTATGTAGACTTTTCTGCAAAGAATGCTGCACAAATAAATTTAAACCTAAAGCATATAATATTATAAAGTTGAAAAGTAGGAAAATAATTTAAAACGTTTTTTCCTTAGTAGAATAGACTACAGGGTATTTCTTTTAACCTTTTTTAAGTGCTAAACATTCATACCTGTCCAGTCAGAGCGCACTATGCACAAGTTAGTTGCCAAGTAAATGTTTCAGAATGAAAGACAAACCGCTCAGTATAAGCCACAATACAAATTAAATTTTTTTTTAAACTGGCAGCCACAACCAATCTTCATTTTGTGCTTAGGTTTACTTAGATTTATAGTCAGAAACCAATCTGGAAAATACTCTGAACCCAAAATAGAATTTAATATTGAAACACCCCAGGAAAAGAAGACAAGAGAGCTGCCCCATGACAGAAATATCCATTTTTTTAACTACAAATTCAATAAAATTACAACCCAAAACATTGTTGAACCTCTGAGGGGAAAAAACTTGTTGGGAAGCTTCTCTCCCCCTAAATAATTAAACAGTTAATTACATTGGGAATTCAGTGATACAGATAGAGAATTTGGCAAATCCTATCAAGACATAAATAAGGCACTATTCTTAGGCCTTGCTCACTCTTCCTTTGGAACTAGCTTATGGAAAGGAATTGAGCAAGACTACCTAAAGTAATAAGGGTTTCAAAGGTCAGCTATGTAGTAAAAGCAACTACCAGAGTCCCTTCTTTCTGGATTGACCAGAATGAATGAACCAAAGTCTCTATGCCTTCTGAAAAAAGGGAGAACTATACATTTTCCTCCAAATAGCATTTAATATGACTCAATAATCTATTTAAATGACTCATTTATCAATCTTAGGACAAAAACGGATAATAAATATTACTCCAACAAACATACATGCTGAACATGTTGCAAAAAAACTCAATGTAAATACACTGTCCAACTTTAACTAGTCCATAACAAACATAGAGCAATATGAATATTTTGCAAAGGAGTACTTTATGGTAAAAATCTCCATAAAATGAAGGTGAGAGGTAGGAAGGAAAAAAAATTTGTATGGTATATGAAAATGTAAAACCTAAGCTAATTTAAAATATTACTGATGCTACATCAGTTTTTTAGAACAAAACTATGCTTGTAATATTGTAAATAAAAAAAAAAGTAGTGACTGAACCTAGTCTAAAGTTGACATTCTAATGTTTATATCCCTAAATCAAAAGCTACAACTGAATGAGTAGCTCTTTCATAACCAACAAAGAGTTTTCACAAATTATGAATGCCTAATTGGATTTTAATATATTGAACTTATACTCAGAATATTTCAAAATCAGCTTAGTTAACTTACTCTAGGATAAGAACTTCCCCCCAGTCTCCGGGAGGAGAAGGGGACTCACTGTAACAAATGATGTAATATAATGCTTCGGTGTAAATCAGTAAAATTATGAAAAATAAAATTATTTCTAAAACTGAAATTATTTCAACTAACCCTTAACACGTACCTACTTAATAGCCCTCATTTGTGTGACAACAATTCACTATGGAAATTACTACCTTAGTAATAAAAACACTGGTAATGCTTTCTGGATTATCTCCTTCTGGATTAGGAGGTCCCAAAAGTTGTTCTCCTTCAGCTTTCTCAAAACTGTACAAGAAAGCAGGATTCAGGATATGTTGTAGAACCTATCAATGAACAGGAAAATAAAGAAAAACATCATGCTGTTTATCTGCTGTGATTACCAACTAGACTGCCCAAAGCGCACCATAAAATTGCAAACAATCTAATACTACAAAAGAAGGGTTTGTCTCATTTTCCCTATTTTTGAGTTAAAAAACAAATGGAAAGATAGGTAAGAAGCCAAATAAAAGAAATGATTTTGATTTTGCTCTTCTCACCTCAAAGAAAAAAAAAATTTCCAAAGAAGAGACAAAGCTTTGCTGCTGAATCAGACTGATTTTTCTGTGACATTTTTTCAGAAATAGTTTGGTCTCATTATCAATAGAAACACAGTACAAATTTTTTTGTGTCCTGTAACTTTACCTTGGCTTTGAGCTCATCTCCAAAATTTGGGTCATTGAAGTCTACAAAGCGAAAGAACAAGGAACGTTTTTGAGAGATGCTATAGTTCTTGGGGATTTCCTCTTCCATGTATTCCTTTAAGAATGTCATGTTGCAGAGAAAACGGCCAGTAAAGGCTCGAAGCAGCTGGAAAAGCAACTCTATATCTCCATAATTCCTTCTGAAAAATCAAGGTATGGAAATAAGCTCTTGATAGAAAACTTTCTAATCAATTATGTAGGCTGCTAATTTCCTACAGGCATAGCCTTTTAAACAATTCAGATACCATCCCACAGCCTACCAAAGTATGGATTTTACTGAGGATACACTCGGTTATTACTATTTGAAGTCTCTCCTCTACACCAAATGATGCTAAGCTTCCACTGACAAGATTGAATTTCAATTACATACTTAGATAAAACAAGTTACTCCACTTAAAGTAGAATAATTACACCTACTTGCAGTAATTCAGTAAACAGTAAGCCAGTAGTTTAGGCTCCTTCCAGTTTGTTGCAGCCATATTTTCTTTTCGGTGTCTTTCTTGAAAAGTGTCACTGATCCATACACGTCTCAACTGGCTCACTAAAGAGTGCTGATTTGCCAACCAGGATTCATCATTTTTAACTATAATGCTTATGATCTGTCAAGGGAAAAAAAAAAAAAGACAAACGCAATGATACTGACAAAATCATCATGCCCCAAATGAGCAGATTTGAAATTTTCAAATGCTCTCTATCAAAGGAATTACCTTAATAGCCTGAAACTGAAGATCAAGTTTCAGGGTGCTCGTGCTAGGAGAGCCAGGGCGCACAGCTGCTTGTGTACCACCAGGTAACAATAAGGCAATAAATCGGTTTGGGTTGGCCGCAAGGACATCTCGAAGAGGTTTGGCATCTTTGTGTTTTAAAAAACTCTAAAAAAGAATATAAAATATCTTAAACTGTCTAAAGTTACATTAAATTAAACAAGAAATGATACCAAAAAAATTGCACTTGAAGACTTGTCAAGCTCCCTTTCAGCTCTAGTCTTTCAACATCTGATCAAACACTCATCGTGCGTATACTTAATCCACGGTTTCCAAGTTACTTTGGTCACATTAAAGACTGAAAGCTATTGAGAGAATCTACAAATGCGTGTTCAGTATATGGGGAATGTAAGGTATAGAGCAAGAACAGGAAAGATCCTCTGCACAATAGAAGAGGGTGTTGCATATACATCAAACAGCAGAGCATATGTATAAAAGATGCCATGGTGAAGTGTGCACGCAATGGGAGCCTAGTATAAAAGAACATTGCTGAAATCTGTGTGCAAGTGAAAGCACAAGTGTGCAAGTGAACTAGGAATTGATGTGTTTGGTAGAGAAAGTATTTAGTGAAAGCATCAGGCTGTCATGCGAAGGGGAAAAAGGTTGAGATGCAAAAAGAGAACTGTAATCCTAACACTTACAAATTCATCCATGGACCCTTTGTAGCAGAGATCCTGCAACCACTAGGAAAAAATTCTGAATTCTCAGAGATTTAGAATATGTTTGAAAGAAAATTTGGCTTTTCTCCTATAATAATTACCATAAACATCCTGCTCCACTGAGGATCATTTAAGGTAGCTTCCATCATAAATAACTCAACCGTTTGGGAAGGGTGTCGTGTCAAAAACTTTATCAAGGGCTCTCTGAATGGACTGCCAGCCTGAAAAATATTTAGTAAAAACATCACTACATATATTTTCTTTTATGAGATATTATCTTTTTCATTTACAATCTCAGTCTTCAAATACTATTACTAACGTCTTATCACAAGAGTTTGCTAATAGTTTTAAGTAAATCAATTCTAAAACATTAAGGCTACCAATTACCTTAAGTCTTATATAAATCATTAACTTTCAAGAAATAAATTTTGATATGGAAAAAAGTATCTGGTTAGTCAGGCAAATTTAAAATACACATGATATGAAAACTCCATAAGTAACAGATGTAACAATGCACCAAATCAAATCATACTTTTACCTCTATCAACATGGCCCGCTCTGTTTTCATTACAACCTCTAGCAGAGGCTTGACCAGAGTTTGAGGAGCAGCTGGGATCAGATGAAATAGGTTTATAATTGCTGAACAAATCTTCATTTCCTAATAAAGAACAAAAGAATTGAAAATCAGAGTTCAATGAATGCTTGCTAGCTAAATATGCAAACACTGCAGCAGACCCTACAACAGGCTACATTAGCATGGCTAGCGAACCAAAGCAAGTAGTTAACGTGTAAAAAGCACAACCTACCTATTTTAGAACTATGGACTAAAGAAGTTAATTTTCACTCTGGCTTCTGATTTTTATTGATTAGGGGAAAGGGGAATTAATAAACTTAATATTTTTCAACTTTTGTTATCTTATTTTGTTGGTTTTTATAAACTGTTTAGAACTAAAAGGGACTTCAGAGACAATCTAATTCAACTCTTGATAAAGAAACTCAAGACTCCAGAGAGGTTAAGTGACTTGTCCAAGAACATCTAATTGGCTCGTGGCAAATCCAGGAATAGAAACCAGGCTTCTTAAGTCTCAGTTCAGGGTTCTCTCTAATACACTGCCTTCCTATAATGGAAATCAATAGGAAAATGTGATTCATTACATAGTTAACTTTATATTCAAATTTTTCAGAATACATTTTAATACACAATGGAAATATCGTTCTTTATTTGTTTCAAGTGTCTAAGTTTTCTCTTCCCAATAGAAGTATAATATCCTTGAACAAAGAGACCCCAATATACACTGATGCCCCAAAGCTCTTACTCTAATACAGCATTAGGCATTCAGTACTTAAGCTGAACTGAAGAACCAAATTAAAAAGTGATTTATCATTGCCTTGAGATTTCTCAACTCTAGCAACAACTAAAGCAGGCCCCTGAACACATTCTAACATTGGTGCTATGAATTTTGAATTATATAAATATAAATAATGAGCATGATTCCAGTATATCCATAAGGGAATATTCCTTATTGGGTAACTGCTTTTAGTGGCAAAACTTTTACTTCTCACAGTGTTGCTACTGCCATTTTAGATGAATTAGAATTTAAAAAGAGAATTTGTGTTAGAACAAAAAGGTTAATGACTCAGGACTAAAATGCCAAAAAGTATCAAAGTCTCTTTGAAAGACTCTTGATTATAGGTTATATCATTCCCATAACCCTTCACAGGGCAAGTGAGATGGGGATCAAAAACAATAATTAAAAGAAAATGATTCCTAATCTACATCTATGAGTTTTCTTATTTGAATGGACAAATGGAGAAGTGCATAGGAAGTTAGAAAATTACACAACTCTCTCCACCACTCATATCTTAAAAACAAAACACCCCCAACTTTCTTCCATAGGATTTTTAGGTCTTCTGATGAACAGGCAGTAATAAAATACATCCTAAAATTATGTGATTTTAATAATGTTTTCTTTTGTACATTTTTCAAAGAACTTTCACAACCATTCTTTTAAGTCTGACAACAACACTGTGAGACAGATTCAGCAGGTATTATTATCCCCATGCTCTTTATATAGTGAGAAAATTTGAAGGTCAGAGGTGATAAGACTAGCACAAGGCATCACAGTGTATCCACACTGAAATAATGTGCTATTCGTTTTAATGAAATAAGGCTCATTTTCTAGACAACAGATTTGGACTCTTAATGGTTTGAAAAGAAACCCATAATTTGATCTCAAGAAAGACACTCTTTCTAGCATGCACACATATGCTATGTGTTGAATTTTGCCCTCAATGAACTGTTAAGAATGATTTTTCATACAACTTTTGTAATGATAAAAATCCAAAGAGAATGAATCCTTTCAAAAATAGCATTGAAATATTGCAAAAGGTAAAAAACTAAAATTCTTTAAAATCTTTTTTCAGACTTCCTAACATAAAACATGCTTAGCATCCTTAACAATTCACAGCATTGTTACTAATACAACTCTGCCACAGACAAACAAATGACAGTTCACTGCACTCAAAGGCACAATGCACTCTGCCCATTACATAACAACAATACAGCTAACAAGTCACAGCAAAAAACCAAATACAACAACAACAAACAACCTCCTGTTGCCTTCACTGATATTCTCACCTCTACCCCTTCCACGGCAGGCTGAACCAAAACAAGAATTACAGCATGAAAAAATGCAACAAAAAAGTAAAAGGAAAAAAAAAAAGAAAAGTAGATACTATTCTTCAGATTGCAAGTCATAAACTGACTTAATAGGTTATTTTCTCACCTCAAACTGACAGAATGGAGACAACGAACATCTCCCGCACTCTGAAATGCTCTCCTGAGGATGGGGAGGAAAATCATCTTTTTTTTTTCTACTTATGTTATTTACACATAACTTCCCACACACTCGTGCACAATAAGAACTAATGAGTGAACAAGACAATGAAAAGACAATATTCAGATAGCACTTCAGACAGAGTAATAGCCAGACATACGATAGGACAAACCTCTATCCCTCACAGGTCAAACTGCACAGATCTTTTATGAGAAAGCACCCTTCCCCAACCAAAATGAAGAACTGGGATTTGAGAAGTTATAAGCTAAGAAACGATATAAACAGGTCTGTTGCATGCATTTTGGAAAAGAGAATTGTTTTATTTAGCATTAGCATAAACAGGTTCAAGCTTTTATGAATGCCTAAGTGAGGCATCAAAAACAGTTTTCCCACCAGAAGCAGAAACACTTCAGTCACGTAAGAGGAAAGATGTTTAGTACCATCAACTGGATATCTATTAGGATTTAAACACTGAGGAGAACCCTCAACAGTGGCTAATTATTATGTAGACTCAGATATATCGAGATGATGATCAACTTCCCCAAAATATGACTACATACAGTTAATGGTTCAATAAAACAGTGTATTTGTATAATGTGTGTTATCATGTACTAAATTATTATAAAGTAATAAAAAGAGGTTGCAATCAATTGTTAAAAATTGAAATAGATACAAGGGACAAAGTTTAACAGCCCCTCCTTCACATTAACAACAAAATAACTGAGAAGACTCACAGGTAAGTTTTCTATTTTTCTGTTTTTTAAAAATATGAAACGACAATTAATTTTTTGATAGGACAATGGTCTCTTGGGTTCTTTATAAGCATAAGCAAGCCAAATATTTCCTACTTCATAATCCCAACAATTCCAACAGCTACATAACACACATAACAAAATGCCAGTGCTTAGACTCAAAAGCAGCATAAGCCCTGGATTAGGTGATAGAGGGCAGCCTTCTTAAATAAAGGCTATATAGCCATTAGATTCCAATGAAAAAAATCACCATTATTTCTCAACTTCAGATTCTCTGAATTTTTTAGTGAGTTGTTAGATCTCCCCTGGAGCTGGCTATGCACTTCAGGTATTACTTATTACTAATAAGTATTTCTCTTAGAACATTGCTAACTTCTGAATTCAAGTACACCTCCTTGAAAAAAAAGTAAGAAGAGATTACTAAAAAGACTGAGGGTTTTTATCCTTTGGGGAAGATTCATTCTATAAGTTTTATAAAACATTGTTCATGGATTTGCCTAAGTGCTTTGCAGAGTACAATGTCTTTTTATTAAGAACAATGGAAAAGTTGAAGTATAAATTAACTTGTAAGTCAGAGAAATACAGAAGGCATTTTGTTCCATAGAGCATAAATATTCTTTAATGTACTTTTCTGAGTCCAACATGGGACTTGCCATTTTTCTTTTAGTATTTTTGATTAATAGCAATCATTTAAAGTAAAATTTCTTCCAAGGTTAAAATACTGGCTTAATTTTATTCAGTTAGTTCTTTTAAAAACAGGAAATTTGACTTACATAAATAAACAATGACATAGGATGGTTGAAACAAGCACAATAAAGCAAGAAAATTCATAGTTTGAGATGAAATGAAGCATCTAACACTTACAACATGACAAGAAGCTATTTTGATTAGGCTCCTGAATTTCTATACAGAAATCCCTATGTCATAGATTGCTGTAAAATCCAATCAGACTTTACAGGAACCTAAGAGAATCACAACCCATACATGACAATACACATTCACATTATAACCCATCCATAACAATTAGTGATTACCTGCTAAAAATCAACTTGTTTCAAATCTTAATGTAAGTAATAATGTTAGATTCAAAGTAGTAGAAAAGCATTACATTATGAGGGAAAAAAACAGTATTAGTGAATCACTTCAAATACTGAGAACAAGTCTATAAGAATTCATGTAACCCAAAGTATTACTCAGCATTCCCCCCACTCCAAAAAATTAACACAGCATAATATCAAACTGAAGAGTGAGAAGAAGGACATATGTCCTAAGAAGCAAGCCCATTTCAGAGAATCTGTGTAATAAAGTCAAGGAGAAAATATTTCTCTCTTTTATTAAGTACTAAAATCTTTTATAAATTTTAATATGAAATGATAAATGTAAACATTTATCGAGAGTCTTATTAACAAAAGGAACATAAATTAAGGGAGAAAAGGATCAGAATCAAAATTCTGGAGCTATAAGGCTCCTCAGAGCTTACCCAGTCCAAGTACATCAATGCCAGCCAAAATTACACAATTATTAACATAAGACTAGTTAGCAATTCATTGTCAATCATACACATAAAATGTATTGCACCAAGAAGCTACTGCCTAGTATTTTAGCAAAAACAAAGTTTTAGGGTTAACCAAAGTTGCTGAATGTAGCAATGCCACATAGCAATGCCACCCCTCCCTCAAAATGAACAAGCAACTTACATTTCCATCACTCCTCTGTCCACCTTTGTGAGTGATAACGACCACTTCCATCCATTTGCGTAGGTGTTGCTATTATAAATACAACATTAATTTTACAATTAGTCTAACTTTATTAAGGTCCACAACTGCAAATATTGCCTCAAATAACAAATAAGTTTAGCTTAGCATCTTTAAATCCTTACTGGATAAAGTGCTTTCATTTAGCACATAAATAGGTACATATCTAATTTCATATAATTTATATCAGATAAAATAAAAGTGAGAAAATAAATAAAAGGGCAGTAGCTATGGTCCCCATATTATGACTCTAATATCGTGTTTCAAAGATCCATAGTGTCAAAGATTAGTGGGCAACTTCATTTTCTTTTGATAGTATCCAAAATAATTCTGTGACATGTTTCAAAATCACGTTACAAATAGTTCAGATTTACGGAAAAGAAAAGAAAAGAAAAAATGTATATTGGTTACTAACATACCACTCCCTCCACAAATAGTTCAATGTGTTCTTATCCCTTAAAAAATAATGCTGGAGACTTCTAGCAAAACTATTCCTGCAATAGGAATGATACCAGGCCAAATAATGATGATGATATCCAATAAGAAACTATACTAAATGCACAAAACTGTACAAAATATCAGCCAGAAGTCCATGACTGGAGTTGGAAACCCATAATAGGGACCCTGGAAGCTACCAGGAGGGAAGGCTTAGAAGCCCTCAAATTAAGGCACCCAGGGTCCAAGAGTTCCAAGGTCTCTCTTAAGCACTGTATCCTGAGAAGCCAAAGAGGTCCCTGAAGATCTAGCACTTTAAACAACATAGGTGTAACACCAGGAGATGGAGGTCAGCCCAGGAGGAGGCAGACTCTGGTGCGGGCATAAGGCTTCTGTGCAGAAACTAAGACTGAAGGGATAAGTAACAACAAAAAACAGATCACTAAAAAATGATAGGAAGTTCAGTAATACCTAAAAATTCAATCCAGAAATTATATAAATATAACAGTCTTAAAGGACAA
Organism: Vombatus ursinus; assembly: GCF_900497805.2. Lineage (NCBI taxonomy): Eukaryota > Metazoa > Chordata > Mammalia > Diprotodontia > Vombatidae > Vombatus > Vombatus ursinus. Next base: position 58,191,501 of record NW_020954585.1, read on the forward strand.
AAAGAATTTTCCTCAAGGACTGTATGAACACCTAGAAGCAATAAAGGAAGAGATTAAAAAAAATTAAAGCTGTGGAGGAAAGAATTGAGAGGAAAATAAATAGTTTACAATAGAAAGTAGTAAACCTTACCCAAGTAATGGCTTCCCTAAAAAATGGAACAAAGAGAAATCAAAGACTATAAAAGAGCAAAATTATTACAATGAGATCAAATGATTAGAAAATTAGAAGACACTATAACGTACTTGGTTTCAAAAACACCTAACTTGGTAAACAGACTGAGAAATAATTTAAGAAACATTAGACTCCCTGATAATCACGATTAAGAAAAAAAAAAGGCCAGGACATTTATTCAAGAAATCACAAATAAAAACTGCCCAGATCTGTTACAACTAGAAGGCAAAGTTAAAATAGAAAGAAACCTCTGAAAGAAGCTCTAAAAGGAGAAGTCTTTGGAATTTTCATAGCCAAAATCCAGTGCTTCCACACAAAAAAATGGAAAATACTGCAATTAGAGAAAAAGAGTTCAAGTACCAAGGAATTGTAGTCAGGATCACCTAAGTGCAAGCTTCTAGTGTAAACAAGAGAAGATCTTGGAAAACAACATTCCAAAAGAAAAAAGGTAGAAGCTTACTTAAGGCCAAATGTAATTTATCCTGCAAAACTCAGTATAATCCAACTGGATAAAAAATAAAAACAACAAAAAAAAAAAACCACCCCTCAAACCCTTAGAAGAACAGAAGTCTTTCAAGCAATTCTAGTGAAAAAAATAGATCTAAGCGGGGACATTGAAATGAAAACACAAGAGTTAAGAGAAACCTAGAAAGGTAATTTATTTGAACAATCAGAAAAGAGCTTTACGATGAAGAGCTAACAATCTAATAGAAGGACAAGAAACAAGTTTCTATTCAAAACTTTAATGTCTTCAAGGGGTATTGAGGGAATTGAGACGGAAGACTTAGGTAGGCTGATTCTGTTTTAGAGATAAGAAAGAAAAGGAAAGGTAAAAGGAATATACCTAGCATAAATAAAGATAATGAAGTGAGTATAATGTACTATTTTATTTCCCATAATTGAGATTTCAGAAGAGGATGCAACAAACATGAAGGAGCAAGGGAGAGCAAATGTCAGATGAATTTCTTTTCTGAACCGGATAAATAATAGGTTGAACATATTCACCCACACACATCCAATAGCACGCAGAGTTTGGTGCAGAAATACATCAAACTCAACAGGCAAAGAACAAGAGATAAGGACAAGAGGACTTAAGAGGGAGGTTAATAGCAGGAAGGAAATGTTCAAAAACAAATTTCCTGATCTCAAAGGGGGCAAATTAAAAGGGACAAAAGAAAAGAATCACAAACTAAAGGAAAGCCTGTCAATTGGGGAATTAAACAAATAATGGTATAAGAATATAATGGAATGTTTACTGCATCACAGAAGAAGACAAAAAAAAAGCAGATGATTTCAGAGAATCTAAGAGTGAAGTTAGCAGAACCAAAACAATCTATACAATAACAACACTAAAGCAAAACAATTTTGAAAGACTTAAGCACTATAAGATTAATGCAGTGACTAACCAAATTTCCAGAAGACTTACGATGAACTATGTTATGCCCCTCCCTAATGACAGAGGCGATGGATTTAAGATGCAGAACAGACAGATGTTAGATGTGGCCACTGCGTGGATTTGTTTTGCTTGACTATGCCTATTTGCTACAAGATTTTTTCTTTTTTCCTATTTTTAATTGGGCAGGTAATGATGATGTCAAAAAAAAGAAGAAAAACAGAGGCAAGCCATTGAAACTTTTTTTTTAAATGCCCAGAGTAGCACTGAAGGAAGTTCAGAAAGAGTCAAGTAGGACAGTTTCGAAAGCTGAATTATGCTTTTTTAACTAGGCAGTATGAAACCAAGATTGAGTTTCATATATAATGTTCATTTTTATGTGTGTTAAGTTCGGAATAAAAAAATTTTAAAGAAAATAATGGAGACTTGAATCTTGATCTCAAAAGCAGATTGTATGTAATAAAACCTAAAAATAAGTTAGCTAAGTTCAAAACTATTCAGAGAAAGTCAGATACTGTTACTGACATACTCCTAGCAAAGCAACTACATGTACAAAATGAATAAAAGCATTTGGAACACAACCAATCTAAAACGTTGAGCATCTAACCTTTAGGTCAGAGGTAGGTCTGCAGAGTTAAACAAAGAAGTCATGCTGATAAGGAAACAATGTGCCATTCTGTATATATATGTATGTCTCTCTCTCTTTCTATGTCTACACACACACACACACACACACACACACACTTCCTTTTTCTGGCCAAAACTGATTAAAAGTTACTAAACAGAAAACTTTAATCCACAAATTTATTCACCAAGAATACTGAGATTCCTTAAGATTTGTAGAGTTTGATTTTCCCCATATCAAATTAAAGAAAATAATTCTAAGGTATTTCTAAAAACATTTCACTTACCATCATCTGATCACAAAATTTATCATTAAAGGAGTTCGGGAAAAGCCTAGTGACAGAAGTAAGACGATTTACTACATTCAATGTCAAGCTTCGATAATCCCCTAACATCATCAATAAAGGCCTCATGTGTGTATGAATCTGGTCAACTTCTATTGTAGCACCTTCCAAAAACTGTAAGAAAACAAAACATACAGACATAAACAAAATGAAAAACAGAGATATGTGAAAAACAAATATAGTTTAAACCATTATAGAAGCTATGGTGGTTTTAACTTAACAATGCAATATACATTAATATATAGTAAAAGAAATGTAAATTACTCTAATATTGAAAAATTAGCTTTAGAATTATTTTAGATAAATTGCTCCTTTACATATTTCCAACCGCTATCTCTTAAAAAATAATGAAAGAGACCTAAATTTTGATTTCAAGAACACATACACACATATATACACGTATATAACTAGATTCTCAACTACGTGGGGAAAGCCATCAGCTAGAAGCTAATATAGCAACTGCATTAATATTTTTAAGATAAAAAGCAAGCAACTAGGCATACTGAGCCTTTGCATAATAAAAAAGTAGAGTTCACCAAGATATACAGAAAGAAGGATTTAAAACAATACTTTTAAAATGTCACTAACCTTTCTCATGCATGCCTCCCCTGCCTCCTGAAGCTCATTATTTGTTGAGTTTAGTGCCTTGAAAAGCGCAGCAATGATTTTCTCCCTGGATTGAGGAAGGTAATTGCAGGCAGCAAGAGCATCTTAAAGACAGGGAAGAAGAGAATGTAATCAGTACAATTTTTATTATTAACCTATGAAAGTAGGTCAATGATTTTCTTTGTCTAAAGGTTCCTAGTACTTCCTAGTACTCCTCTGTCATACTAAAATTTTAAAATGGCTAAACCCAATCAAAGGCTTATGCCTTTGACAAACACACAAACTTCCATTTACTGTATTATCTAGAACAGAGTCCAGTCTCAAGAAACAAGCCAAAGTGCCTTCATTCACTTCATCACAACCTGGTGCCAGCAGCCAAGCAGCTCTTTCCCCTAACCCAACAAACAGTCACAGAATGAAGTGGCCCACTTATCAGCCTGGAATCAATTAATCAACCAATAATCATATATTAAGTGTCTTCTATGTATCAAATGCTGAGAGAAAAAACAAAACAAAAATGAAATAACTCTTATAGACCTCTCTATATAAGTAATATATAAAATAAATCCAAAATTTTTTTCTTGTTAAAAAAAAAAAAAGACTAGTGGCAGGCACTAGTTGCTATAGAGTATGAGAAAAGGCCTCATAGAGAAGGTGTCCTTTGAGGCAAGTATCTTGAAAGAAACCTGGAATTCATGAGGAGAAAATGAGGAGGCAATGCATTCCAGGGAGAGGGAAAAGTCTGGACAAAGACAGAAAGAAGAGAGATGGAGTGAAGTGTGTAAGAAAATAGTTTGTCTGGACTACATAGTGAACAAAGACAAATGCTAGATATTAAGACACAAAAGGGAAGTTATATAAGGCTTTAAATGCCCAACAAAGTAGCTCACATCTGATTCTAGAAGTAATAAGGAACACTTGGATGGAGAAAGATGAAAGTGGTCAGACCTTTGCTTCAGGAACATTACTTTGGCAGCTGTTTAGGAGACAGAATGAAGTGGATAGATGGAGCAGGGAGACTAGTTAGTAGGCTACACATATGCAGGGTGAGATGTAATGAGGGCAAAGAATTAGGGTTGTGTCAGTGTTGTATAAACAAGAAATGTTATGGAGATAGAAATGACAAAATGTAGCTATGTGAATGGCTATGTCAGGTAAGGGAGAGTGAGGAAAGACAAAAGCAATTCAAAGAGCCAGGCACTGGGAAATCTTACATGAACTGCTACGAAGTAAAGTGAACAGAACCAGGAGAATATTGTACACAGTAATAGCAATATTGTAACAATGATCAACTGTGGAAGACTTAACTACGCTAATCAGGATGATGATCAAAGAAATTTCAATGAAAAAATGTTATCTACTTCCAGAGAACTGAAGATTGACACATACTTTCTTTCACTTTATTTTTCTTGGGGTTTTTTTGTGTTTTCTTTTGCAACATGCCTAACATGGAAATGTTTTGCATGACTTCACATGTATAATCAATATCATATTGCTTGCCTTCTAAAGGGGTAGAGGAGGAAGAGTGGGAGGGAGGGAAAAAATTTGGAACTCAAAATTTTAAAAAATGCATGTTAAAAAAATTTTAAATGTCATTGGGAAATATCTAACAAAACAAAATATATTAAATAGAAAAAAAAAGAAATAGTCCAGGTATGAGGGGATGAGGGCCTGCATCAGGATAGTGGCAGTGTCAGGGGTGAGAAAGGGGCATGTAGAGTTACAAAGATAAGATTGATAGGACTTGGCAACCCATGGGATATGAGAGGGTCAACAGGGTGAAAATACATTAACAGTCAAGGATCACACCTAGATTTTGAACATGAAAGACTGGGGGGATAGTGGTGTCCTCAACAGTTATAAGGAAGTTAGGAAGAGGGAATCAGAGAGAAGGCATACTGAATTTAAGATGTTTATAGGACATGAAGTTCAGGATGTCCAATAGGCAGTTAGATTGAGATTAGAGAAGTGAGTCTGGAAGTAAATAGAGAGGTTAAGGCTAGATAAGTAAATTTAAGAATCATCAGCATAAAGGTCATAATTGAATCCATGTACTCTAATAAGATCATCAAGAGAAATAGTATAAAAAGAGAAAAGGGACCAGTAGAGAGCTGTGGGAGATACCCACAGTTATTAGCAGGCTTGACCTGGATGAAGATCTAGCAAAGGAAACAAATAAATGGTTAGACAAGTAGGAAGAGAACTAGGAAAAAATTAGTGTCATAAAAATCTAAAAAAGAATAGTTTCAAGGAAAAGTGAGGGACACAATATCAAAGGCTATAGAGAAATCAAGAAGGACAAGGACTGAGAAAAGGCTATTAGTCTGGGTAATTATGAGATCATTTAGAACTTTAAAGTGAGCAATTTCATCATGAGATCATGAAGAGTTAGACATGACCAAACAACAACAACTTGCTTTCTATTTGTTACTTACTTAATGCTGCAATTCGTAAAGGTACAAGTGACGGAAGGCTTTTGTAACATGGTAGTTTCATTAAGATAACATCTTCAGCTTCACACAAATTCAACAGCTGAAAAATAAAGATAAAATATCAATTTATACTGGTGATCATAAGAAGACATTTATAATAGCCTTGAAACAACTATATAAACCAGTCTTCTGGTTTACGTAGTTCACTTCAATAACATTGAACTACTTTCAAAATTAAATTTAAATCACTTGTCAGTTCAATCAAAAAGCAATTATTTTCAGGCAAATCAAACACAAATTCCAAACAAAGGTATCAAAATATTACCATGCTTCTTCTAAGATAGAACAATCAAAGTCTCAACAAGCAGTTATCTCTGACAGTGAAGTAAACTTACCAAGGAATGTACAATATCATCTTTGCTCACATTATTCTCCCTCCAGAGAAAAGGCCTCTCAATTCTCTCCTGCCTACCTATATCCATTCATGCTTCTATTACCAGTTCAAGTTGCACCTACATAATAAAGTCTTCTCTGATAACTGGAGTGTAAACTGAACTAATTGATTACAACCTTCTTGAAATTTCCAGGGTTTAGATCTTCATGTTTTGTGTTAGTCTGCAGTTTGTTTTCTTACGAATGTCTTGTCTCTGAAAGACTATAAGCTCCTTAATGATATGGTCTATATCTTATACTACCCTTGAATCCCACAATATGTGGGTTTGTAAAAAATACCCTTTTTCAGGCCTGCCACATAATCAGAAACATGGTCCCATGCCAACATTCAAAGAGTTATGTCTAGTCAAACTCTTTAAATTTAATAACTATGGTTGTTTAGTCTGTTACTACATGCCAGTTTCTTTAAAAAAAATTTCAAGCACACCATGAAATATAAACATATACCTCTGCATAGAAAACCTTGTGTTCTACCACATTAAGATCCATTGTAAATAGTCTAGGCTGTAAAGTTGTACAAAATGTGTTTCCTTCCATTAGGCCAATCTGGGCATTTGCAGGTTGATGTTTAAGTAAATGCTTTTTAGGTGGAACCATATCTTGAAGGACCTACAAAAAAAAAATACAAAGGAGAAAGTATAAATAACAAGTTAACATTTTAAAAGAAATAAATACTTAGCTTTAAAATGATCCTGTTTTGAATGAAATTAAAATCTAAAATTTTTTTTATTAGAACAAATACATTTTTCACCCCAAAAGGTGTTTTGAACACCTTCCCTCCCCTTCTGTTAAACTCTTAGTTTAAGTAAATATAGTTTTACCATCTTTTTAAAAGAACATTTCCTTTTCTTATCCTTCTTCCCTCTCCTTCTAGTCTACTTTGAATTCTGGTCTTCAAATCATGGGCTATCCCTCTTATTTTGAGGCTACAAATTTACCAACTTATGTCATCCCAGAAAATGAACAATCTTTTCTACTTGGCATAGTTACCAATCCTAAGAAATGGGAAGATAGCAAAGGGTGATACTAAGAAATCTATATGAGATTATAAATCAAAAATAGCATTTCAAATTACCAAATTAAACAGAAATAAGCTAGAAAATTTTTACGCATATTGCCCTGATTTCACTGAAAAACATCCTACCTCTTTATGAGGTTCCATAATCACTGTCACACTTTTTCCAGTAACCTGGGCCAGCACTTGAAGTGAATGCATAGCTTGTTTCCTTACAGTGGAATTTGGAGAGGTGACTTCTCGAACTAAATCATGTGTCACATGATGGAAAGACTTTTCCTGAGCTGACAGAATCTCTTCAGATTTTTCCTCATCTTTCAAAGGAGTTGCACATCTTATCAATAGCTGCTCCAAGGTTGTCTTTGCCATAGCAACTGCTCCATTGGAAACCTAAGAATTAATGAAGACACTGAATCAGAAAGATTTGACTTAAATAAGTATTACAGTCATCATATCCTGCTAAAAGAAAAATAATGTAAATATTTCTAAGTACAAAACTAATTCATATTTGCTTTTGAACTTATCTGTGGAACACCAAAGTCTTTACTAAAGAAAATGCTATCATTGAGGGGCCATGCCCAAAGATTGGCTATGTGACTAACTTCACAACTCCAATAACAAAATTCCCTGGAGTGGGATCCTGTTATGAGAGGTTCATAAGTTTATGTATAGATAAATTGTGTAGCTCAATACAGCATGTGTTTAGAATATATAACCTCATCATTCTTCTGAGGCTATATTTTCTAAACACCTGCAGTTCTGAACGCCATTTGCTTTATCTTTATGCAAGCTTATGAACCACTCTCTCATAATTCAATTTAAATCTAACTCATAAAACATGTAAGTGCTTACCATACATTAGGCACCATGCTAAGTGCTAGATACACAAAGGCAGAAATATCACAGGACAAAATTCATTACAAAGGGAAATTTATTGACCAGAGAATGGCAGAACAAATTATGGAAAAGAGGAGGTGCCAGCAGTAAGATATAGGAAGACCATTGAGGGGACTCATTACAACAGGTGAGAGAAAAGAGGATATGGGACAACCACTATGTGGAGTGTAATAAGAAATATGAGGGATTTAAATAAAAGATCTCCAACGCAAAGTTGAGAGTAGAATTGAGGTTAGACAGCACAATTTGTAGTCAGGAATCAAAGTTTCATGATTTTGTCTAGCAACTCATCCAGAGGAGGAATTCTCAAGGAGAAAGCAAGTTACATAGGGTTACAGTTTGGTTTAGCAGCATAGGAACTGATCGGGGAATCAAGGAATCAAAAGACTTAAAGACAGAGCAAAGGCCAATATCTAACTTGCTGACCATAAGGACAGAGTAGGAGAGGAGGCCAGAACAGAGTTAATAGGAATAGCAGCAGGAAAATAAAAGCTAAAGGCTCAGAATAAGGGAAAAAACAAGGTAGGAGAAAAGTAAGGGAGTAAGATAGCAAAAGGGCAGGAGACTGATTTTCCAAGGCAATATATTGGACATGGAACAGTTTCGAGTTATGGTAAGGTCTAACGTATGAGTATCTTAATAGGTGGATCACATTGAATGGAAATAAAAATGTGAGGAGCTGAGGAATTCAAAAAATGATGGAGGCAGTAGAATATAAACTGATAAGAAGGGATTCTTTATTTTTACCTTTGTATCCCTAATGCTTACCATGTAAGCAAATGCTTAATGAAGGTTTGAAAACAGAACTGGCAGGACTCTATTTTTACATTCTTATCCAAAAATATTTAGTCTTTATGAATTCTATTAAGTTTAAATCTAGTGGTCTTCATATTCCTTTATTTACTAACAGTTACAGTCTCATCAACACTGCCTTTCACTTGAGGACTCTGAACCATGAAACATCCAAGTACTGATGCTTGGCAAATCAGACGCAATTTTTATCCAACTAAATCTATCTATCTATCTATCTATCTATCCAACTACAATTTACTAACAACCAGCAGAGTAAACTTTCTGCTCTGCTGTCTTCATAAAAGGTCGAGAACACTATTCTCAAGGCAGCATATTCGGTTTTTGGGAAAAACAACTGTACTTTTGATTTTTAAAATACCTTGACAATCATATAACACCAATTGGTAAAAGCTGCAAGAAACTGACTATTAAAACTAAAAGAAATCTCTATGAATCAAAACCACTGAATTATCTGAATAGTACACTAACACTATGCAGTAATCAGTTACTATATAAAAATCAAAAGTACAAGTTGAAATAATCCATACATTAAATACCTCTCCAGTCAGGTCCATCATCACAAAAAGAAGTGCTTTGAGGAAAGTCTGTTGGTTCTGGAGGACCCAGATGAGAGGCAGTCGTTCCATGAGGAATTTAATAGACACCACACCCCCTAGTTTTGCATACCAAGCTTGTTCATAACAGCAAGCACACAAACGTTCCACAATGTAAGAAAAGAGTGGGAGCTGACAAGCCTGAAAAGAAAAAACATCACAAATAAATGCTCTGTGTGAGTATGCCAAATAGCAGATATTTAACATCTTTACAAATGCACAGAAATCAGAAGTAGAATAAATTTCACCAATAAATAGCATACTTACCCTTTCCTTTGAGCCCAGGATGATACTTGCTACATCAAATATCACAGCTAGAGCTACCTCCCCTATTTTACAAAGTTCCTTCTCCTCATATGCCATGCAAATGGCTATTGCATCAATAAGCACCAAAGGATCCATTCCCTTTGACCCATTTTCTTCACTATGAAACATGGCTGTGCTGGGTTGACTTCCCACCTGATAGCATTGCAGCAAAAAAGGACCTAAAGTAACGTTGTAAGGAGGAGGCAGAGAACAGAGATAAATAATTATAGATTTTTTAAAAATCAAAGTGACCAAAAATAAAACCCAACAGAATTCTACTGCTTTTATAATAATAGACATCTACATGACACTTTCCACATTTTTAATCTCATTAGAGCTTCTGAAAAAACACAGGAAGAAGATCCTACAGACATTTTTAAATTCCACATGAAGAAGCTAAGACATGGCAATATTAAGGGATTTTGTTTTAATCACATAGCCAGCAAGGATCAAAGACAGGATTAGAACTTGGGTCTTCCTGCCTACCCAGCAGCACCCTATTATGCTACTACCTCTCTTTTACTTGTCTAAGTATCTCTCATGAGCCTGCAAACTCTACAACTCTGAAGTTATCGAGTCATGAGAATTCAATACTGGCACCCTCAAGTCTAATTCCTTTAAAATGTATAACAAAAATCACATACAAACCATATGTGTTTTAACTGTTTTTCGCTATACAGCACGCCACTATCATTTCAATCAAAGCTAAGTTAACATTTTTAATAATAATTCTTAAATGGCCAATGAAAGATAGTAGCTACAAAAATTTTAAGAGCTACATTATAAAAATGATTAATTTCTATACTTGGGTCTTTTCTGTCACACACACAAAACTTATCACTATCATAGAGAGCATCATATTCAGTTGTGATGGACACCAACACTTACTAGACAAGCACTAAAAACAGCCGATAAAATGCCTCCAACGTACTTAGCATGGTGCCAGGCAGTACTGCGGAGGATGTTGTTGTTTCTGTTTTTGTTTTTTTTGTTTTTTTAACCAGATCTGTGATTTTTTCAGTGAAAACAACTCCTAAGAAAGCACTTCCTCTACCAACACAGACTGGCACTTTCTCTACAACCTATTGCCTTAGGAAGTTGCCAGGAGCCTGGCCATCATACAGGCAGTACCTATCAGAATCAGGACTGGAATTCAAGTATTCTTGACTAACTTCCAGGCCAGTTCTCTATTATCTCTGCCAATGGTGTCAAACACAAATAGAAAAGGGGCCACAAAAAGGTACATAAGGATCCCTGCAAGCCATATGTTAACTTAGAAAACCACAGACATTGTATTGTATTTTTATTTATTTTCATTTATTTATTTATTTAGTTAATTAAATTTTTCCTGATTACATTTAACTCTCATTCTAGCCACCCGTGTTGACACCTCTGTCATAATGAGCCTCACTGTAGGGCAACCTGGGGTAAATACATCACCCAGGAGTTAAGGTAAAATGTCGAGGAGACCCAAGAAACATTATAAATAACTGTATTATCCCACTGGAATATTCCAAAAAGTGGGAGTGTTAATGAAAAATTGTTATGTACCAAATAAAATTTTCTGTATATAAAATTAAGCCATTTTATTTCCAACATATACAGGCATGGTAAATGCTATAATTTATGTCCTTTCAGCTTGATTAGGGGGTATAGGAAGGTTTACTATAAGCCCTACTGCAGGGGATAACTCCACAAATTCAGTCAATGCCAGAAATAAGTTTGCAATCTAGTTGTGGAGATCAAGTTAACGTAAATGAAACAATTGTATGGTACTAAATACATCTGCAGAAGAGTATACAGAAGGAAGAAATCATTTATATGGGTTTATCGAACTACAATTGGCTGACGCTGAGTTAAGCGAGCAGAACCAGGAGGACATTGTACACGGTAACAGCCACATTGTGCAATGACTAATTTTGATGGATTTAGCTCTTCTCAGCAATGCAAGGATCTAAAACAATTTCAAAAGACTCACAATGGAAAATGTTATCCACATCCAGAGAAAGAACTTCCAAATCTGAATGCAGATGGAAGCACACTATTTGCTCTCTTTTTTTGTTGTTTTTTTTCTTCTTTCTCATGGTTCTTCTCATTGGTTCTAATTCTTCTTTACAACATGACTAATGTGAAAATTTGTTTAATATGAATGTATATGTAGAGCCTATATCAGACTGTACACTGTCTTGAAGAGGGGAAGAAAATTTAAAACTCAAAATCTTATGGAAGTGAATGTTGAAAACTAAAAATAAATAAATTAATTAAAAAAATACAACTCCGAGGTACTACCTCACACCTATCAGATTGTCTAATACAACAGAAAAGGAAAATGACAAATGTTGGAGGGAATGTGGGAAAATTGGGACACTAATGCGATAGATTTGTGAACTGATCTAACCATTCTAGAGAGCAACTGGGAATTATGCCCAAAGAACTATAAAACTGTGCATACCCTTTAACCCACCAATACCACTCCTAGGTCTGTATCCCAAAGAGATTTGAAAAAAAAAGAGACGAAAAGGATCTATCTGTCCAAAAATATTTTATAGCAACTCTTTTTGAGGTGGCCAAGAAGTGGAAATTGAAGGTATGCCCATCAACTGAGGAATGGCTGAACACGTTGTGGTATATGATTACGATAGAATACTATTGTGCTATAAAAAATTACAAGCAAGATGCTTTCAGAAAAACCTGGAAAGATTTACATGAACTGATACACAGTAACAGCAATATTGTATAATGATCAACTGTAAATGACTTGGCTATTCCCAGAAATACAAACATCCAAGACAATTCCAAAGGACTTATGATATAAAATGCTATTCACCTCCAGAGAAGAAACTAACGGAGTCTGAATGCAGACTGAAGCATACTATTCTTTACTTTATTTTTTTTGTGAGGGGTTTTTGGTCTATGTTTTGTTTTATAACATAACTAACATGGAAATGCTTTGTATGACTGACCACACATGTATAACCCTGTATCAAATAGCTTGCCATGTCAGGGAAGGGATAGGGGACGGAGACAAGGAGAGAATGTGGAACTCAATTTTTTTTAAAAGAATGCTAAAAATTGTTTTCACACTTAACTAGAAAAGATTAAATATTTTTTAAAAAGACTTGACATATCAGTAATATTACTGAAGTGCCAATTATTGTATAGCTTCAGTTTAAGAATATTTCAATTTATTCAACTACATAATTTACAATAAATTCAAGTGACTTTAACACACTGTACTTACCGCACTGTTGGGCTACTGCTACCATAGTATAGTGACGAATTAAGCTGGCTACAAAAGGCAGAGCACTAGGTCGAAGATCCTTGATGACAGCAGACATGAAAGCACCAGTCAATGCTTGTTCAAAAGTTTTGCGGGCTGGAGTATCCTGTGCTTTGTATCGATGTGAAATGATTACACTGGGTATGGACTTCTCTGTAAAGCTAAAAGACAAAATTACATCTATTGTCATAACCCTGCATAACTATACTGGCAGTTCAACCATGACCATTACAGGTTTCACTGACAACTTGCTCCCACTTCCTTCTTGTTCAGATAGCACTGACTCAACTCATTTACTCCACCTTTAATTTTTGCAGATCCTAGTCTCAAACAGGATAGATGGTTCAACTTTACCATGAACATTTACAGTCAACAATTCAAGAGAGGAAATACATATTTCAAAGAATATGTACACAGCCAACAAAATAAAAAGTAATCACACAATGGTATTTTCAATATTTTTATAATTATTTTCTATTTTAAAAGAAAAGACATTTGTTCTTTATCTGTGAGGACTACAATGTTATTAAACAAGTCAAACCCCAAATATCAGATTATGAAACTCGGAACAATGCTCAAGAAAGATCCAATATATACATATTTACGTTACAAATTGAACCAAAAAATTTTCATACTATATTAATAAGAAAATCACACCAAAAGAACAAATAATTACAGATATGTTTTATGAGACTCTTCAAAATCCTAAAAGGCATGGCTTCCCCCTGCCTAACTTTTTTTATGTAATACCTGAAATATGCTTTTGATGCTGAAAAATTTTCAGTTTAGTATAAAAAAAAATCAGGAATTTTAATATAAAAATGACACATACATTTTCAATGAATGTTCTCTTCTTCTTCCCCTCTGGATACTATTCCCATTATTAAGCCTTGTTCACAGATTTTACCACCCTATAGGCATGGTGAAGACTTAAAACTAAAAAATAGGTTGAAAGTGCCTTCTTAAACTTCAGTTGTTACACGCTGCTACTATAGAACCTGCAATCTTTCTAATTACTATGAGAAGAAATTTATTATTCAGTAGATACAAATTACTAAGTAGATATAAACAATCTACTAACTAAAAATTTTTTCCATGATTTTAAGAAAATCAAATAAAACATGATAATGAAATCACATTGTTTAAAAATCAAGGGGCAGCTAAGTGGCTCAGTGAATAGAGAACCAACCCTGGAGTCAGGAGGACTTGAGTTCAAATCTGACCCAAGACACTTGAAACTTACTAGCGGTATGATCCTGGGCAAGTCACTTAACCCTGATTGCCTCAGGAAAATAATGAATAATAAAAATAAAAATCAAGAACTATTTTTTTCATACTAAAAGGACGTATATATTATTAAGCAATAACATACAATGGACTCTTATTATAGAGAATTCTTATCTGTAAAGTGGGTTCTTCTTAGATCTCACACAAAAGGATTTAGTTACCAAAGAAATCATTTTATAATATAATGTGCTCTCACCCATAAAGTGGTTCTACGGAATGTGCTGTAAGGGCATGTTAGAGCAAAGTTCCACTGTACCACATCCTTCCATTTTAACATTTTAAAATGGAATATGTTGTCTGATGTGAGTGCAATGGGTCCATTATCTCATTGTTCAGGATGCTTCACGTAATTATTAATGGAGTCTATGGTTACATTAACTTTTTTGGCAGTCACACTTTTGGCTCATACTAAGCTTTTATTCAATTAAGTAATAATTGGTTGTCCAGCCAGCCAGTGTGTCAAGAGTACATAGGCAGAAGACAATCTGTTGATGGCATTATTTACGTGTCATCTAAGCTTGAAATGTCAATGTTATATTTGACTCCTTACTGTTATCGTAATGATTGAATGATAGCTTCATGTGTTACTAGGTAAAAAAGGTCACTTTCTAAACCTGAAATTTTGCTCAATACCAGAGTAGATGAACTCTCTATCCCTAATTTCTAAACAAAATTTATATATCACTCCATTTGATAGTCTGAAATTACCAACATACTTTGGATGTGCAAGGAGCTGATATAAGGCATGTTTATTATCATCCAAATTCATCATGGCCACCAAGAAGCATTTTATTACTTCCCATGCTTGTCTCCGATAGTATGGTTCTGTGTTTGCACTTTTCAGGCAGTCCAAAGCAGTTTCAATGGCCTACAATTAAAAATAACAAGGCTTTTGACACATATATGTATATGTAAATATATACATATATATGTACGATATTAAAGAGTACTTTACTAAAAGCTCTATAATACCCAAAAGCTTAACAATATCCACCTAAAGGAGCAATGAAGCCCAATATATAACAATAAAGCATCATCAAATGAAACCTGTAGAGGAAATACATTAGAAAAGAGGAAAATATATAAAATAAAGAATTTCATCGTTTAGTTGATTATAAAATGAAATTCAATTATTTGTGCCTAAATAGTTAATTAGATTATGCAATTTAAATGACCTCTAAAGGTCCCATCTTACAGAGAAATGAGTATTTTCCCCTTTGGAAAAAAGTATTTTTTATTTGTCTAATTAACTATGCTCTCAACACCTATCAAATCACCCAACATCACCTCATCAAAGTTCCAACAAAAAGAACAGTGAGCTTTTTTCAGACCAGTGAAGAGAAACTTTTCTTGCTACGGAGTAAAAGGAAAGATGAATTTTTTATGATTTCATTATATTTCCATTGTTTTTTAAAGTTTTTTCAACATCTATGAAGTGTAATATAAATAAGATGCTTTTACCTATTAATCATATGGTAAAGGTAAGACAAATAATTTGGAATTCTTTAAACCTTTTCACTCAGTTTTAAAATATGTTCACTATTTTATCAATAATAATCACTGAATAATCTAAATTACTATTAAGAGACTGATTTAAAGTTTAATTATAATAGAGGGGGAAATTTTTGTTCTATTACCCTATTTTACGTCCTAAGCATGACACAAATGGCTATTACTGAAGCACACTGTGAAATTATGATTTTTGAACATTTTGCCAAATTAGTAATATTAGTAAACTATTAAAGCTATTATTCCTAATTTTAGTAACATATTCCCCATCAATGTTTGAATTCATAATAATTGTTTTTAAAGTGCTTTCTAGCAAGCATTTCTTTTTTATTAATGTACGATAAAAAATAACTTTCAAGAATAAGAATTAGTGACCGATTTTGATAAATATATCCGATGGCACTGAGAACAATCACTCAAGATGGGCAAACTCAAAGAAAATATGAGGGAGAATTAAGGGCAACATCAACATGAGAATGTATTGTGAACCGCTGAATATGATCAAAACAGAGAAGCATCAAAAGTAAATTAAACAAAATCACATAAAAGGGCTATGACAATGTAAATGGAAAGAACAAAAGAAACAATGATATAAAATTATAATGACCTAGTCTGACCCCAAAGACCAAATTTATCTCTCCCCTACATCTTTGCAGAAGACTGGGAATAACTGTATGAGAGCCATGGAAGTGAATACTGCAGGTAATAATGTATACTAAATATAATTTTTTTATATATAGGTTAGTTTTGCTCAACTTTTTCATCATCCTTTTTTATTTTCTATTATAAGGGATGACTTTTTGGGAGGGATTAATATGAGGGATTCTGTCAGAAATGAAGTAAAAACAAAAGATATGCATAAAATTTTGTTGTTTTTTAAAAGGGCAAACCACCTACCAGTGTTCTTTTTCAAGTTATAAGTCTCACTTCACCCCTACCTCATATGCACATCCATAAAATGTGGAGTTCTAAAATTTTTAATTTTAAGAAAATTAAGTAACCACAAAAACATTCAACTTTACCTTTTCCATTGGAAGCTGAATGGATGCTTTGCAATCTGAAAACTCTACTGTGATACTAGGTCCCTGAATTTCAGTTACAACATACTGAAGCTTTTGAGATTCCTTTAACATTTTCCTGTTACTTCCACCAAATTTACCAAGTACCCTGTAGGCCACATGAGAAATGCTATCTGCAGGATTTCTTAAGGTACGCCACAAAGCCTAAAATCAAAGAAATATTTTTAAACACATGCAATTTTCAAATTTCATCACAATGTCATAAATCTTTAAATACATGTTCCAATTTACTTCACAGAATTTTCAACAAGTTTAATAAGACTTGGGAAAAAAAGTTGAGAAGTAAATCAAAGATCACTACATTTCTGAATTTAGTCTTTTAAATCAATTTGTTTCCTTGTCAATTACTGGACTATAGTTATAGTCTTAGATTGAATGTATTACTTTCCTCCATGAATAGGACCATGCAAGATTCCAACAGCTCTTATAACTCTTGGTTTAAGCTATTTTTTAATTAGATCAATAACAAAAGGCAAGGAAGTTGTTTTCATTTTAGATACTAGGGATTTGAAACTTTAGTTTATAAGCAAAGTAAGAAGTGTCTTCTGAAATGTTCCTGTTTATTATTTTTATTGTTAATACCAACAATTCACATTTACATAACATATCAGAGATTACAGAAAACAGATCTCAGTCTTGTAAAACAGGTTATCATCCTCATTTTACTATTGAAGAAACTGAGGCTCAGAAAGCTTAAGTGCCCAAGATCACAAGACCAGTAGGTATCAGGGCCTGTATTTAAACTCAGGTCTCCTGACTCCCAATCAATGCTCTTTCCACAATAGCATGCTGGCTCTCTATTGTTCAGCCCCTTCCACTATTCTTCTGCCATGGAAAAGATAATACTCTATTTTCCACTTCTTCAAATAAGCAATGGGTATTATTTACATATCTAAGTCATCTGTACTTTCAGAAGCCATACAGAATTAAAATAAGAAGAGCTGACTTTCATTCTATCCTTTTGGTACTGTGAATATAAAATAGGACAATTAAATCAATTTCCATATGATTTTCAATTACCAGCCCATTACAATACAGAATATGTGAAAACTTATAAAATACACATAACATAAAGAATGCTCTACAGTAACTCTTCATGTACCAGAGAAATCCACAAAAGTAAGCTGAAAATTGTAACACCTACTTTAGACAGAGCCTAATATAATGGCTTGACAGCATAACTAAAAATTTAAGTTTCAAAATGAAAATAACAGATACAACAACCTGATATTACCTGCATGAGTTCAGCCCTCACTGGCTGAATGTGATCATACAGAAAGTCTGGTTGGAGATTATCTACACATAATTCAAGAGTCCGAAGGCCTTGGCTAACCAATGTTTGGGATCCATTAAGAGCAGATACTAAGGGATCCATTAACATTGGTAGATATGGTAGAAGAGAGCTCAGTCGAACTGGTACAGTAAGACATAGTTCCACAAATAAATCTTTCATGTGCTGCTTGTGGAGGCCACTTTGTAACATATTAAGTCCTAAAAAGGAGGAAAAAATTTAAAGTAAAATTAATTTTAAAATATTTAGTTAATAATAATAGCTAGAATTTATATGGCACTTAAAGGTTTTCAAAACAATTTACAAATATTGCCTCTCATTATCTTTACAACAACCCTGAGAAGTAGTATTTTCATTTTATAGATGAGGAAATGGAGATAGACAGCGATTAAGTGACTTTCTCAGTGTCACACAACTAGCAATGTTTGTCTAAGGTTACATTTGAACTCAGGTCTTCTAAATTTCAGGTTCAGTACTTTCTATGTATGAGGGCACCTAGCTTTCTCATTCATAAATACTTAACATGATTAAGTGCTTAAAATATAAGTGTGTGAAGGAGTAAGGAATGTATGGAAGAAGTTAGGAAAGACAAGAAAGTAACTTTTCAAAACACAATCAGTTCACATAAATATATCCATACAGGGCTTTCGATTTATCAGCTAGTAAATAATACTCAAGTACAAATACAAAGTAACTTACTTTCTTTATTTCTCATTTTGATTATCCCTTTCCAACATGGTTGTGTTTCTCTGGTCTAGTGTTAAAACCAGAAAATGTAAGGCTCAAAAATGTAAGCAACATCTCATCAGGGAAATCAGGACCATCCCCACCCCCACCCCCATCATCAGTTCCTACATAATCCTGAAAATACCACAACTTATTTCAGCAGCCTCACTTTACAGCCTCTGTGCCCTTAAAGTATTAAATGGTGATCCTCTATAATTCTAAGGGTTTATCAGTTACACAGAGATGAGTAGCTGCCAAAAGGGATAGGGAATTGATCTGTGATTTCATTGTCGGAGGGAAGCCCTTGGGTGAGAAAACTCCTTAAAGCAATACAGAATAATATCTTTTCTATAACTATATCAAATTCCTTAAATCCAACAGAGGTCAACATTTTCTCTGCAACATCACAGAGAATTGTCTGGGACACCAAAATGCTAAGTGACTTGCCCAATGTGTCAGAGGAGGGACTTAAACCCAGGTATTCCTGCCTTCTAGGCCCATTCTCTATCCACTGTATTACCAGAAAAAAGGAATTAAGTGTTGGAATGAAACAAGATTAAAGACAAGCAAAATGGTTATTCTGACCTTGCAACAGGTTTGGTAAGAGAGGCAAGAATTCCTGATAGAGAAGATCATGGCTACCCCCGCCAATGGAACGAAATAACGCTCGAAGGAGCAGGAAATAGTTGTAAGGCTCCTTGGCCGTCTGTGCAAGTTCCATAGAGCTGTTCACAATCTTGTGCAAGTGGGGCTAAGAGATTTGAGATAAAGGTCAATAAACAGACAACAAAGAGAAAGGTCAACGAACAGCAATATCTTTAAATCATCATTATCAACATCACACCGGACTCAAAGGTTACATGTAATCCAATAAAGGCAAAAGCTAATTTTGATAGATTTGTACTAAATACACACAGCAATGCCTAGGGGTGGGGGGGCGGCGCCAGAGAGAAGTTAATCACTGTCGTTCGCCAAATTAGACCTAAATTTATGAAAAAATGTATTGATCCAAATACATATTTCCTATCAAAGTTAGCCAATATAAAACCCAAATGCGGTATATGATCTACTTTTAAGTCTATATTTACGTGTGATTTTTTTTTCTTTTAAAGAAATTACAATCATGAAACAGTCTTGGGTCTTCATTTTTCCTGACATCTAAAAGTCATAAATACTCTGCCTCATGAAGTCTCTCATCAATCAGTTCAAATTTTCAACTGAACGCCCTATCACCAATCAATAATTTTATTACTGGATTGATCCTTAGAGGTCATTAACTCCAACTATCCCATTTTCAGTTGAAGAAATTGAAGGCGAGGGAGGTTAACTGACTTTCCCAAGGATTCCTAAGTCCTATTTTATTTATTCTTTCCATTGATTCAAAAGTACAGTAGGACAAAAAGCAGAAAAAGCAATCACAAGGTACATATTCTCTTAACACTTTTCTTCAAGATCAAGGTCCGCACTGTTAAATTTTGAACCATAAATATTTGGAATAAATTGTTTTAAAACAATTATCCTTTGATTTCATGAGATACAAGAAAAAATATGCCAACATATTTTGATGTCATTCTCAATTTAATTTTTTTAAAAAACTAAAGTTTAAATCCCCAATCCCTAGGTAGAGATTAGCTAGCAATAAAACCAAAGGCATTATAATCTAGGTAAAAAATTCAACAGATATTCATTGTAGTCCTAGTTCTTTCTTAAGTCACTAAACTCTAGACCTATTTCTCATTTTTCAAACAGTAGGTAGTGCTACCTTACTCACAAGGTGAGAAATTTTTTAAAATGGATGTGATAGCATTCTGAATGATTGGTGACTTTTTTTTTTTAAAACTGTTTCTAAATACAAGGAGTATTTTTCCTCTCCTTTTGGACTTATGATTTCATTGCTATAAGGAACCCGAAGGGGTGAGGGGGAGGAAACTCTTTCTACCATAGCAGCTCTACAACCATCTGATTTATCTCAGAGAACTGCCGAAGGCACTGTATCATGTAACTTTCTGACTTGTAACTTGACATGTAACTTACACGACCTGTCAACAGTCACACAGTAAATGAGTCAGAAGAGGGACTTGAATCTAAGATTTCCTAATTCCAAAGGAAGCTTGCCAGTCACTATATGATCTGACTCTCCAATGTAAAGTATTGCTCTTTATTATTAAAACCATAGTGGGAAACCCTCTTTGAGTAGATTAATTAACCTGCACTTCCTAAAAAAAAAACATTTCTGTGCAGAAGCCTTTTAAGTTTTTTGCCCTGGAGTCCCAGTAGATATTTTATTATTCACCTACGTCTAGAGCACAACAAGTTTAAAGCTTCAAATTATTTTCTGTAACAGTCTACACAACAAAGGTCACAGATAAAAGGAATACATTCTCCACAGTCAATCAAATATTTGAGTACCTACTACATGCAGGACACTAAAAACCTCACAAGGTTTCAAACATTTTCAAACATATTTCATTTGCCTTCTATTTAACTACGGACACCAAGTATTATAGCCTTGGTACAAAAACTGACACTGTTAGTGTTTGAACACTTCACTAACAATAAAGAGTATTTTTATGTTTTATGCCTACACCTGAGTTGTCATTCCTTATATAATAAAGAGCTATATTTCTCTATTAGGCCATAGGTTTCCCTATGGGAAAAGGTTTCTCTTTGAACACAGCAGATGATACTGTCTGACCTTAAGAAGAGATATATTTTGCAACAAAGGGAGAAAATGTATTTTAAAGATGCCTTTGTTATGCTTCTCATATTGAATTCTCCAAAACTGAACCACAAGTCACTTACTTACATGCTGGAAAAAAGATATTCATCTATAAATGTAGCCTAGGCACAGATCTGAACATTAAGCCTTCAAGTTTCTTCCATTTCAATTCATGTAAGATTGTTCATATTCTGAACTTGTAAATGAGGAGCATGTTGTGAGGCATCATGGCACAGTGAAGAAAAGGCCACCGGTCACAAAGCTCTAGGTTCAGATCCTGCATCTAATATCACGTGTGACCACAAGCAAGATACTTAATTTCTCAAGGTCCCTAGAGACCTCTCCAAGATTATAAATTACAGATGAGTTGCCAATCTACATGGTAGAAAGAGTTTCAACCACAAGAATCCTCACAATGATGAAATCAAGGGTCTGGACCAAAAAAAAAAAAAAAAAGCAGTACATTCAATGTTTTTATTATACAAGGATATTTGCTGGGTTTTTATTATGCAAGGATACTTACTACCTTAAGCAGTTTTTTTCAAATGTTAAAACAGTAGTTTAAGTAAGTTTTCCAATAGTGGATTGTTTTAATAATCAACTGTGTGTTCAAGTGCCACTTAAGTCAAAATAAGCTTTACCTTCAGCATTTGTTCATTTTCAGCTGCAAAGAGAGAAACTGAGCCAAATACCAACTTGAACAGCTTGAGATACAGATTGGAGAGTTCTACATTAGAGCCCATTTCTGGCAGTCGATCAAGGAGATACTCCACAAGAATTGTAGCAAACAGAGCAGAGGTGGTAGGATTCGCCAAGAAGGAATTAGCAACTATCTGTGAAAACAAGAAATTCAGATGACAAAAATAATTCCTTTCCAAAAGTGATTGCAAGATAAGGTAATTAGCTTAAATAAATGAATGCCATATTGAAGCTCACAAAATTAATTACCTATCAAAGAAGAATGAAATATTTCTACAAAGAATGAAGTATTTTTACAACATTAATAGAAATGTTTCAGGCATTTATTTTACGTAAGCTTAACTCCCACTGAAAAATCATTCAACATCAGGACACTAATACTAACAAAAGATATTAGCTCAAAATCATCTGCTGCTTTTCAGGTACATTATTTTCTAAATTATACATGGCTTAAAAATAATCCTTTGAACTCTGCCCTTTTAAGGAAACTTTAAATGTTTTAAAAACTGATTTCCAAATTACTGAAAAGCATACAGTATTTATATATGGGAGGATACATGAAAATTATTTTATACCTGAAGAGCATAATTTTTTGAGATTCTTTCCACCATATAAGGGACTGTAGTTTGAAAGATTTCTTTAAATGTTAATGGATTCATCATAGTGAAGACCCCTGCAAAATGTTCCAACACTTCCTTCTCTTCTTTCATTCTAACTGTCTGACAGTTAGCTACTCGAATGTATGTCTGTCCATTTCCTGCTATCTGGACCTGGAACAGGAAAGAAATACATGCATCTTTTATTTAACTCACTTGAGAATGAAAATATTTGTAAGTCAAAATACAATTACATAACAAATTCTGTTAAATATGATCACTGTTGTATTCACCAAAAGCACTACAATTTTAAAAATGCCCTAAAAAAAACCTCAATCTTGTACAGTTACATTTATAAACTTTAGAAAAAAATTTTTATGAAAGAATGCAACTTTACTAAGTTGTTCAACACCAGGAAGAGACTAAATCTAAAGTTACACTCTCCCTTAAGAAAAAAATAAAGATTTTCATAAAGAGACTTCTCTAAGTGCAATTCCATTCTATGATGCTAGAATGCATGTTGAGCCCTATGAGTATAGGGCTTATAAAGTCTAAAAATGTCTAATTCTATGTGGTGTTTTCATTCGTAACAGCTTAGTTCATCACCATGTTACTCACCTGATAAATATCTAAAGCCTGCATTGCATATTTCACAAGCTTTATGTAAATCTGTGTCTCTTTGGGTTGGAATTGTTTGTTGGGAATGAATTGAGCTTCTGGAAGAAAGATTACATGACAAATTAAAACCACAAAAAAATTGTTAAAGTCTTAGGCAAATGCTGTATTTTATCTAGTAATTTAAAGTGCAGAATTACCACCAGGTGCTTTACATGAAGTTATTCCCCATGTAATCGTCTTGACTCCACAGACCAAAGTTTTTACCAAACTTCGACAATCTGTAACTTGGAATGTCTGCTTGTCTTCTTTATCCTTTTCTCCTTGTTTCTCAAATACAGGCACTGGTGCTGGAGCTACAGGTGTGGTAGGGGCTGGTGAAGGTGCAGGAGCAGGTGCTGTGGGAGCTGGAGGTACCCCAGGCAAAGCTGCTTCAGTTGCTCCCAGTTCTGACTGAGGTTTACACTTTTTAAAAATGGCAGACAACTGATACCGAGCAATGGTATGGAATTTCAGAACAAAAACCTGAAAAGGGAGGAAATTAATATGATGGTTTCAAAAGAACAAAATTACCTTGAACATACCAAAAGTTACCTTCCAAATCAAATTAGTTCAGCAAATGAAAGGCAAAAAATTCCAATAAAACAATATAACAAAAGGGATTTTTTGATTCTCTTCAAAAGAAGTGACAAGTATTTGGTATAAAAACCAACTGCTTTTAAAAACATCTACTCATTTTTAACATACCTAAATATTGTATTTTACCTGAACATGTGCAATATACCTACACGTATCCTATAAGGTAAACTCAGTAATTTGCTATATGAAATACTGGCCAGTAAAGAGATACTTTGGAATCCAAAGTTTGGAAGCTTTGGGAGCACTTATTAAAATACTTTGGGAATGCTTATTAAAATATATTTCTTTCACTTAATTTCTCATAAAAAATCCATACCTCTAACATCCTCATTAGAATATCTCTCCCATTTCCATTTTCCTGCTCACTTTTGGAGCGAATGCAATCTACCAGGTTTAACAAAAGTTTGCAAGACATAGTCTGGATACTGCTAGGTAATGACTCATCATCAATGTTCTTGGCAAATAGCTGGACTGCAAGGGAGAGGTCATTGAGAGGTAAATGCTGACGGACATGATGCACCAAGTCTGCCAGTGTGCTGTATGCAAGTGGCCTAGAAGGGGAAAAAAATTTATTAGTTTTTAGGCCTATTTACTGGTGTATATTACATGGACATTTATAAATACCATAATCAATTTGTTATCATCTCATTTTTCCCTAGTAAGATAACTCTACAGGAAGGCAGTGCACCAGTGAGGTCAAACCTAGACTTTACCGAACAATTTTACAACTCTTTCCATTTTTCATCTAATAATTTTAACGATGCCTTTTGAAAGCTGGTAGTTTTTTTTCAAACTGAGTTTTATAAGCTTTTGTTCAACAACAGCACTCCAATGGACAATGAAATATATAATTAGCCTAAGGAAAAAACAATTACTAGGCTTGATCATGCATATGCCCATTTTGTGGCTCAAAAAGTAGAAATAGTACATATCAATTAACATTTTCTTATTCTGTGGTACTTTACCATAATGTTCAGACGATTAAGTTCTAAAAAGACTTTGTATGTCGCCATAACACCCCAAGCTACAAAATAACTTTTAATTTGTTCTCTAATAATAGAATATTTTACAAATTCAGACTCTTCTAAACCTCTTCAAGCAGATGGTCAAAACGTTCTTCAAACTACCTAAAGACTCCTCACTCACACTTCACTACTCAGAGCTACAAGGCTTCTAAAAGCAACACTCTGTCTGCAATTGTACTCATGAAAATTAAACCAAGCAGATATTTAAACACTATTTGGCTTAACAAAAATAGTAAGATAAAAATACAGAAAAAAACCTAATAATCAAAAGGAATTTTTCAAGTGTTCTACATATAATTCATGTTAACAATAAACCAACTCTCACTTTTTGCATTATCTCTTTATGTCTGGGCACTATATCAGCTGATTTAAAGTGACAACATCCTCTTTTAAAATTCCTACATTTCTAAATCTCATGGTAATTTAAGGACACATGTAAATTTAATTTGCAGGTTCTAGAATTGTTATATACTCCAAAGAGGAAATATCACAAATTACTATTAATAGCAAGTATCCAACTAGATACCATAGGGTTAGTTCATACCTCAGAGTCTCTCGAGCAGTATATCCAGAACCAATTAGTATAGATTCATCAAACAGTTTGTCCATGCATGGAATGAATTCTAAAATGCAAATATTTATGGCATCGATTACCAACAAAACCAATTACACATTACATTACTTAAACAGTATTTAACTTAAAGGTCAATTATACAATCCACATTAAAAAGAGGAAAGAAAAAAAAACAGCCCACACTATTTCATTCTGTAAAAATACTGACTTATTCCTTAAGAGAGGTTACACAAAACGTGCTACTAAAAATACAATTTGGGCTATCAGCAAATGCTTTAAAAATTAGACAAACTACTAAGAAAATGTGAATTTATTTTGAAATGTAAAAGGAGGAGTAATTTAATATATGGTCATCCTAGCTATTTTAAGCATGTGTGAAGTTCACTGTGCTAAGCAGCTGTGATACAAAAATTTAAGTGGCCAATAAGTGATACAGGTTGCAGGATTTCAGAGGAAGGACCTGTTGTCTCTGCTTGGTGAAACAGTCAGTCAGTCAGTCAGTCAGTCAGCAAACACTTATTAAGTTCCATACCATATGCCAGACATTGTGCTAAGTGCTAGGGATACAAAGAACGGCAAAAACATGGTTCCTCATCTCAAGGAGTTCCCAGTCCAAGAGGCAAGAAAAGAAGCAAAGAGCTTAAATAATATATACAAATGAATTGGAACTTAATTAATTAACAGGTAAGTAATAGCTAAGGAAGTTCAATGAGGGACCTGGAAGAAATTAAGCTTAATTAAATACTATACAATGTGCATTATCAGGCAAAGGGCAATTTATACAAATGCACAAAGACAGGAAATGACATGTTAAGTTTGGGAGAGGGCTGAACAGGAGCACAACAAGAGTGAAATATGTGTATAGGAAAGTAATATGAAATAAATGTGGAAGCTGGAACCAACTTGTAAAAAGACTTAAATGACAGTCTGAGGCATTTGTATTTTATCCTAGAGTCAACAGAAAGCTCCTCTCCAGGAAGAGCAGAGTGGCTTAGTTACACCAGAGCCTTAGGAAAATTATTTTCCCAGCTACATGAAAAATGGGTTTGAGAGGGGCTAAATTAGACACAGACTCAGTGAGGAGGTCATTTCAATAATCTACGTGACTAATGATGAGGAACTGAACTAAGTTGGTGGCAGTGTGAGTGAAGAGAAAGGGACAGATGTTATGGTGGTAGAATCAGTAGGATTTAGCAATTTGTTAGGTATGGGAAGTGAAAAAGAGGGAAGAATCAAAGGTAACTCCAGAGATCCAAACCTGGCAACTCAGAAGATGGCAGGAAAGCTTGGAGAAGTAGGTCTGGGAAGGGAGGACACGAGTAAATATAACAGATTTGGGGTACTGGCAGGCAATAAATGTAAAGACTATCTCACAATTGGAAATGTGGGACTAGAATTAAAAAGAGGGATTTCAGCTGGATTGAAGAAATTAGGAATCATCTGCATAAAGGTGATAACTGAACCCATGAAAGCAGATGAGATTACAAAGGGTCAGCAGTAGAGAGAGGAAAGGGCCATAGGGAACACTCAAACTTAGGAGACAGGAAATCAGATGACAATCTAAGAAAAGAGCCTAAGGGGTTATCAAACATGTAGGAAGAGAACCAGAAAAGGAAATGTCACAGTATTCAAGGAAGGAGAGTTTTAAGAATTTTAGCAATTAGAAAAACACAGGATCACAGAACAGTGCAGACAGTAACATTATAGATCTAGAGCTGCAAGGGACCTCAGACTTTATTTAATCTACTTGCACATTTTAATTTTATTTTTCAATTTTATTTTTTGTTCCATTCCAAATTTTCTCCCTTCCTATAGCCCTCCCCCAACCAATGAGAAGGGCAAGAAACACTCATCTTACATATGAGAAAACTGAGACCCAGAGAGAAGTGACGTGGCTGAAGTCATGAACCAGGGTTCTTAGATTCAAATCTTGTTCTTTTTCCACCATGCTATGCTGCATCCGTGCTAGATGACTGGTAAACTCTGAGAAAAATGTCAACTAGACGGGGCAGCTAGATAGCGCAGTGGATAGAGCTCCAGCCTTGGAGTCAGAAGGACCTGAGCTCAAATCCAACCTCAGACACTTGACACTTACTAGTTGTGTGACTCTGAACAAGTCACTTAACCCCAAAATGCCTCACCAAAAACCGAAAAAAAAAAAAAAAAAGGCAGCTAGGATTAAAGGGCCAGAAAGCCAGTTCGAAAAAGGTCTACTGAGAAATAATCAAGTGGTGAGAAGTGGAGACTAGAGTCAAGAATGAATTCTCTCTACAAGTTCAGCAAAGAAAGGGTCAGATGATGATAAAGGAGGCCAATTTGAGAGAACAGTGAGGTTCAAGTAAAAGTTTTTTATGGATTCAGAGGAGGCCTGAGCATGTTTGAAAGAGGAGGGAAGGGGCCAATAGGGAAAGATCAATGGGGTAAGCACCTAGAAGAAGAAGGGAATGAGAATCAAAGGCACAGACAGATAGGCTAACCTTTTCAAGGTTCCCTCTCCCTCAAAGTTTGACTCAGTAGAGGAGGGGATGGGAGAAAATGCATGAGTTTCCAGTTAAAACGTAGAGAAGATTAGGGAGTTCATGTGAAATGACCTCAGTTTTCTCAGAAAAGAGGTGAGGTCATCTGGTAAGAAAAGGGGGGACAGGTGACAAGTTTTTGAATAGCATTTTGGGGCTCACTTGGCAATCTCATTCTCTCCCATGGTTTTAACAATAATCCCTTTGAAAATTCTTCCTAAATCTATATCTCTAGCCACGATCTCTCTTACCAGCTTCTGTTGCACATCTCCAACTACTTACAAGACATCTCTCCAAACTGTATGTGCCACCTCACATTTCTATAAGAAAGCTCATTATCTTTTTCCTTCAGCCTACTCCTTCTTCTGATGTCACTATTTCTATCTAAAGTCTCCGAAACCAGTCCCTTGTGTTCAATACTTTGTGTTTGTTTGATTCCTCCCTCTCACCTCTTATACTTATTTAGTAACCAAGTCATATCCATTCTACCATTAAAAGATCTCATAGAAGAAGAAAAAGGCCTAGAGAGATTTAGTGATTTGCCTAAAGCCACAAAGATAATTAGCTTCATAAACAGGATTTTGACTAATCCTCTGCCTCCAGAATCAGTGCTATTTCCACTAGTTTTTATCTCTTCGAAGAAGCCTACTCCTTCATAGCTCCATGGCTTTGCTCATTTATTCCCTATGCCTCATTTCACCTGGTAAATTCCTGCTCATCTTTTAAAGCCCAAAAAAACCACCATGTTTTATACAAAAATTTTCTCTGGTTTGCCACTTCTCCTTTAAGCTGACAAAGAACTTTTATTTTCTAACTTTCAAATGCACTTTTTGTGCAATATTATGTAGTTACACATAGGTGACTTTATCCCACATTTTAGAATGTAAATTTCACAAAGGTAAACTATGTACCTCCCCAAGCACTTAACATAATGCTCTGCACACTTATTAGAAGTTTTATACACATACACACACACTTATGGACTTTTTGCATTAGAAGGAACCTGAAAGGTCAGCTAGTCCACACCCTCCTCATTTTGTAGATGAGGAAACTAAAGGTCCACTTAGAGGAAGTGACATGCAGAACCCAAGTCTCCTGACCACTAATCCAGTGCTCTTTTCACTATGCTATGCTCTGTAGAAATGATCAGATAAAAAAAATGTTTTTAGCTATATATGATAAAAGAAAAAAAAAGACAAAGAAATACTAAAAGCTACTCAGAAGCTCTACAAAGTTCATGTATCTGCTATGGGATTATAAGAAAGAATAGGGACAGCATCTTAGAGGCAGGATAGTAGAGTCATGGCACGGTAAACAGTTTGGAGAATAAAAACATGGAAAGTTTTGATAATCACAAAAGGAAAACATAACTTTGATTTCCACAACTAGATTTACCTGAAGACAGTGATCATGTGACTTTGCATTGGAAGAAGTAATCCAAATCACGGCAATGCTTTTCCGACTACACTCCTCAAGTAAAATGACTTACAGGAAATTAACATTACCTCTTCCAGCCACCAAATTTATGCATCAACAATGAACCTACCCTAGTCCACATACCACTATGCCCAAATTTTTAACAAGTTTTGTGTTTTCTCCAGCAAGCTGAAGATCTAACATAATAAATTAGTGCTGTTAAAATAACCATATGTAATACATATAAATGTAAGCACTGAGAGAAAATGTACATACGGCTCCTTAAATCTGTAGTGAGAATGTGTTTGGCAGCAATGAGAAGCTCCTTTCTAAGATGTGCAGTTTCTGCTGGACAATTTGATAATAACTGTAACATTCCTTTTACCATCTGCTGAGAATATTTTGCCACCAAATCCTACAAAAACAAGAATTAGGAACAACATGTGTAATTATACCTCTGGTGGAAGGAAAAGTAGGTAAAATACCAATTCAAAATGCTCTATAAATTTAACTCAAACTAATTCGGTAAACTAACTGTACATATAACATTATATTAGACTTGTTCAATACCAGCTCTCTTTACTTAATCCAAAAATTAACCTGAAGTGGTGGCTTGTTAAGACCTGTTGAACTTCTGCAACCACACTGAGAGTAAGGACCCTAGAACTTCAATCATTTAATCTTTGCTCAAGCACAGAATAATTCTATGAGATGAAAAACAAAAATAATTTGAACTAGAAAACTGTGAAATGACTGAAAGAAGAATTTAATTTAGAAGTGTTCTCAATAACCTATTTTGTCTAATTTCCTAGATATTTTAAGCTTACAAATTTTATTTCAGGGGCAGCTAGGTAGCAGTAGAAAGAGCACCGGCCCTAAAGTCAGGAGGACCTGAGTTCAAATTCGGCCTAAGACCAAATGCTTGACACTTACTACCTGTGTGACCCTGGGCAAGTTATTTAACCCCAACTGCCTTAAAAAAAAAAATCTCAGATTTCTCGGGGCAGCTAGGTGGCGCAGTGGATAGAGCACCAGCCCTGGAGCCAAGAGGACCTGAATTCAAGTCCAACCTCAGACACATAACACTCACTAGCTGTGTGGCCCTGGGCAAGTCACTTAACCCCACTGCCTCACCTAAAAAAAAAACAAAAACAAAAACAAAACAAAATTTTATTTCAGTGATTTTGGGGGGGGGGGGGGGGGGGGGGGCGAGGCAATTGGGGTTAAGTGACTTGCCCAGGCTCACACGGCTAGTAAGTGTCAAGTGTCTGGTCTAAAACTGGATTTGAACTCAGGTGTTCCTGACTCCAGGACCGGTGCTCTATCCACTGGGCCACCTAGCTGTCCCTTATTTCAATGATTTTAAAGTGAACAAATTATAATGAACACCCAATTATTTAGGACAATAATATTTCCCCAAAAGTACATTTAGTTTTTAAAAAATCTCACAAGACATGAATTAAAAATTATTAAAAAAAAGTTTACGTGGAATGAGTTGGAATCACAATCATTCCATAAAAAATTCTGAGTTTTTTATTTTGAGAATGAACTATTTGAAAAATGGGAGATAGAGCAACTCAATGTTCTCTTGCACTTAATCCACTAGCGAATTAAAATAGATTACATGAGTAATTACTTTTTAAAAAATGAGTAAAATATGAGAATATAGGATAAATTACTTTAAAACCTAACCATGAGAATCAGTTAAACTTGTTTATCATACTTTTCATTTTACAATACTAACTTTTCCACTACAACACATATACAAAAGACTACCATAGTTGCCTAACTCTCCCACACATCTTTGTCATACAATTTCTAAATAGAGATCTAAATACTGACACCTGAAAGTAATCCTACTCCTTCATTCATCCCAAGTTCCACAATAATTATAACTAAAATATTTTAACTTACCTGATAAATTCTTATAATATAAGCTAAAAATGATAAAGTTTTAATCTGAGCAGCAATGAAATCAGCATACAACTCCTTATTGTATAGTTTATGTTGCCTGGAACAGAATCAAATTGGATTTACTGTATTGTACTTTAACTTCTTTAAGTAAATTTAGAATTAATTAAAAGAAGATTGAAGGCTATTATGCCCACAAACATGTTTAATTTTCATAGAGAAATAAAGCAGCAGGAATTTAGGTTCACATGCTACATTATACTTCCATTTAGAGATCACTAAGTAGCCAATGCTTAATACTGAACCCTATTAACCCTGAAGTACTTTCCTAGGAATGAAAATGGTATCCAAATCAACCCACTACAATCAACAAAACAGACAAAGATTAGCCTTGAGAGGTGACTGACAAAGTCAAATAGAGTCTGATTTAATCCTTTGACTACTATC
>NW_020954585.1:58223487-58261432 GCF_900497805.2 Vombatus ursinus
ATTTTTATGTTTACCAAATTTCTTTACAAACTTGTCTCAAGTTTCGAGTGTCCGTATACTTAATGTCAAAATGGAAGAGTATAATACTGTTCTTAGTTACCAGTGCAAACTCAAATATTTCATTATCCTAAACAAATCTCACCTGGCTTGGGCAGATACCTGAATTATAATAGTATTCATTATCAATGGCACAAATTCAGCAACCACATTGTGGATATTCAACTTGTAAAGCTAAAAACAACAAACAAATGTTAGACACCCAAGTTTTTAATTTTCTATCTTCTAGACTATATATTACAGAACTGCACAATCTCAAACTAGAATACCTCAGAAAGCACACCATTTATAAAATTAACATATGGTATTGTAGGTCAGGCCTAATTCAGGCCTGTATGGTGCTTCAGGTTCTGAAATGGAATGAAATGATATACTCACAGACCATCTAAGAGTAAACAAAAGCTATGTGGAAAGGATAGAAAAGATGTTCAGCAAGGAGATAGCACTGATTCAGTTGAGTGCCACTTCTCTGCCCATTTTCCTATCCACTCATGGGATGGCTTCTGTATTTAGGGCACCAAAAGACTATATTAATGGCCCCAGCCTTAGTCCACTGAGCCAACTGAGTCTCAAGCAGGGTTTCAATATCTTACAAGAAAAAAGTATCCTATGCCTATTTTCACATGCATAATTGATGTTATATGCTTGCCTTCTCAATGGGTGGGGGAGGAGCTGGAGAAAGAGAATTTGGAACTCAAAATTTAAAAATATGAATGTTAAAAATTAACAGAGAAATAGATCTAAAAAAGAAACACAAGAAAAAAACTATCCTAGTCTACATAATAAATACTGCTTCTACCATAGATGGCTACATGACACTAGTTCTGTCATATTTGAGATTTACTTTAACACAAATTCCAGGTCACCATAGTACTTATTATTTTTCCATGGTACCTAGTATTTTCAGTAAAATGGTACAAAGTAAAGGAAGGTAACTTGTCACCAGCACTCTACATATCCTTTATAGGATAAGGAAGTACCCTTAGCAGATGTGCTCAGCAACTTAAGTCTTTCCAGAATATCCTTCAAAATGGTTCTTTATAGTCCCTTCTGTATGTTCAAAGTGAGATTAATATAAGTTACATCCTGAGTTTTATTCAGTTATTCTCCCCATTCTTTCCCAGGACTCTATCCCTTACTCTCAAGCAAGATCTACCACTGAGTCCCCCAATCACACATACACACACTCACACTCTCTGTCCCCCCCTCCCCCCGCCAACTCTCCTTTTGATTCATATTCTGGATTTGTCTCCTAGATCCAAAACAAATCTGCTTCCTCAAGAAAGTTTAGATGGTCTCTAACATAATTTCCGGCTATAAGATTCAACAGTCACATATTCCTAGGCTAGATAAAATTTTAATTATTGAAATTAAGACCACAATATGCAAAACACATACCTGGTACATTAAAACAACAATTATGGGCAACTCAGCCAATACTTTCAAGGAAAGAGACCCTCTAGGAATTATAGAATGCTGCAAGACAAAAAACATTTGGAATCAGGTTATTATTTTGAAGCAAAAACACTTCAAATTGATGTAGTGATACTATCCAATAGTACAGTCAATTATTGACTACTTTTTGTTGAAAGGATTGTGAGCTATTATTAAAATGCAAAGTGTACCTACTAATCATTCTTACTGCTTACTTACTCACTGCTATTTTCAATGTAGCCTCTTAGTTTAAAGAAAGTTTGAGGATATTTACAGAAAGTGATTCCAATCCCCTAGAAAAATTCTTAATATATAAAGTCTTAATATCTAAAATTTTCTTAATTAAAAAAAGGAAGAATACCAGAATTATCAACATAATAAATCCAGTCAGAAATCTAAATTCACATAGTAAGTTTATTCAGAGAACTTCAAGGTATTTCTTTTAGTTTCCTATTTTATCCTCAAGGAGTATTAAAAGATTTTGCTAAATTATTCCACTGATATAGGTAAGGGATAGAATATATTATTTTAATTTTATGGATGAAACTGCTACACACCCAAGCAGCAAATGTAATATGCCTAGTCAAATTTAAGGACACAATTCTTTTGACCAATTCTTGTGCTTTGAAAAGATTAAGTCACATGTATATACTATCATATAAATCATTTTTCATTTCTTTTTATGAATGGCTTTCACTTTAAAGTGAACAGAAATATCAATAACAATGGTTACTGCTTTGGGTTGGGTTGGTGAGGAGGGCTGTGCAGAAATCCAATTTTACTCTTGAAGTACATATAAACCCAAAGGGGAAAAAAAAACTTACTGTTCTTGTCTCACTGTCATCACGTTCAGGATTTACTTTCACAGCAAGTGTTGTGATCATACCAACCATTTCTGGGGAAGGAACTGTGTTATCAGGGATTACTTGAGGATTCTCAAAGTAACGATTCTAGAGACAAAATAGAAATCAATTCTCATTTTTCTAAATCAAAACAGATTACCATTCCTCAATAAAATATATCTGAAATTCTATGCTATAAGATTATAAACAAAGCAAAGCAATTGCTGAAAGCAATCAATAAAATCTACATATTTTAAAGTACCTATTACAACAATGCTTATGAATTAAATGTGATATTTTCAAATACTCTCCAATAAAGATTATAGTTTTCTAGCTGCCCAAATTGGAATATATTAGAGTTTACTCTGTAAATGAGATTAAAAGAGCCAGAAGATAACTGAGAATCTCCCTCTACCCAGAACACAAAGCCATGTGAGTTTCTTG
The DNA here is from genome assembly GCF_900497805.2 of Vombatus ursinus. Lineage (NCBI taxonomy): Eukaryota > Metazoa > Chordata > Mammalia > Diprotodontia > Vombatidae > Vombatus > Vombatus ursinus. Next base: position 58,226,265 of record NW_020954585.1, read on the forward strand.
AATATTTCCTAGTTAATAATGAAATACAATGTAACTACATGCATAAGAAGATTCCAAGAACACAGTAGTTTCACATTTTATTACAACCCAAAAAATGTACTCTATGTATAGAAGCATCCAAAATTTGGTCTTAACAAATTTTTCCACTATCTTTATCCATATAGGCCATAAGTGATAATTACAGTAAAAGGGTAAGATTTTTATTTTAAAAGGGGTATAGAGAAAGAAATAATTTTTAATCTATTAAGGAATGACAGCAATCTAATTTGTATTTCAAAGTAAATACAATAATACGTTTAAGAGTAGCTATAGCACACTATGACAAACTTTGTAAATGATATAATTTAGAACAACTTGAATTTTAAGTTTTAACCAAGATTTTGAAAGATTAAAAATTCTTATGTAAATAGCTGCATGACAAGTAGAACTCCTGGACAGTGATATTCCATGCAGCAATGCCTCCCCTCTTTCCTTATGTAAAAACATGAATTCTAAACATACCACTACTTTTGGAAGCTCCTTGTATATCTGTTTCACAAAGTCCAAAAAATGATGAATCTAAAAACATTCATAACAAATAAAAAGATTTTTAGCATATAATTATTTTTAAATTTAAGTAATCTAATTAACTTTAATTAACTTTAATATGTAACTCTTGCAATCTTTTCAAACACATTTAACATGCTTAAAAATAAATATGCTTGTCTGTAAAGTTTCAGTAATTTAACTGCTTTAAAGTTAATATACTAGCACGTATTAAATTATTTCATATAACGCTCAAGACAACTCCTCTGCCAGAAATTCACAGAAATTTTCTTCCTTCCCTATACTTACATTATTTTCACTAAAAAGGAAGAACTGTTTCTCTCAAGTAAGCAGAGAAACATACATATAAGATTTCCCAAATTAGAACATTTTACAACTAACCCACAAATGCTCATAAAATAAAAACTTACTTCTTGTGTGATTGTTGGACGGAATTGTTTGTGCAGCTCAATAATTATTCTTAGACAAATAAGCACATTTTCTTCATTTTCAGTCTAAAAAATAAAAGATTTTTAAACTGAAGTTTATTTCACATAAGTTTTACTCCATTTCAAATCTAGAGACTGCAAAAAATATTTCCTAATAATCCCATCCCCAAAACATTTGACTTAATGTTTAATTGATAGAGCAAGGCACTGAGTTCTTACCAATGTTTGGATGCCCTTATTTAAATAAAGACTAACCATATACTGTCAGAGTGAATATATTCACTTTTAACTGAAATAAAATAATTCTGAGACTAGGAATTAAGATAAGTCAACACTTTTTAAAGCCTGATAGAAAAGATCCTGAAAATGGTGCCTGAAAAATTAAATTTAGATTCCACGAAACAATTCAAGACTCTGGGGCACACAATGGCTGCAGAAGATAGTAAATGGCTTTACCCTAAATGACAGGTAAAAATGAAAATCAAAGAGTAAACTGTATCCCCTTTATTTCTCAACCACAAGCTCTTCAAAGTAAGCCACTACAACTGTAAACTTCTACAGACTAAGAAGTAAGGTCTTAAAAGTTTTTGAAAGTTCTTTTCAGGATTTTCGCAATTATATTTTTTTCTAAAAGATTATATAGATCTGAACTTTCCACATAAATCATAATTATCTCCTTTCTTTAAAAAGAAGAAAATGTTAAGTCTTCATTAAACATGATTACACAAATAGAATTCTTTTTCACACAGTTACCTCCAGGAATCGAAACATCACAGACAAAACATTTTTGGTATGAGGACGAAGATGTTCATTTGTTGGTATTCTATGAATTATTTCAAGAACTAGTTTCCGCAATTGCTAAAGAGAAAGAAAAAAAATTGAATAGACTTAAAAAAAAAAATTCATTTGTAATAATCAATTAATAATTGAAACCTCATTCCCTTGGGGACATAGCCATTCTGGAAAAACCAGTGAACATTTAGACCTGTTATCCTTCTTACTTTAAATGGATGTATTTTAAAGCAGAATTGATGGGTTATTTTCTACATAGTCTAAAGACATGAACTACAAAATCACTATTTTAAGTATTTCTATTCGCTGATGTCTAAAGATAAATTAACAAGGCTACAATCTCTCTTTAAACATGATTTTTTTCACTAAGTAAAATTTCACAACCTATCCGCAGTTCAAAAAGGACAAACTATGGAAATGGTGGTACAGTGGAAAGACTATTACACCAGGAGTCAGAGAGCTTTAATTTTAGTCTCAATTCCTACTAGGCACCCATGAGCATGGCATTTCCCTGCCCTGGATCTTAGTTTCTAAATCAATGAAGATCCCCTCCTCACTCTGACATTCTGAGACCATGAATTTGTGATTCTTGATTTAGAATAACTGGCGGGAAGGTAGAGGGGTAGAGATGATATCTACATTTGCTATCCTACACATTTCTCCTCCTGTCCCCCATTCCTTCAAATAAGTGATCAAAGGCACTAGGAATAATCTTAATATAGAAAGGATAAGAATGGATCTAATCATGACATATATCAGGAACTATAAATTTCAGATTTTTAAAGCCATCTTAGATCAACATTTATTGGGTATCCCAAAATTTAAAAAGTAAAAGACATCAACATAATTGCTTTCATCCAGAGCACAGTAAAAACTTTACTTGAACTGTTTCACAAAATAACATTTCTACTATGTGATGACTCACACTTGACATAACTTAGGTGTATTATAACCAGTGACCAATCATTTACTAACCCATTCAAGGAACTCTGATTGAGTAGCTACTACATGCAAGGCACTGTGTTGGGCCAATGTTAGAAACTAAAAGGAAGGGATCACTTCTACTGAAGAGTTTAGTGGGGCAGAAAAGAACACTTTTTTTTGTGCAAACCATTTGCTTTTATTCTTTCTAGTATAAAAACCCCATGTTGTAGGTAGACCCTGTCCTGACAGGGTCTTGAGACCCAGGCCCAGTCAAGGCAGGAAGGGAAGGGTTCCTGCCACCCCCAATGGCTATATTGTGTCCCATTAGGATTCAGGGCCCTGAGGAAAAAACGAGTTGTTTCACCACCATAGCATGGTCACACTGCCAAAGGAAGTGTCATCTCAAAGGAAAAGAACAGGCAAAGGGGCATTTCCTTTACAACTAAATGGGCTAGGATGAGTAGAGGCATGCTTTGTTTTGGACCTGGCTGAGGCTGTAGGGCAAGCAAGTGAGAGGGCAGGGTCAGCAGCCTAGAGGGCCCAGGCTGGACAGCCCACCCCTCAATACAAGGAGTGGTCTACAAAGCAATACAGCAAAAGCAATCATGAGCTAAACAAACTACAATTTCAGTGCTTTGAAATAGTGAGTAAAAGGTTGGAGACAACACCTTGGGCAAAGTGAAAGAGAAGGCTTCATCGCTACCTGGAAGCCAATCACAGCTCACCAGGAATGTCTGAAGTTTAGACTCTAAACATTCGACACCACCGTGCATTCATCAGGTGGGAAGTGGCAAAGTGCCAAGCTTTCAGTAGCCTCAGATTAAGTGTAGCAGTGGTAAGACAGTAGGCCCTAGTCATCTAACAACTAGGACTGGGGTTGGTCTTCATTCCTCTTACTCTACAACAGCAAAAAAACAAATTAATTTCCTTGGCACTAGTTCTTTATACAGTCTGCATCCAGGGGACCAGTTCCTGATCTGGCCTATTTAGGGAAAAGAGAGCCAGGGACAGTGATGTCAGCAGACAAGAGCCAAGATAGGCAGTCCTAGGCACAGGAGAAAGGCAACAGCATTGGGTTAGGGCATTTTTTAAAATGGAGAGGAGGAGGAGAAACTGAGTTTGTGAACTAGAAGACAACACACTGGATTAGGGGTTAACGTCAAGTATGCTGACAGGTTTTTGTTAGTAGAAGAAAACACCATTAGCATATGCATTTAAAAACACAGAAACATGAGTCTGTGTTCTATAAGTTAAATGGTGTCTTTGCCACCAAGAGGTAGAAATAAAATAGTGTCCACAGTCACTGCTTCCTGGCAGCCTCTGGAAGTAAGGGAAACAAGCTGAAGCCAATGAAAATCAGAACCAACTAGCAGGTCTGAAATTCAGGGATCAAGTAAAAAGACCAGAAAAGAAGGAAAAAGGTACCCCAAACAAGACAAAGGTAAAAATAAAAAAAGTGATCTGCAGTTTATCAAAGGAGAAACCCTCCTCTCCTCTCCAAAATAGAAGAATCTGTCAGAAAGGAAAGAAAGTAGGGAAATAAATTTGTTTCCTTTCCCCTTCAGCTATGCAACAAAAAAGGGCATTTTAATCAGTAAAGCTTTCCTAAAAGTTTAATATCAACTATGTCTTGATAATGGTAGGATTTTGATAAATGAAGATTTTGGGAGGCTGGCAAGCAGTCAGACTTTCCTGGCACAGGAAAGAGCACAAGTAAAGCCATGGAGGTGGGAAAGACTAAGATGTGTTTGGGGAATAGCTAATGGTTCGATGTGGTTGAAGTAAAAGAGAATGGTGTGATTATAAGCCTGAAAGCTAGGCTGCAGCCAGACTGCAGAAGGCCTTGAACACCAAGAGCTAAAGAGTTAGGATTTTTTTCAGGTAGGCAAAGGTAAACTATGCAAGATATCTGAGTAAGGAAATTATTTGATCAGAATTATGCATGAAGATGAATCTGGCAATGCCTACGCATCATAGAGAGGAGAAATTAAAGCAAAGCCAACTTAGTTAAATTGTCCAGGTAAAGTCACAATAACAATTTAGTGAATGAGTAATTAAAGTTTAAAAAAAAAAAGGCAAAAAGGGAGGAGAAAAAAGACACATGCATTTACCAGAGCACTAGACAAATTATAACAAGAAATTCTATCAACTAAGTAATAATCTTTGACAAGGTTATCTTCAATACAGAAATTCTCACTGATTTTTAAGCTATACCATGAACTTTCTAGTTTGTATAGTCTTTTTACAAATGAGGTACTAGTATACAGTGTTTCTTCCCTTTTTTAACAGGATAACTGATATTTTAAAGAGATTACCTGTGCTGGTTTTTCTTGAAGAAACTGAACTTCTCCATCTTGTAGAAACGTAAGAAATCGAGGGATGATATGCTCTAGGAATGTAGAATACTGAGGGGATGATGTTACATTCTATTAAAAAAGAAAGAATAAAAAAAAAATTTTTAAATAAAAAAAAGAATGAAAGAAACATTTTTAACAGTGTTATTTTCATTTAAAAGTTTTAAAAAAATAACATATATGCTATTGAGGCTGCCGAGAAGCTATTTTCCAAAGTAACTACAAACATACACTTTGCTTAAAATGCTTTGCATAACAACTAAAATAAACGGACATTTATTAAATAAACTACAGTGTAGAAGGCACTGGTAGATGCTATAGATACAAATAAGTAAAATTACATTCCCTGACTCGAGCACCTCACATTGTGGGAAGGAGAGGACTAGGAAGAGAAGAGATTAAGACACAAATATATTTATTACATACTATATATTATTTATTATACTTAATAAAAGGCATAATACAATAGAAGCAGATGAGTGGAGAACAACGTTCCAGGAAAACTTCAGGGAGAGATCAATAAGGTTGGACCAAGGCCCCAATAACAGTGGAAAGATAGTTTAGAACAAGATTATGGAGGGTCTTAAAAGCTCAGCAAAGGAGTCTGTATTTTACGCTCGAAGCAATATCAAGCCATTAAACGTTGTAGAGCAGGGAATGCTTCAGAGCCTGAAGGTACGGAAGTTACCAGAAAGGAGGCATTCATTCAACAATTACAACAGTCTGTACAAGAGGAGTAATGGTGCTATGAGTGACAAAGAAGGGAAAGGACAGGCAGATGTTACGGGAAGTGCAGGTAGGATGAACAGGATTTAGCCCCTGATTAGATATGGGAGACGAGGGAATGAAAGAATCAAAGAGTACTCTGAGGTTTAGAGCCCTGGGTGACCTGAAGGAGAACAAAGCCATCAACAAAAAAAGAAGTTGGGAAGATTATGCATATTTAGAGTTGAAGGAAGGAAGAGGATGAGTTCAATTTTAGATAGATTGGAATGAGGTGCTAGCTGAATATCCAAGAGAAGTGGTAGTGAAGCTAAAAAGAGATTAACCATTGATTTGTCATTAAAGAAGCCATTTACACAGAGGTGACAAAGCAATTTTAAATATAATAAAATGATAGTTAAAATCTAATTCAAGAGACTTAACAACAACCTTCATTTCAAGCACACTAAAATTATGTGAGTTTCTCCTAAAATTAAACCCCATACCAAATTTTAAAACAATAACCCCATACAAAAAAAAGTAACAGTAAAGCATAATTAATATTAATAAACTCTTTCATCATCTATTGACACAACTATTTTGCAAAGCAATTTGGAATTCTGCCAAGAAAATGACTAAAACATCCATATTCTTTAATTCAGATTCTACTGCTGGGCACGTATATACTCCATGGAGATCAATGGCAAAAGGAAATGCCCCACTTACACTAAATATTTATAGCAGCATTTTTCAAGTAGCAAAGAACTAAAAAAAAGCCAATGCCCATCAACTAGAAAATAGATAAACGTATTGTAGCACGTGAAGGAAATGAAATATTACTGTGCAGTTAACAGGGGAAAAAAATACATAATAACTATAGTGTAAATGGAAAGAAAAACAAAGCAAATGAAACTGAATGCTGCCAAAGTACATAAAGACCAAAATTAACCCCAAAGAAGAGACATGAAAAGGCAATCTCCCACAGACATCTTTAAAGAAGATGTCTATAAATATGGACAACATATAATGTAACATTTTCCATCTATTTGCTGATTTTGCTAAACTGGCTGGGAGATAGGAAAAAGAGATTATAGGAGGAAATCAAGGCGATTTAAAAACAAAAGATGAACAAAAATCTATTTTTTTAAAAATTCCACTACTAGACACCTCCTCTGACTCCTCTGCAGAGGTGGAAAGTCCACAGGTGTGGGAACATTGCATATATTTTCAGTTTTTCAAAGTAACAATAGGTTACTTTTTCTTCTTTAAAAAAAATAGTCCTTTTTTATATGGGATAGAAAGAGGAAGAGGAGGGATACCAGGACAGTAAGAGATGTAAAAACACAAGATATCAATAAAAAAATTTCGAATGTCATCATTTAAAATTCTAAGTTCTAGTAGTATACTCAAGCTGTAGCATATTCAAGGACAGGATTATATTCTGTTATCCCATAATAATTTTAACTCATCATTTTGATAGATGTGAATTTTTCATACAATTTAAAACTGGAAGGTCTGTTTTGTTCTAAATTATTAAATGAGTAAAAAGAGCATCAAATTCTGCCCCAAATTTTAAACACATTTAAGTAGACAAGGAACTGAAATTCTCAAACTCCCAGTACTATTCTTCATCATCACTGCCACTTATGTCCTGTGCAACTCTGGGCAATTTACTGAGACTCAAATTTCCTAATGGTGTGAGAAGGTGACTTTCCTGCTTTAACTTTATGACAATGTGCTCTTTCTTCTAAATACTGGGGCTTGGGGGGAGTGGAGATTACTACTGTATAAAGCACCCATTACATTTTCTGAAGCTGTGTGTCTCAAAGAAGAAGTGATGAGTGGGTCAGGAACTAAGAACAAAGACAACAGGCAAACAGACACCTGAGTACTAGACTGGCTACAGTGTCACTTAATATTAAAAGACCCAGAAGAAGTTTATGGGAGAACATGGACAACCCACTAAAGATGATAGAGATTATACTACTAATTTATACTACTGAAGGGTGTAGCCACCTTGTTGAGATAACCGATCTATTGTTCTAAAATATAAAGCTTCCGCTGATAAGTCATTCTAACTTCTTAGTTCTTTTGAAGAGTTACTTTTGTGAACCTGCTTAAAAACCCATTATTATGGGTCTTAGAAAATTCAACAGCATTATTTTGCAAAATTCCAGGTATCTTGCCATAATAAATGTTTGCCTATTTGACACTTTCATTCAGCCACAAATTTGAAAATTCAACAAATATGTGTCAGTTACTCATGTGCTGTTCTAGGGCACTGCCCTTAAGAAGCTTAAGTTCTGTTAGAGGACTGGACAGCATGTACCCCCAAATAAGAAAACACAAGGTAATATAAAAGAATTCTAAGAAGAGTGCTATTAACTGAGAGGACCAGTTATTAAGACCTTGTGTAGGAGAGGATCTGAGCTGGGCTTTACAGGAAGCTTGGGATTCTACCACAAGGAGGTGGGAATGGACTTTGAAGACCACTCATATGAAGGCTGGAGATGGAATGTCAGGTACAGGGAACAGCTAACAAGCCAATGTGTCTGGGAAGTACAGTTGTGTAAAAGAGGAAGTAATATGGAAAGTAATGGAAAAGTAATATAAAAAGTATGGAAAAGGAAGTACGGAAAAGTAGGTGAGAGTCACATTGTGAAGAGTCTCAGGAGTTTATTTACATGTTACCCTAGAGGTGACAAGAAGTCACCTCTTTTTTCTTGGGGGGAGGGGGAGGAGGGAGAAGGTTGTTAAATGATGGGATCTGTATTTTAGGAATACCAATTTGATAGCTATATGGATGTACTGAAGAGCAGAGAAACTGAAAACAGTATACTACTTGGAAGTGTTCTGCAGATGAAATTAAGGGTCTAAATGAGGGTGGCTGCCATATGACTAGACAGAAGGATAAGGAAGAGAAAGATGTTTTGGAGGTAGAATTAATAAGACTCAATAAATAATTAGACACTGGCATTGAGAGAGAAAAGAATCAAAGATTACTCCCAGGTTATAATACTGAGTAACTGGAAGGACTGGGGATGTCATCAACTAATTGGGAAAGTTTGGTGGAGAATCAGGTTTGGACAGAAATCAGTAGTTATGGACAAGGCGAATTTGATATGCCCTGGGAAATAATAAGGTGATAGAATACAATTAAGACTGGTATTCAGGAGACAGAGAAAAGCTATATAAATATGTTTGGGGATCTGCAAGGAGATAATAACTGAACCCAAGACAGCTACTGAGATCAGCAAAGGAGATAATGGAGAGACAAAAGGATGAAGGCGGTACAGAGCCATGGAGGGATACCTTCAAGTGGTTTGGCCTGCTGTGGGGCAGGAGACTGGTAGAACCAGAGAGGTTTGAGCTAAGCCCCCATAATCCCACAATATCAGCCAGGACTGTTGCAAGCAAGGAATCTGTGGTACACAGACTTGAGTTAATATCAGTTAACTCTGTCCCCAAATGAACTGACCTGGAACCCAGCTGAGGGCCCTTTGGGCAAGAAAATAAAACACTTTTCCTGCTCCCATACTGCTTCTTACCTTCATGGCAGTCGTTTTTGTTTTTAATCTTCCTGAACTATTTCTACCTGAGTGAAATGGAATGTATTTTTGGTGCGAGGACTATTTATTTAAACCTCTGGGCTCTGAATGATCTATTGAACCAAATAAGAATAGTGACCAGAATACAGAGAATGAAGATCCATCAAACGAGACAAAGAAGTCAGATACATAGAAAGAGAATCAAAAGATAACAGTATCCCAGAAGCCAAGGGAGGAAAAAGAGTGCTCAGCAGTCTCAAATACTGTATCAGGTAGAATGACAATTGAGAAAAGGTCACCAAATTGCTTGCTGAGTGACTTAACAGTTAAGAGATTACTGGTAACTTTTCAGAGGGTATCTTCAATTAAGTAACGGAGCCATACAGAAACCAGGTGAAGATGAGGAAAATGGAGGCAGTAAGTGTAGACAACCCTTACTAGTAGTTTGGTTGTGAGAGAAAAAAGATATAAGCCAAAAGGTTAAGAAGACAGCAGTAAAGCAAAAGGTTTTTTTTGAAGATGAATGAGAGAAATGGTTACATTTGTAGGCAGCACAGAAGGAATCGGGGAAGAGAGACTGAAGATGAGAAAAAGAGAAGGAAAGAATGAGGAGACAAGCTCCTTCAGAAGACAGGAGAGGATGGTATTAATGGCATAAATAGAGAAATTGGCTAAGGCCAGGAGAAGGGTCACCTCTTTGATCATCAGAGACTGGAAACAATGGAAGAGAATGGGGGGGGGGGGGGGAGATAAGAGTAGCATGAAGATGGATTTTGAAATATAAGATGGGAGAAAAAAATGGATGGCTGAAATCTGTAAACACAAACTTGTGGCTATATATCTAAGCATCACAGGGTTTTCCAGTTCAACTGAAGCTAGCAAGCTGCTGAAAATTCTTGATTGTTTACTAAACTCTAATCTAGAGTTTTCTCCATTACCATGAAAAATGGAAACACAATCATTGGAACATAAGCTGAATCTAACAACAGGAGGGCAGTATTACAAACATGAGGTTTTGAATTGAATCCTGATGGTAACTGTTAAAAAAAAAATCTCACTCATTTAAAAATGAAAGGATCATAGAATGCTAGATTTAGAGCTAGAAATAACCTTAGAAAACATCGAGTACAACCCCTAATTTTACAGATGAATAAAGTGAGATGCAAAAAGATTTTTCAACTTTCCCAAGCTAACATAACGGTGATGACTGGCAGATCTAGGTCTAGAATCCAAGTGCTCCAATCCAGCACTCTTTCAAATGCACCACACTGAAACCCCTCAATATATTATTGGGAAAAAATAAGCAAAAAGATAGTGATGATTACAGATCCTAAGCAAGAACTTAACACAACTAGAAATTTATAACTTGTTTGCATTTTTATTTTAAAACAATATATCACAAGCTATAAAAAGTAAAATACATTCACCACAATTCAGCAATTACTAAGCACTTACTACATGCCAAGCACTGTGATAAACAATAGAAATACAACAAAAACAAAACAACTCCAACCTCAAGACTATATTCCACAACAGCATATACATAGGTATGTAACTACCTAGGAGGTAGCTAGGCAGCAAGAGATAAGTGCTAGACCTGGAGTCAGGAAGACTTGAGTTCCAATGCTGCCTCAGACAATTACTAGCTGTGAGGCTCTAGTCAAGTCACTTAAATCCTAAGCTTCAGTTTCACCACTTATAAAATGGGGATAATAATAGAACTTACCTGCCAGAGCTGTTGTAAGGATAAAATGAGATGACTGTAAAGTGCTTTGCAAACCTTAAAGCACCACATAAATGTAGCTATTATGAACATTGATAATGCCACCATTAATTATTAATAAATGCAAATTACATAGAAACGAACTTTAAAAGAGACTATTAATTAGAGGACTGGGAGAAGCTTTGTGTAGGAAGTGACACCTGAGCTGGGCTTTGAAGGAAGCTAGAAATTCTAAGAGACAGAAGTACACTGCAAACCTCTGCAAAGGCTCAAAATCAAGAGATGAAAGTTCAGGTATGGGGGAATAGTTAGCAGGCCAGTTTCACTGAAATACAGAACGTAGGAAGAAGAGTAACAAACCAAGAGTGGAAAGGTAGGCAGCAGTCATTATGGGAGGCTTTAAACACCAGGCTGAGGATTTCATTATTTTATCCTAGAGACAACAGGGAGCCACTCAGGATTTTTGAGTAGGAAGATGATATGGTCAAATTTGTATTTTAGGAATATAAATTTGCCAGTGTGGAGGATGGATTGGAGAAAAGAGAGGACCAGCAGCAGGGAGATCAATAAGGAGGCTACTACAGCAGTCTACACAAGAGGTGATGAATATGACTAAAGGCATTTTGAGCGGAGGAAAAAGGAACAGATGTGAAACATGTTATGGAAGTAGAAATGTCAAAACCTGGCAAAGATGTGGATAGAGGAAATGATGACAAGAGTCATGGATAATCCCATAAATAGAGAGTGAATAGAATGGATAGTGAATAGAAAGTAAGGCCCTGAACATATCACCAAATACATTTCTAAACAAATTAAAAAGGAAGCCAAAACTAAGAGAACTTTGACATAGGTTCAAAATAGAAGCAAAGTTTTAACACATACCTCAAAATTTTCACTAACTTCTTGCATCATTTTCAGTTTTGTTTCATCCGCTGTAAAAAGTGGAATATACTCAAGTTGTTGACATTTTTTTTTAAAAAATCCTACAACTGTAAGATTTACTGTGAAAGAGAAGCAATCAGATCTTATCAGTTTAAATATCATGGCCCTCTATAAAAAGGCATATAACTAGGTCCCTATCACCATTCATACCCAGTCATACATCCAGGCACAAGTGCGCGCACACATGCAATCATTCATATACAGACACAAACATTTGCCTCTTTAGGGCTCCAACCAATAATATCCATCATTTTGCTTCCCTACAAAAAGGGGAAAGGAAATGTAAAGTGAGCTTTAATGCCATCATTTATCTCACTGTGCACATCAATTTAATAACGAAGCAAATAAGTCATATTATGATGTTTCCTAAAATGGCAATGGGGAAAAAAAATCAACTTACGTGTATTTACATCTGTAAGAGCAGCCACAAACTGAAGGTATTTTTTCATCAGAGTGGTTTGGTCAACCACTGTGGCCCCGGGTGTTGCAACAAATGCCATTTTTCTTTTGAGTTACTTTGTGTTTCTTAGAAGAATGGAGTCAGGGCCAACCTATTTTTACAAAAAGGAACAGATTATCTCAGTTTTCCAGGGCATATGCCTATAAACATCCTAAAGCTTAATTCTGAACAAGTTTATTTCAAAAATTTCTGCTTATAAACCCCAATACAAAGCCATTTAATCCATTATTTTTTAAATTTTTTAACCTAAATTCTCACATTCTGCTACCCTTTAAACATAAGCAACACGCGGCGGTTTTCTTCAATGTCCACACTTCAACTTTAAATGAAAGGCGAAAACTTTAGAGAAACATCTTCTAAACTGTAAAACTCATTCACCGAAATCGGTAAATTTTCAGGCCCCTCTCTTGTCTTTTCAGTCAGAATGCATGTGCACTTACAGAGAAAAGAGAAAAGGGGTTCTTCGACTCACTCCCCCCTGGAACCCTAAACTCTCACTCAGCAATGATGGGGACAATGTCACTTGTGTGGATCCATGCCGGTACCAGAGACACAACGGAAGGGGCTCCCCAGGATCACAGAAGTCCACAGCCCCCAAACACAGCAATGTTATTTTTAAAAAGCCCCCAAAAGCAGGTTGATATCAGAGGCCCCCAGGGCCTGCAATCTATTTAAATAAAGCTGGTGAGGTAGTAAGAGACTCGTCAGCGGATGGATTACTGGTTTCCAGGAGTGCCTGGCTTCTGCGGCGGCCCGAAGAGCTTCTCCCCTTTTTCCTACCGACCCTCCCCTGCCCTTCCCCCCTTCATCTCCCAGACTGCGGGGGAGGGGGGGGCCCGCGAACTCCTAGAGAAGGGGGGCGGAAATCTGAGGTAGGCGGACCTCTGGGTACCCACTTCCGGGTAGCTTCCACACATATACACACACGCCCCTCCCGGAAAACCTCCCAGCATCCTCCATTCCAGGCCCCTCCTCCCCCCCCCAAGGCCCCGAGTCAGCCCCAGACCCTCGGACAGGACTCCGTAACATAGACCCCTCGCCCCGCCCCCTGCAAGACAACGCCTGCGAGATCGCCTCCGCGCCGGGTGGTGGCGCTGCCGCCGCTAACCTACTCTCTCTCTCTCTCTCTCTCTCTCTCTCTCTCTCTCTCTCTCTAGACCGCGGGCTAAAGGACCAAAGCTTCACGCCAGGAGGCGAGGATAGGAATCAAGACGCCTCCCCCTCTCCCACTGGGCCCTTCCACAACGTTGGAGGAGGCGGGGCAGGGTGTCACCTTTTCCCAGTCCCAACCCCGACCCCAAACGCTCCTCGGGTTCCCTTCTTTGTTGCAATACAGGAGGGTTCGCCGTTGCCCTGGCCGGGTGCTACGGTGCCCGCACAGGGTCAATTCCAAAAGCCGCCTCGGCCTTTCCCTCGTTTCGCGTCCCCCCCCCACCACCTTTACCCTAACTAGGAGTAATATGGAAGTGTAAAGCCTCAGAATGAAACCCCTGGCCTGGTCTCGGCCGAAAAGAAAAGGAAGTGGGGGAAAGAGCTCTCGTGCGGTGCCCCAGGACCCTTCTGTCCCACCGTCACCCTCAACTACGTCCGGGGATAGAAAGGCCTCCTGGCTCCCATGCACCGGGGCTCCAGACGGCCTCGCCCGCGCACGCGCTTACCCCGGCTGGCCACAGAAAGCCCCCTCCACCTCCACCCCCGGGAAGCACACTCCCTCCCCCACACCCCCCGCCGGGGAACGTTCGGACGGAACGTTTGCTAACTCACCCCGAGAGGCTGCAGCTCTTCCTGCAGCAAGAAGGCCCATGGCTCCCGGAGCAAAGCTGCCGCCCTGCGGAGTCCCCGCCCCCGCTTAAAGCGACAGACTCTCCCCCTGTGCTGCCCAGCACGCTGGGCAGCCAATCAAAAATTTTGTGCCCAGATGCAGCACCAGTCAGGTGTCACCTACGGGGAACTGGGTGCGGCCTGGTCCGAAGCTGGGGGGGAAAAAGTACCCTCAAGGTAATAGACATCCACAGCGAGGAGTGAAAGGGTGACTAGACCAAAAAGCGTAAACACAGGCTCATCCCTTTAAATGCAAGCACTCTGGCTGTAGGGCTGGGACTAAAAGTAATCATTGCAATACTTTAGCAATTGTGTCCTGCCCACAAGTACTAAGTATCTTGTTGGCTGTTTGTTTCACCCTTCCAAGAACAGAGCAGCGTTGCTAATAGATAATTTATGAGTCGGTTGCATTTCCTCCCCTTAATCTTTCCAGCTTATTTTCTCACCCCAGGTGGGAGTAGGTGGTAACAAACCAAAAGTGTGTGCATAGGACTGGAGACTCAGATTTGGGAGGCCTGAAAGATCTTTCACTTTGGATTAAGTTATTTTGTTCTGTCCTGTCTGACTCTTTGTAACCCCATGGACCATAGCCAGGTCCTTCTGTCCTCCACTATCTCCCAAGTCTGTCCAACCTCATTATTTCTATCTCATCCTCTGCCATTCCCTTCTTTTGCCTTAAATCTTTCCCAACATAAGGGTCTTTTTCAATGAGTCACATCTTCTCATTATATGTTTTCTTTTCAGCTTCAGTATTTGACCTTCCAGTGAATAACCTGAATTAATTTCTTAAAATATTGACTGATTTGAACTCCCTGCTGTCCAAGAGACTTTAAAAAATCTTCTCCAGTACCGCAATTCTAAAACCTCTATTCTGCAGCATTCAGCTTTCCTGATGGTCCCAGCTCTCACAGCCATACATTGCTACTGGAAAAACCATAGCTTTAACTATAGAGACTTTTGTCTCAAGGTGATGTCTCTGCTTTTTAGTATGCTGTCCAAATTTGCCATAGTTTTCCTTCCAAAGAGCAAATGTCTTTTAATTTCATGGCTGCAGTCTCTATCTGCAGCGATTTTAAGCCCAAGAATATACAATTTGACATTGCTTCCATTCTTTCTCCCTCTATTTGCCAGAAAGTGATGGGAACAGTTGCCAAGATCTTAGTTTTTTTGATGTTAAGCTTCAAGGGACCTTTTACCCTCCCCTCTTTCACTCTCATCAAGAGGCTTTTAATGCCTCTTTACTTTCTGCCATCAGAGTGGTATTGTCTGCATATCTAAGATTGTTTATATTTCTCTGGGCAATCTTAATTGCAGCTTTTGATTCATCCAGCCTGGCATTTTGCATGATGTACTCTGCATGTAAGTTAAATAAATAAGGTGTCAATATACAGCCTTGTCTACTCGTTTCCCAATCTTAAACCAATCAGTTATTCCATGTCCATTCTAACTGCTGCTTTTTGGCCTGCATTCAGGTTCCTCAGGAGACAAGTAAGATGATCTGGTATTCCCATCACTTTGAGGACTTGCCATATTTTATTGTGATCTACACAATCACAGCGTAGTATAGTCAATGAAGCAGAAGTCAGTGTTTTTCTGGAACTCTTTCTTTCTCCATAATTCAGCAGATGTTGGCACTTTGGTCTGTAGTTCTTTGCCTCTTTGAAAACCAACCTGCTCTTCTGGAAATTCTCAGTTCTCATATTCCTGAAGCCTATTTTGTGTAATTTTGAGCATTGCCTTGCTGGCATGTGAAATGAGTACAGTTGTTGAATAATTTGAACTTTCCTTGGCATTGCCCTTCTTTCAGATTGGGATATAAATTGATATTTTCTAATCCATAGATCACTGTTAAGTTTTCCAAATTTACTGGCATATTGAGAGCAGTGCTTTAACACCGTGATCTTTTAGGATTTTCAATAGCTCAGCTGGAATTCCATCACCTTCACTAGATTTATTATTATCAATGCTTCCTAAGACCCATTTGACTTCTCCAAAATGTCTGACTCTAGATCAGTAATCACACCATCTTGGTTATTAGTGATGTTAAGATCTTTCTTGTATAGTTCTTTTGTGTATTCTGGCTATCTCTTCTTAATCTCTTCTGCTTCTGTTAAATCCCTGTCATTTTTTTGTCTTTTATCATGCCTATTTTTGCATAAAACTCTTCCTTGATATCTCTGATTTTCTTGAAGAGATCTCCTTGTCTTTTCCATTCTGTTGTTTTCTTCTATTTCTTTGCATGTCTTATTAAGAAAGCCTCCTTATCTCTCTTTGCTGTTCTCTGGAATTCTGCATTCAGTTGGGTATATCTTTCCCTTTCTCCTTTACCTTTTGCCTTCTTTCTTTCCTCAGCTATTTGTAAAGCCTCATCAGACAGCCATTTTGCTTTCTTACTTTTCTTTTTTCTTTGGAATATTTTTTTTTTTGCCTCCTGTATAGTATTGAGAACCTCTGTTCACTTCCACTTCGTATTCATACATATACTGTCTGATGGTTTTCCCTGCTTGCTTCAATTTGTCTGAATTTTGCAATGAGAAGCTCGTGATCTGAGCCGCAGTCAGCTCCAGGTCTTATTTTAACCAACTGCATAGAGCTTCTCCACCTTTGGCTGCAAAGTATATAATCAATTTGATTTCTATATTGACCATCTAGTGATATCCATGTGTAGAATTGCCTTTTGGGCTGTTGAAAAAGAATGTTATGACCAATGAGTTATCTTAACAAAACTCTATTAGTCTTTGCCTTGCTTCATTTTGTACTCCAAGGCCAAACTTGCCTGTTATTCTAATTATCTTTTGATTTTCTACTTTAGCATTCCAATCCCCTATGATGAATATGACATCTTTTTTTGGTGTTATTTCCAGAAGATATTGTAGATCTTCAGAGAACCGATGAACTTTGACCTCCTCAGCAACAGTGTTGTATTACTGTGGAATTGGGTGGTTTGCCTTGGATTTGAACAGATATCATTCAGTTATTTTTGAGATTATACCCCACTACTGTTTTTTTCACCCTTTTATTTACTATAAGGTCTACTCCATTTCTTCTAAGGGATTCTTGCCCACCGTAGTATATGTATTGATCATCTGAATTAAATTCACCGATTTCCATCCATTTAAGTTCACTGACACTCAAGATGTTGATGTATAATCTTTCCACCTCCTTTTTGACCACATCCAGCTTACCTTGGTTCATAGATCTTTTATTCCAGGTTCCAATTGCAATAGTGATCTTTACAGCACAGGACTTTCCTTTCATCACCAGACACACCCATAGCTAAGCTTCCTTTTAGCTTTGGCCCAGCTGCTTCAATAGCACTGGAGCTACTTATGGTTGTTCTCTCCCCTTCCCCGGTGGCATGTTGGACACGTTCTGACCTGAGGGGCTCATTTTCCAGTGTCATGTCTTTCATCATTTTAATATTGTCCTCGGGGTTTTCTTGGCAAAGATACTGGAGTGCTTTGCCATTTCCTCCTCCAATGGGTCAGAAATCTCCACTATGACCTGTCCATCTCGAGTAACCCAGCACAGCGCAACTCATAGTTTCACTGAGCTATACAAACCCCTCCACCATGAAAAGGCAGTGATCCAGGAGGAGATTTGTATTAAGAAATTCAACCAAATGTATAATTTCCTCTGTTCCCAATTTTAGACAAACATCCATGTTTCTGGGGCTATCCTCCTTAATTTGTTTCATTGCATTTTGACAATTGCAAAAGCATTTGGAAATCACTGGAGTCCAACCCAGAACTAAATTAGAGGATTGTTCACCAGGTCTATTGTAATACCCTTTACAATAATTAGCTAATTTTAAGCCTAGAAAGCAATATAATCCCTCTTCTCTCCCCCTTGACCTCCCCTCCCCAGTTTGGTTTTGTTTTCTTTGGCTTTAGAGAGTTTATTTTAGATGAAACATTCTTAATTCAGGTAAAGTCACTCCCAGTTAGGAAATATTCCTAGACAGAACTTGGGTTCTCTGCCTAACTTTACATTATTATAGAAAAAAACATATACATATATATAAAATTACATATATAATGTGTAAAATACATACATGTCCTTATGTAAGACAGCATATGTGTATGTGTATATATACATATATAATCACATATAAATATACATCTGTATGTATGTGTACATATGTCATTGTTGCTGTTTTCAGTTGTGTCTGACTCTTTGTGACCCCATTTGGGGTTTTCCTGGCAAAGATACTAGAGTAGTTTGCCATTTCCTTCTGTAGCTTATTTTACAGATGATGAAACTAAGCCAAACAGGGGTAAGTGACTTGCCCAGGGTCACACAGTTAGTAAATGTCTGAAGCCAAATTTGAATTCCAGTCTTCCTGTCTCCAGGCCTGGTGCTCTATCTACTGGGTCACCTCACCACCCATATATGTTCATATATATGTATATGTACATATATACAGGGACAAGAGTATTATATAGCTAAAAGCACTGCAGAGCCACAAATGAGTGAATGAACAAGTGGATAAATGAAAAGATGTTATTAAACACTTACTATCTGCTGAGCAAAGTACTAACCATTGAGGATACAAAGGCAAAAGCTGGACTGTCTCTAATGATGATGGGTGGAGGGGAAAGGACAATACATAGAGGAGCGTTGTGATCAGTATTTTGGTTTAGAAAATTATAGGAAAGGTCAGCTGAAACCTTGGGAAGTGTACTGACTCATCCTTTCCAACAACAATGACAGAGTTGATTTGATTATGGAAAATTGGAAAATTTTCCAGAATTGGAAAATGAGTGTGAGAAGGGCCAGAAGAGAAGTCATGGTAAAAGAGTGCCAGCTAAGTGGCCAGTGAGGAAATGACCAAAAAGTCAAATGAAGCATGCCAGGGGCCTCCTGGGTATTGAGGTCCATGGGAAGCACTCAAAAATGAGGAGAGTGGGGACCCCAGAGGAGAACAAAAGATAAAAGACTTACAAGTTGCTTGGACAATGTAAAGCAGTCCCATGAAGGGTTTTGTCTTTTAAGTGTTTTCATAATTTTTGTGTTGGGCATGCAATTTAAAAAATTAGAAAAAAATCCCCAATTAAACACCAAATTGGAAATTTTGGAAGTCAAAAGGAAGAATAATAAAATTGAAACTAAGAAAACTATTGAACTAATAAATAAAACTAGGAGCTGGGTTTATGAAAAAAATAGATAAACCATTGACTAATTTGATTTAAAAAAAAGAAAACCAAATTATGAGTATCAAGAATGAAAATGGTGAATTCACCACCAGTGAAGAGAAAATTAAAGCAATTATTAGGAGCTATTTTGCTCAATTATATGCTAATAAATCTGACAATCTAAGTGAAATAGATGAGTACTTACAAAAATATAAATTGCCCAAATTAACAGAAGAAACGCAGTATTTAAATAAACCCATCTTAGAAAAAGAAATTGAACAAGTCATCAATGAAATATGTAATAAAAAATCACCAGGGCCAAATGGATTCATAAGTGAATTCTACTTAACATTTAAAGAACAATTAATTCCAATACTACATAAACTATTTGCAAAAATAGGCAAAGAAAGAGTCCTACCAAACTCCTTTTATAACACAAATATAGCACTGATACCTAAACCAGGAAGAGTGAAAACAGAGAAAGAAAACTATAAAAACAAAAAAGAAAAGAAAACTATAAACCAATTTCCCTAATGAATATTGATGCAAAAATTTAAATAAAATAGCAAGGAGATTACTATATCGCAAGGATCATGTACTATGACCCAGTGGGATTTATACCAGGAATGTAGAACTGGTTCAATATTAGGAAAACTATCAGCATAATTGACCATATCAATAATAACACCAACAGAAACCATATGATTATCTCAATAGATGCAGAAAAAGCTTTTGACAAAATACAACCCTCATTCCTATTAAAAACACTAGAGAATATAAGAATAAATGGAGCTTTCCTTGAAATGATAAGTAGTATCTATCTAAAATCATCAGCAAGGGGGCAGCTAAGTGACACAGTGGATAGAGCACCAGCCCTGGAGTCAGGAGGGACCTGAGTTCAAATCCAGCCTCAGATACATAACACTAGCTGTGTGACTCAGGGCAAGTCACTTAACCCCAATTGCCTCACAAAAATAAAATAAAATTATCACCAAGCATTATATGTAATGAGGATAATCTTTCCCAGTAAGATGAGGAGTGAAGCAAGGATGCCCATTATCACCACTATTATTTAATATTGTAGTAGAAATGTTAGCTATACCAATAAGAGAAAAAAAAAGAAATTGAAGAAATTAGAATAGGTAATGAGGAAACAAAACTATCACTCTTTGCAGATGATATGATGGTACACTTGAAGAATCCTAGAGAATCAACTAAAAAACCACTTGAAATAATTAACAACTTTAGCAAAGTTGCAGAATAGAAAATAAACCCATATAAATTGTCATCTTTTCTATATATTACCAACAAAGCCCAGCACAAGAGATAAAATGAGAAATTCTGTTTAAAATGACTGTAGACAATATAAGATACTTGGCAGTCTACCAATTTGCCCAAAAGTCAATCAAACTGTGCATAGCAATATCGCAACTAGGTCTGTATCCCAAAGAAAATTTTTTTTTAAAAAAAGTGGGGAGGAACCTATGTGTACAAAAATATTCATATCATACATAGTATCTCTTTTTGTGGTAGCAAAGAATTAGAAATTGAGGGGATGCCCATTAAGGGGAATTGCTGAACAAGTTATGGTATACTATTGCTATGGAATACCATTGTGCTATAAGAAATGATGAGCAGACTGATTTCAGGAAAATCTGGAAAGACTTTGCAAGAACTGATGCAGTGAAATGAGCAGAACCAAGAAAACATTGTACATAGTAACAACAATATTGTATGATGATCAGCTGTGAATGACTTAGTTATTCTTAGCCATATAATGATCCTAGACAATTCCAAAGTACTCATGATGAAAAATCCTATCCAAATTCAGAGAAAGAATGCAGATTGAAACATACTATTTTTCATGTTTTTTTTCTTTTGTTCTGTTTCTTCTCTCACAACATGAAATGGAATCATGTTCTACATAATTGAACATTTATAACCTATTTCAAATTGCTTACAGTCTTAGGGAAGGTGCAGGTGAGGGAGGGAGGGAGAAAATTTAAAACTCAAAAAAAATTTTTTGATGAATGTTAAAGTTTGTCTTGACATGTAATTGGGAAAAACAAATATTTTTTCAGAGTTCAATTATTTATTTGCTGTATTAAAAGAGATAATTAGTCAAAAAGACCAAAGCCCATGTCATCATCTGATTCCTCTGATTCCTTTCTCAATTTCCTTTCTTCTCTTCACCAGGGCAGCACCAGCATTAGGGATAGCAACCCCCAGTAGTAGCAACACCAGATGCTGGGGCAACTCCACCAACTCCTACATTGCAGATGAGACTTCCAATATCAGTGTTGGCTAAGTCCTTTACAAATAAATTAGTATAGAAAGGTTCAACATTTACACCTGCTGCTTTAATGAGGGCATTGATTTTATCTTTCATGACCATGACTTCATCATCATGTAGGATGGGGGCTTAGTAGATGCAGGCAAGCTTGGAGACAGGGGCCATTTCTGGGGCTGCCTGACCTGGTGCTAGCCGCCAGTTGAATTGAGCCTCAGCCTCACCCCAACATGGCTTTAAGTATCTATCATATACTTGATATCTACTACTTTTTGCATTGAGTACCCTTTCTATTCATCCCTTTCAGGAGAGATAGTTGTCATGAACCATACCTAAGCTTTGTTTAAAAGATTTCCCATAGATCTGTGGGGTGCAGGTAAGACAAATAAGTCAAAGAGTTCAAGAAAAAAACCCAATAAACCTAATTTCCACTCTTTGGGATCAGGCTTCCCCAAGACTGAACTGGATTCTGGAAGTGGAATTTTCTTGAACCCCAGGGTATAAGATAAAAAATGTTTTAAAAGCAGTTCAACAAAACTAACAACTCTCCTATCATGTCTGATATTCATGGCCAACACTTCTGAATTGAAGAGATACATTTTCTCAGTTCTCCTCAGCTAATGTAGGGTATTATAATTATATATCATTTAATTTCTTTTTGTTGTTCATTCTGTTTGCATTGTTGTAGCTACTGTGTACACTGTTTTCCTAGTCATCCTTTCTTCACTATTTGGCATGGTGGAGAGAGCACTGGGCCTGGAGTCAGGAAATTTTGTTGTTCAGTTGTTCAGTCATGTTCAACTCTTTGTGACCCCATGGACCGTAGCATGTCAGGCCCTTTTATTCTCTACTACTTTGCGAAGTCTGTCCAAGTTCATGTTCATTGTTTCCATGACACTATCCATCTCACCCTCTGCTGTCCCCTTTTTCTTTTGCCTTCAAACTTTACCAACATCAGGGTCCTTTCAATGAGTTCCATCCAAATCTGGCCTTAGACACTGACCAGCAAGTCACTTAATCTCTATTTGCCTCAACTATAAAATGGGGATAATAATAGCACCTGCCTCCCAGGTTGCTGTGAGGATCAAATGAGATAATATTAGCATAGTGCCTGGCACATATAGGTGCTTAATAAATGCTTGTTTTCTTCCATGCTTCTCTGAATTCCTTACAGTTTGATACATTTTAGAAGGCTTTGCAAAAAGGATTCAAGCACATTCCACCACCATCACCCCAATATGGTTAAACCAGAAAGCTTAACCAAAACACTCCATTGCCCTAGCAAATTAGAGGCACTTCAGGTTTTATTTTATGACCATGTAACTACTGAATTACATACATAAAGCAGTATGGAATCCTGAAGCAGAACAACTGCAGAGTCAAGAAGACCTAGTCAAGACCTGACTCTGGCATATAGTAGCTGTGTGATTTCAGCAACCCAGGCCAGTTCTCTAAGAGAATAAAGATAAGTGTTAATCTACATGAGCTGAAAGAGTTCCTTCACTGGAAATTCCCACTACCAATGAAATCACAAGTCTGGTACCCATGCACGTGCACATACATTCCTTCTGAATTATCAACATGCTACCTTTCGTGATGCTCATCTCTAAAAACAATTCTACTCTTTCTACCTACTATACTGTATTTGGAGTCAAATGACCTGTGTTGAATCCAACCTTTGCCTCTCCCTACCTGAGTGACATTGGTCAAATCACTTTACTTCTCTATTTTACTACTTTTCTCCTTAATATAAAATGGTTAGATTAGACCAGAGGCTGTTCCATTTTTTTTTTAATGTCATTCCACTTTGACAGTTTGGTGTATTTGATGGATCCCTTCTTAGAATGTTTTTAAATGTATAAAATACATAGTATTACAAAGGAAATCAATTTATATTAAAATGTAGATAGGAAGGCTTTAATCAAGTACAATCTATCAGAAGTCATAGACCCTTTTGGCAATCTGGTGTAGTTTATGCACCTTTCTCAGACAGTTTTTAAATGCATAAAATTAAATAATAATGATATCTAACACTTCCATAGCACTTACTAGGTGCCAGGCATTGTACTAAGTGCTTTATAGTTATTATCATTTGATTCTCACAACAACCCATTTTATAAATTAAGAAACCAAGACAAACAGAACTTGACTTGCCCAGGGTCACATAACTAGTATGGGAAATCAGACTTGAACTCAGGTCTTTCTGACTCTGGATTACAAAGGAAACCAACTATATTAAAACTCAAACAGGAAGACTTCAATCATGTTTCATCTAGTAGCAGGTCTAATAACTACAGTAATTTCTAAGGAGTGATAAGCATGGTCAATATTTTGTAATATCTGCAACAACTATGTGATATGAAAATATATGTGAATGTTAGTGGTGGCAAAGTCACATGTACTCCTTATACAACTGTGACTTGTTGCCTACATTTATAATGAAAAGAAATGCTAAATTTTAATTAGAGGTTATTGAAAATTAAGATGATGTCATTTTTCACCCATCCAAGTTCACAGTCTGTGGACCCCAGGTTAAGAACCCCCTAAATTAGGCAATATCTAAGGTCCCTCCCAAATTTAAATCCTTTGATGTAATGACTTGCTATTCTAGGTGTTTCCAGTTTTTAGAAGATCGCTCCTCCCTTTTCCCCTTACCCCCAATTAGAAATGGCTGGTGGAGGAGGGGAGATTCCCACTAAAGTAGGACAAGTGGAATGCTGGTAGAGAGCTGGAAGCATTTAGTGGCCTCAGGTGGGCTGTAGGTGGCAGTATCAGCATCAGCATCAGCATCATCAGTCGAAGGTGATAAAGCCTGGTTCTCAGAGCTGAAGGGGCAGTAGAGGCGGTAGGTTTGCATTGTCAGATCCTGCCGCCGACCAGAGTACGGAATGCAGATGGCTCTAGCGGCGCTCGTCACCTTGAGCCGAAACCTCGTGGTCGTTTGCTTCCTCCTTGTGTCCCAAGCCAGGTCATCGGCAGGTAAGCTTGGTTATGATCTCCCTGCAGTCCACCGAGTTGTGCCGGTTAAAATAATGTCATTCTTCTGGATTGCTGAGCAGAAAATGCTGTTGGCATTTAAATGCCCACAGTCTCCCTTATAACACTGATCTTTTTTCTCCCGTCTTGGAGTGTGACTGAGAGGTCACGTCATTATTGTGGTTATTTCTGCGCGTTAGCACAATCCCATCCCTCCTAAGAGTCCAGAACTGCCTTCCTTCTCTCTCTGCATTCTCTCTCTCTTCCCTTCTGTTCTCTCCCCATCCCCCTCTTCCTTCTCTTCTTTCTTTAATAGGCTAGATGCCCTTTGATGAATATTAAGGGGAAGGGTGGGGGTGTCCCTAGGACTCAACCAGCCTGGGAGGAGAGGCCAATAAGCTGAGAAAACCTTCTGGAAATATGTACCCTCTGCTGGGAGAATTGTTGTAGCCCCACTCAGCCTAGAAAGACTGGAAATAAGGAAGTGCTATTTTTCTTATTTTCAACCACACATTCTCCACCAGGCCTGTTTGGAGGTGTCAGAGAAATCACAGAAATTGTGCCCTATGCCCTTTGAGAAGTCCTAACCAGGAGTTAGAATGCTTGCATCTTTGCTCTCCTGCCTTCCTTCCTTTGTTACTGCTTGGGGGATTTATGGCAAAAGGCAAATTCTCAGTGGTTGGGCAGGATGGTCTATTTCAGAGATCTTGGAATATCCTGTGCCTGGTATAG
Source organism: Vombatus ursinus (assembly GCF_900497805.2). NCBI lineage: Eukaryota > Metazoa > Chordata > Mammalia > Diprotodontia > Vombatidae > Vombatus > Vombatus ursinus. The sequence continues at coordinate 58,251,638 of NW_020954585.1, forward strand.
AACATGCCATCTTGGCCACCATGCCTGTTCCCAATGACCATGATGTCCTTCCCCTCTCAACCATGCCTCTTTGGAATCCAGTTCCCTTCAAAGATCACCTCAAGTTCTTCAAGAGGCTTTTCCTATTTTCCATCCCACAACTGTAAATGTCCTACATTTACTTATATGTGAGCATAATAATTGTAATAATCATAGCTAACATTTATATAGTGCTTACCACGTGCCAGATACTACATTAAATACTTTACAATGATAAATATTATTATTGTTTATTATGCCTCCCCCAGTATAATGAAAGTTCCTTGAGGACAACAACTACCTTATTTTGTATTTGTATTCCTAATGCCTACCTAACATAAAGCCTGGCACATACTAGGTGCTTAATAAATGCTTATTGATTATGTTTGTCCAGTCTCAATTATTACCACTCGGTATGGAGCTACTTCTCCCTCCTTGGAACTAGTCTTCATGAACTAGATATCCAAGGTTAATACTCTGAATTGGTTCTCTAATAGCTAAGTGTCTGTTATCACAGATAGCCCAAATTGAAGGAAAAATGACCAAAATGGGTCCGTTTTATTTTCAATTCTTACCACACTCATAATTGGAATGGCTAGTCCAGGTTCAATGGTCAGGCTAGCCCTAGGATTACCCTAGGTCCCTGGCAGCCTGGGGAAAGTATGTCTTCCTGCTTTTATGCTTTATGTTTAGCATCTTCTAATATATGGTTCCCTGAACTATTACTGAGTTGTCAGGGTCTTAGGTCAGCACTACAAGACACCTGTCTGCCTGTCTCCATAGATCATGAAATGTCTAAGCAAAATTTATCAGTGCCATTATTTTTTTTTCTTTCTCCCCATAAATAGAAGACTTCTTTCTAAACCACATTTTGCCCTATAAACAAAAGATAAAGGAAAGGGAAACCTACAGTGAGGGAAAATCTATTACCTCTTGAGGCAGTTCATTCTATGTTCCCAAAGTCACAGGACCAGATTCATGGTCAAAACTCAAACTTGGGCCTCTTGTCCTGGGCTAAGAGCTCGCATTTATATGGTGCTTTATTTATTTATTTATTTGGTGTGACCTGTGATTTCATTGGTGTAGAAAATTCCTAGTGAGAAATTCCTTGTACCAGTGCTATTTAGTAATTACTCTGGCTATTTATAGTCTTTGAGGGTTGCCTGGGGCACTGAGGGGTTTTATATATATATATATTGCTAAAATTGCCAGGAACACTGCCCATGGTCAAACAACAGCTATGTTTCAGAGACTGAATTCGAACCATTATCTATATAACTTGAGCTCTATCCACTATGTCATATGGCCTTTCTTCATGTAATGTATATAATTCTTTATGGTTTACAAAATACTTTCCTAGCATCGACCCAAGAAAGCACATAATGGAAGTAGTATCTCAATTTCAGAGCAGAAAACTGAGGCTCAAAAAATAAATTTAAAAAACCCCAAAAAAGGAGACATTAGGAAGCCAATTCAGAGTGCCTGGCAAGCTAGGGATAACTAATACATAGATGGTGCAGTGGATAGAGTGCCAGGTCTGGAGTCAGGAAGACTTCATCTTCCTGAGTTAAAATCTGGCCTCAGACACTTACTAGCTGAGTGATCCTGGGCAAGTCACTTAACCCTGTTTGCCTCAGTTTCCTCATCTGCAAAATGAGCAGGGGAAGGAAATGGCAAACCACTCCAGTATCTTTGCCAAGAAAACTCTAAATGGGGTCACAAAGAGTGAGACTATGTATGTATGTATATTATATACATATATGTATATATAGCTATGTATATAGCTATATATATATACATACTATATATAATTTTAAATGAATTAATAATTAAAGTCCTCAGATTTTTAGCCTTTTTTTCTTCTTAAAGGAATTGAGAGTCTTGATCTGAATTTTTGAAAAACTGTAAAATAAGGCACATATCACTAAAAGAAAGATGCTTTTGAGGATCCTCATTTCCCTGAGAGGTTTGAGCTCATTTCATTCGGTAATTCATACAGAAACGGAATTTTTTTCTTAACAGATGTTCCTCAAAAACTATAAATAACTCCCAACTTAGAAAGTTATATTCTTAGAGTTTGTAAATGGAGTATTTTCAGCTTGGAATGCCCATTTTCCTTTAGAAATAATGTTATTAATAGTGGTTAGTTTTGGAGTCCACTGAAAAGTCCCAACTATTTCAATCGTAATGTATCTGAATGTAGGAGCATAGTGGGAAGAGCAGCAAATGTTTAGTCAGAAGATCAAGCACCACTTTTTATATGAAGTGTTTTCCTGATTGTTCCCAGTTGCTAGTGTCTTCCTAAAATCACCTTATATATGTTTTTTAATATGTTCATGAGGTAGTTGGTCCCTTATGCCCTCCAGGAGCTTGTTGGAACTTCATAAAGGAATAGCTCTGCTAAATTTTTACAATTAGCACCTCCCTATTTAGATTGTAAGCTCTTTAAGGGCAGGGGTTGTCTTTTGCTTCTTTATGTATCTCCAGTGCTTAGCATAGTGCCTGGCACATAGTAGGTACTTCATAAATGTTTAATGAATGATTGATTGATTGATTTTAAGCCTTTACTTTCTGTAAATAGATTCCTTTACTTTCTGGACTAGGGGGAGGGGATATTGGGGGAAGTAGTGGGGGAGGTGGTAGGGCAGGAGTTGACAGGAGATATATTCCCTGCAGATCTGTACACATGCATGTACTCTCTCACTGGGCTGGTCTGTAAACTCCTTCGTAGAAATGATTGTATCCCTTTTGTCTTTCTATCTCCAGGGCCAAGCATAGGGCAGGCCTGGCATATGGTGGGTAATTAATAAATGCTTGTTGATTGATTGTAACTTTGGCACTTCAAGGATTGTATGATACTGGGCAGGTCCCTTTATCACTGGGAACCTATTTTTTCGCATCTGTAAAATGGATATATATACCTGTATTGCCTACCCTACTGGGTTGGGTTGTTGTTGTTTTTCATCAAATTAGATTTTTTTTTCCTTCCTGGATCTTGCATGTCATTGCTATAGTAAAATTCTTCCAAATGAGGTCTGTAGCTGTTCAGGAGAATTACCCAAAACATTAAGAGGTTAAGTGACTTCTCCAACCATGCACAGCTACTATGTATCAGAAATTGAGACTTGAACTCAGGATTTTATGACTAAGTCTGGTGCTGAAAAGTTGTTACTTATTTAGCTACACACACAGCTACTGTATCAGAACTTCTGACTTGAACTCAGGTTTTCCTGAGGCTGCCTCTCTACACACCAAGCTACGCTTCCTCATTATCAAAATAAATGATATATGGAAAATGCTCAATGAAATGTGAAGTGCTATGCAATTGGTAGCTCTTAGTACCATTTCTATTGGACAGTAGTATTATGGTATTGTTACTTGTGATAGTACACAGTGGAAAAAGAACACCACTTTCCCACTGCAGCTTTGGCGGTTTACTGTAATCTGATGTACAGAAAGAAGGGATTATGGTATAATTCTATACTATTATAAATTCCTCTAATTCTATTATGCTACTCTAGTCAACAAAAACAACAACAATAGTTAGTATTTATATAATGCTTTAAGGTTTGCAAAGAATTTTATGCATGCTATCTTGATCCTACCAATAGTCATGGGCTATTATTATCCCCATTTTACACATGAGGAAATATGCTGAGAGCTAATGACTTGCCTAGGTTTGCATAACTAGAAAGTGTCTGAGGGAGGATTTGAACTCAGGCCTTCATCCAACTGCAGCATTCTATCCACTGTGTTATCTTACTGTATTTCTGGAGTTCTAGATGGACCTCTTTTCTGTACCTTCTAGTTTGTAGGCATAAGATATTTGTAAATCAGATATTTGTAATCGACTGTATTTCCTGACATTATTAATCAGCATTCCAGACATCACATTTATAATATCAAACATTACAGCCTCTGATAATACCTGGAAACATTTCTCTAGAAATTTACCTTTCTTTGTTGGTGGAAGAATGAAATGGGAAAATTAGAAGCAGGAGCTGGTCTGTGTCTACATTTGTGAAATATTGGGGCAATTTTTCAAATTACCCAGGCTCCCCAGAAAAAACTGCTGTTATCTGAAACATCCTGATAAATATGAGCAAAGTGAAGATTCATTAAAACATGGGAAAACTGCTGGATTAGAAACCAGAGAACTGAGGTTAAAATCTTCCCTTTACTACTTGCTACCTCTGTGACTTTGGGCAAGTTGCTTGACCCCATCCTAATTCTGGTTTTGACTGAAGGCAGCTTCATGTTGTTTAATATCTGAGATTGTTTTCCCCAAAATAGAACCTTCTCTTTCATGGATTTCAAAAGTCCATGTCTTTCAATCACAAGCTGCTTTCCCCAGAGGATTCTCTCTTAGCTTACTTTGCTTTCTTTCATTCTCATAATCAAGTTCTAATTATAAAGCAATTTTCGGCAAGCAGGTAGCTGGCTCAACCTACCTATACACTAGAAAAGCAACCTTTCTTCTTGGCTGGGGTCCTTGCCTCAGTCTCTTTAAAAGCTATAGAGTAGATATGGGGAATAGGGTGAGGAATTGATTTAGCAACAACTGCTTTCTTGAATCGACTTCAGAACAGAGAAGAAAAAAAGCCCAAAGCAACCTTTGTATCTCCTTGCAATCACTAGCCAGCATATTTATGACCTGAAGTGTTTGCCTACCTGCAGAAAGATCATTGAAAAGGTTATTTAAGTAGTCCAAAACAAATCCATTGCCCCTAGTCCAGGGCCAGTAATGAATGGTCTAATTTTGACCAGTATTTTGGCCAGTTGAAGCAAGCCCCTTGTGGGAATGGAACTTTCCCTAGAGGACATGGAGGAGTTTTTGACATTGCATTCATCCTGCAGAGGCCCATGGCAAGTTCTGTCCTCCTCAGGGTTTCTTTTGGTGGTTGATTGTGGTGCTGATATACTAAATCACTTTGCAGATCATCAGGATATCTATTGGTGTACTGATAAATGTCTCTTCCAGAATGTCAATCTCTCTGTTTTCCTTCTTTCTTTCTTTTTTTCCTTGTTGCTATTCGTTCTCTGGGGGGAAAGAATGAGGAGGCAAATTGGAAATAGCTTTGGAAAGACACATCTTAGTAAAACTGCACTTTTGTCACTGCTTATCCAATCTTGCTCCCAGCATCATATGAAAACAGCTGTATGAAGGATAGGAATGTGAAGAATACTGACCTTTGGGGTCAGGAATCTTAGCCTTGGATCAGGAATCTTAGCCTTAGCTCTGTGATTAACTAGCATTATAACCTTAAGAAAGTCACCCTCTCTAGACCTCTTTTTTTTTAACCTGAAAACTAAAAGGGCTAATTAGATGATTAGGAGTTACATTCTACTAATTTCCTAACTCCTTCATCTACATAAAAACTTATCTGTCCTGGTTCCCACTTTTTAAGAATGCTGCTTTCAGGGGCAGCTAGGTAACACAGTGGACAGACAACTGGCCCTAGATTCAAGAGGACCTAAGTTCAAATATGGCCTCAAACACTTAACACTTACTAGCTATGTGACCCTGGGCAAGTCCCTTCACTCTGATTACCTCACACACAGACAAAAAAAAAAAAAGAATGCTACTTATTTTGCTGGGTTATCTAACCAAATAACCTGATGTCCAATTGCCTATTCAGGTGTTGATGGCCACTCATACCTTAACATATAACTGCCTCCAGATAACAATTGTATATTTTGAGAAAGGATTTCAAGTTTAATTCAATTCAATAAATATTTGTTGAGCATCTACTCTCATAATAGGCACTATGCTAGGTAATGGGAATACCAAGTTTGTTCTTTACTGTCAAAGTTTTCAAGAATCCACAGTCACTTCTACATCCAAATCCATAAAATATGGGCCCAGAAAGCAGCTGTGTATCTCTTTATCATATCTTGGATTAGATGGATTCATAGTTGCTCAACAAAAGAAGTTTATTTTCAAGGACTAAGCAATTTTGCCACAGAGGAAATACATGCATCAAAAAAAAAAAAGAAAACCCAACTTTTTGATGTATTAAAAATGTTAACTGAAAATCACGTAAGGATAATGTATAAATCCTGGCATATTTGATTAAAAAACCAGTAGCATTAATGGATATTGACCTCATTGATTTACTTCTCTAATTTTTTTATAATGACTCTTCCAAATATTTTCCTTCTTTTTCCAAACTATAGACTACATTATAATCCCTTGTACTTTTGTAACTAAAAAGCTTCTCTCAGAAGATTAGAGCCATCAAATGGGATCACCTACCCTCAGTTCTCCTTATCCATCTCTCAAAATGTCTCAGTATCATCATTCATTCTGTCCTCTTTAGCTCCTTTATCAATGGGAGATTTTTGTTCAAGCTCTTCTCTTCTATGTGCTTGATTTCATTTCCCTCCAAGATTATGCTCACAGAGTTAGCTATATTCTCTTGCACATCTTCAAAATCTTTGGCTACTTAGCATCTACCTATAAGCTTTCACAACCCATCCTCAATCCTTTTTTGAAAGAAAATCTTCCTTGATCCTTCTTATACCTCATCCAGATACTACTAGTCATTTGCTATTAAACTTCTATAAAAAGTTGTCAAACACTCAATGTTTTAATTTTTATCACCACTCACTCTTCTCTCGTATATTAATAATTTGATAGTGATCCCCAACATCTACTGAGACTCTTCACTAAAATATCAATGACTTCCCAGTGCTTATAGCCTCCTTTAAGTCATTAATCTGAATAGTCTCTCTGTGTCATTTGATATTAACTTTCCTTGGCTTTTAGAGACATTCTGAGAAATCTTCTCCACCTTCTCTTTATCCTGACCTATGAACTTTTCCTCCCAAGGTCCTTTAATCATATACAATCTTCTCTTCTCTCTACCTTCTCTCTACTCTTCTCTCTACCTTCTTTCCATTAGTAATCACATTCAGACTGTTGGCAAGAAACTAGAATCTAAAAGGGTGCCTTAAATTTCTTTTTAGATTACAAAGATTATACATTGTGACCAAGTGGGATTTATACTAGGAACACAGGGATGTTTTAACATAAGGAAAACCATAGATGCAGAAAAAGCTTTTGATATAATGCAATACTCATTCCTTTTAAAAATTCTCAAAAGTGTAGATAAAAATGGATTTTCCCTTAAAATGATAAGAAATGCCTACCTAAATCCATCAGCAAGCATTATTTGTAATGGGGGTAAGCTAGAAGACTTTCCAACTACATCAAGAGTGAAATAAAGATGCTCATTGTCACCAATATTATTCAATATTGTATTAGAAATGCTAGCAATAGTGATAATAGAAGAAAAGGAAATTGAAGGAATCGGAATGAGCAATGAGGTAATAAAAACTGTATCTTTTTTTTTTTTAGGCAATTGAGGTTAAGTGACTTGCTCAGGGTCACAAAGCTAGTAAGTGTCAAGTGTTTGATCTAAGGCCAGATTTGAACTCAGGTCCTCCTAACTTCAGGGCCGGTGCTCTATCCACTGTACCACCTAGCTGCCCCCAAAACTATATCTTTTTGTAGATGAAATGATGATACACTTGGAAAATCCTAAAGATTCAATTAAAAAATTTATGGAAAAAATTAACAATTTTAGCAAAGTAGCATGATATAAAATAAATCCACATAAATCATCAGCATTTCTATATATCACCAACAAAACTCTGCAAGAAGAGATAGTAAGAGATATACCATTTAAAATACCTGCAGATAGCATAAAATATCTGGAAGTATACCTACAAACCCAGGAACTAGATGAACATAATTATAAAACACTTTTTTATATGAATAAAGTCAGATTTAAATAATTGGAAAAATATTAGTTGTTCATGGATAGGCAGAGACAATAGAATAAAAAAGACAATTTTACCTAATCTAATCTATTTATTCAATGTCATCTCAATTAAATTACCAAAAAATTACTTTAATAAGCTAGAAAAAATAATAACAAAATTCATTTGGAAGAACGAAAGGTCAAGAATGTCAGAGGAATTAGTGGGGAAAAAAAGTAAAGGAAGGAGGTTTAGCAGTACCAGATCTTAAACTATACTACAAGGCATTAATTATCAAATGCATCTGGTCCTGGCTATGAAATAGAAAGGCAGATCAATGGAACAGAGTAGACATACAATACACAGTAGCAAATGATTATAGTAACCTTGTGTTTCACAAATATAAAGATTTAAGTAACAGCAATGTTATCTAAGAACAACTTTGAATTAATTAAGTCATTTTGAATATTATAAACACTCAAATCATCTATAAAGGACCTGTAAGGGAAGATGCTATCTACCTCCAGAGAAAGAACTGATAAATAGAGGTATGTATAGTATGGTTTTACATATATATATGTGTGAGTGTGTGTGTGTATGTGTGTGTGGATTTATATATATATATATGTATATATATATGTATGTATACACACACATACATATTTGTGTCTAATGGTAGCCTTCTCTAGAGTGGGGAGAGAGGGAGAAAAAAGTACATAGCAGAGAACAAAAGAAAACTTGGAAGGAAGCACAGAAAAGCTGGGTAGGTTTTAAAATGATATCTAGTATTTACTACATAGTTAAAAAAAAGTAAACAATGTGAAATGGAAATTCATAGTTGTATATTGAATTCTCTTTTTATGTTGTACTGTGTGTGTGGAAATGTTCTTTTTTTGTCTTTATTTAAGTTCAAAATGAATTTAAAAATTTAAAGAAAAGATTTTTAGGGAATGATGCAACAAATTGTTGTGTAAGAATGAGTAGAGGAGGTTTTTAAATAGCCTCTCTGGGGAGTGTGACAGTTAATCATGGAAGAATTTTTTTTTAAGAAATTGCCATAAAGTGGTGAAGGTGAAATTGACATTAGTTAATACAAAATTTTAGTAGACCTAGTCAGCAAAACAGAATTCCAAAGCCCTTGAAAAGGAGTAAAAATGGTAATTGATAGAGATAACTCAGATTTGTGGTTTGGCACAGTAATGGTAAGATCTGAGATATAATTATTTTTGTAGGTGCCTGAGATAGACAGGATATATAGACCATGAAGCTGAGGGAGTTAATGAACTAGGAGGTTAGGGTCTATGATGTGAGTATTGATGTCACGGAGTATGAGGGTAGAGGAAGACAATCAGTCAATCAACAAGAATTTGTGAAATTCCTACCATATGCCAGGCATTGTGGTAGGCATGTGGGGAAGACAACAAGCACATGAGTGGAAAGAGCCAAAATGGTGGAGTACAGTCCAGGACCCAGCTGAACTCTCCCAATATTCTCCTCCAAACAACTTTTAAATAACTCCTCAAATCTAATTTTAAAGCAACAGAGCCAACAAAAGGTCAGAGGGAGACAATTTTCTAGCCTAAGACAACTAAGGAGGTCTGAAGGAAGGATCTGTAACACTGGGGTGGGCACAGGACCAGATCATGTCAGGAGCACCAACAGTGGACTTTAGAGGTGATTGTGACAACAGCAGCAGCTTCAGGAGCTCTTAACCTAGAGATGATAAGGGGCTTGGAAAAGTGATCAGAAAGAGATTGCAAGGGACCCTTTGCTGGCAATGGGTACAGCTAGCAATGATTGGCAACTCTATTGCCCATAAGCAGTTCTGGGTCACGGTTACAGGACGGAGAGGAGTGCTTGTGATAAAGTCACAAGGAAGTAAGAAAAAAAAAACAGAATTAGGCTAAGAGCACAAAAAAAATCACTGAAGAGAAGAACTCCCATAGTACTTCTTAATAGGATAATTCTTCACCTGGAAGATGGCCATCTACCTGAGAGCCAGTGTGGCTTCAG
>NW_020954585.1:58271432-58327259 GCF_900497805.2 Vombatus ursinus
ATGGCCCAGCTGACCGCTAAGGGTGAAGTCATCATGCTTGCCAGCCCGATCATGGAAGAGAACTGCCCCGCATTGCCCTTCCCACTGACTCCAGCCTGTATCACTTTTGCTGGACCTGCACCAACTCCTCCCTGCTGGGAAATCTGTCACAGCGGTTAGATATTCTCCCAGACACTTCCTCATTTCTGTCTAGGTTACTTACTCTTGTAGACATCTGGTCGTGCCAGTTACTTGCTACAACTCCACCTTCATTTTTGTTACAGCTGAATGCTGGTTCTGGTTTGTAAATATGGGCTGGTTCTTGGATCATCCAAGATAATGCATAATGTAGTGGGAGTAATGTAAGGCCAGACAGAGGAACTAAAGCTAAGTTGAGTCTCTTAGCTAAAGTCACATGGCAAAGAGCTTTGGATCCAGGTCTAGAATTCAGATCTTCTGACTTCTTTCCCAGAGCCCTGTCTATTACACCACACTGCCAAACATGGGTTGAGAAAGATGACACAGTCAGTCAGGTGTAATTGAGATTGTGGTGCCTAGCACAACACAGTAGACACAATGCCGGCCTAGTAAGTGTTGTTTGGTGATGACAATCTGGATGAAGAATCTGAACCAGTCTTCAATTTAGCCCATGAATCTGCTCACGTTGTTCAGGCTTCTGGTACACAATGATATGTCATTACCATCTTCCTGTGTTCCTAGAATATAGCAATAGCTAGGCACAATTGCTTTCCTCACCTCAGTCTCTCCCTTCTCTAATCATTCTCCACACAGTTGCAATATTCCTAAAATACAACCTGTGTCCCAGTCCCACTCCTACTCAAGAGGCTATTGCCTCTAGGATCAAATAAAAATTCCCCCTTTTGGCAGTGAAAGTCTTTTACAACTTGGCTTCAACCTATCTGGATATACAGATTTCACATTATTTCACATTGTTCACGAACTGTCCTACTTGTTCCTTGTGCACCATTTTCTATCTCTCACCTTCATGCCATTGTCCATGCTTTATCCAATGCCTGGAATACTATGCCTTCTCATCCCTGCCTCTTGGAATCCCTCCCTTCCTTCAAAGTTTAGTTGCTTTTCCTGACCACCCCCCAGCATTATTAGTCTCTCTTACACCAAAAGCAACACATATACAAAGTAAATATGTACATTTATATCATTTTATGCAGTTTTATTATATTGTATCTAAATATATATTTATATTATAGCATATGTATGTTGTCTTTCCTTTTATTTGTATATAATTTTATTTTTTTTTGCCCCATAGCATGTAAAGTCCTTAAAAACAAAAACTATTTCATTTTTGTCTTTATATCTCCTAAGGGCCTGTCACAGTACCTGGCACATAGCCTGAGGTAATACTTATTGAATAGAGGATATTCACCTGACTAGTATGCAAAAGATGTTTGTAAACTGGTAGATTTTTGTAATCTATCTGCAAGTCCTTGGGAATATAGTTAAGGAATGCTAAGGAAATAACTTTATAAGCATAATTTATCAAGGTCCTCTGGAGAGTTTTGGGAGGTGTTATAATGTTAACTCCCCCTTTTGGCATTTAAAGCCCTTTTAACTTGTCTCCAACCTACCTGTATATACAAATCACAAGTTCCTGAGACAATGCTGTCCCAGGTTCTAGGCACTCTGTGACCCCATGTGGCACTCAAAACCCCAACTCACCTTCTCCCTTTGATGTGTTTATTTTTAATAATCAGCCAGAGGAATAAATTAGCTCAAAGCAAAGACATTTAATGAAATGGCACAGTAAGAAAAGTAGCAAAACAATATCTCTCCCTTAAGCCCAGAGCACATTCTCCCACAAATACACCTACTCCATCCATGGGGGAAGGAGAAGGGTACACATGTAGCTAGGTAGGGTATATTCTTGGATGCTCAGCTTATACCTGCAATTCTGCAGGCCTGGAAATGTCTTCTTGTCATATTGTCAAACTCTTCCTGCTCCCTACTAGTCCCTCCCTTGGCCATATTGACCTTCCTAGATTTGCTGTCCCTACCGGATTCAGACTCCATAGTTCTTTCTCTGGATCTGGATAACATTTTCCATCATGAGTCTTTTGGAGTTGTCTTAGATCCTTGCATTGCTGAGAAGAGCTAAGTCTATCAAAGTCAGTCATCATACAATGTCGCTATTACTGTGTACAATGTTCTCCTGGTTCTGCTCACTTCACTCAGCATCAGTTCATGTAAATCTTTCCAGGTTTTTCTGAAATTGGCCTGCTCACCATTTTTTATGGAACAATAGTATTCCATTACATTCATATACCACAACTTGTTCAACCGTTCACCAGCTGATGGATATGCCCTCAATTTCCAATTCTTTGCCACCACAAAAAGAGTTGCTGTAAACATTTACTTATCAGACTTATGGTTTAAGAAAATTACTTTGGTGGTTTTTGTGGAAGATGGATGTGACAAGTGGACCAATTAAAAAGCAATTGCAATAGTCTAGGATAGAGAGGATGAGGGCCTGAACAAGACTGGTGGCTATATGAGTGGAAAGAAGGGGATGTGTGTGATAACTATTGTGGAGATAGCAACAATAAGATCTCACAATTAGATAAATGGAAAAAGGGAGAAAAAGGATTTGAGGATTGAGATCACTGACTGTGCGGTGACTGGAAAGATGGTGGTATTTATGACAGAAATAGGGAACTTTGGAAGAGGTGTAGGTTTGAGGAGAGGGAGAGATAATCAGCTCTGTTTGGGCATAATCAAGTGGGTTTGAGATACTTGTAGGACTAATAGTCCAAAATGTCAACTAGGCAGTTAGTGATATGGCATTGGAGCTCAAGATTGTGAGTAGGGCTAGATACTGAAGCCCACGAGAACTGATGAGGTCACTGGGTGAGATAGCATAGACAGAAAAAAGAAGAGGGCCCAGAACAGAGACTTGAAGTATACACACAGTATCGGTGTGACAGCCTGAGAAAGAGTACTCATACAGGCAGGTGGAGAACAACAACAACAAAAAAATCAGATGGCCAAAGAACCCAGAGAAAAGAGTGTATCTAGAAAAACAGAGTGTTTGACAGTCAGATGTTCCAGAGAGCTAGCTATGTAACCCTAGGCAAGTCACTTAACCCTGTTTGCCTCAGTTTCCTCATCTGTAAAATGAACTGGAAAAGGAAACGGCAAACCACTCCAGGATCTTTGCCAAGAAAACCCCTAAAGGGACAGAATGAGAAATCATTAGATCTGGTGATTAAAATAGCATTGGTAACTTCAGAAAGAACCATTTCTGTTGAAGCTGGAAACCAGATTGCTGAAGGTTTAGAAGAGAATAAAAGGAATGGAATTAAGAGACTATGTACAGGCAGCTTTTTCAAGAATTTTGGCTGAAAAAGAGAGGAGGGATAGATAATAAAAACTAGTGAGGGATTTTTTTCAAGAGATAGGAAAGGGGTGTGTGTATGTAAGCAGCGGAAAGAGATAAAAGATTATAGAGAGAACTGGAGTGAAGGTGGGGATAATCTGCTGAAGAAGACAGAGGGGATGTAATCAAGGTTACAGAGAGAGGCAACTGTCTTGGTGAGGAGAAGGTCCATCTCTCATCAGAAACTGAAGTAAAGGAGGAAGTAACAGGGATAATGTCAAGGGATCGTGAGATAAAGAGGAAGGGAGAAAAGGAAACTTGTCAGTGTGTGAACAGAACTGTCTGAGTTATGACAGGCTTGCAGGCCAATGTGGAGCTATCTCTCTCAGGACACACAGTCCTTTCCCACTTTTTAAATTCACAGTTCCTAACGTTTATTCATATACATTTTTTAACCATTGGGCCTTATTATGTTGTACTGATGCATATATGTTAAAACTTTAAAAAAGAAAAAAAATTACATGAATTGTGTTTAGGGGGTCCTTTCCAATAGGTTGTTTGTTTAGTCATTTTCAGTCAAGTCTCACACTTTGTGACCCCCTTTTGGGGTTTTCTTGGCAAACATAGTAGAGCAGTTTGCCATTTCCTTCTCCAGCTCATTTTACAGATCAGAAAACTAAAGCAGACAGGGTTTTAATCTGAGGCCAGATTTGAACTCAGATATTCCTGATTTCAGGCCTGATGCTCTATCTACTGCACTACCTACCTACTCCTTTCAATAGATAGTGTTTGTTAAATAAAGCCTTTTAAGTTGGATTATATAGCTCATTAATAAATTTAAGTAACTCTACATTTCACCCTACAGGGTACCATGTTCTGTCAGTTATTTAGTTATTTTATTATCATTTTAATTTTATTATTAGTTTATTTATATATAATTTATAAATTATATATTTATTATAAAATATATTTATGTATAAAATATATGTTTATAAATATAAAATGCTTTATATATTTATTCTTCTTAGTATTTTATTAACTAAAGGCAGCAATCAGAGTGTCACCCAGCTTGTTCATGCATGTTTATTTGCATGTTAACTTTCCCATTAGATTTTGAGCCCTCAGGGGCAGGGGCAGTCTTTTGTCTTGCTGTTTATCCCCTAGACTTAACACAGTGCCTGGAATATAGTTGGTGCTTAATAAATGCTTATTGACTGACTGAAGGCAGGTATTCCTAGATAGTACACTGAATGCAGCTTTACTTGGAATTGAGAGTGTTGCTGTGAGAGAAACTGACACTTATCGGATTTGTTCTTGAAACTTAAGGACTTGTTCTGTGTTACTCCAGAGAAAGGAAGTAGGATCAATTCATGGAAGTTATAAGGAGTTTGGATAGAGCATTAAAAACTGGGGGATCAGAATTCCTCAGGTAGAAGGTGATATTTGAGCTGAACCTTGAAAGAAGCTAGAGACTGTAAAAGACAGAGGTAGGAAAAAAGAGCATTCCAAATTTGAGAGACTACCTCACCAAAGCACCCAGGTGGGAAATGGAATATGTATATAAGCAGTAATTGTGTTGCTGCCAGCAATTAGCCCTCCCCCCTCACTCTACTGTTAGAGGAGATAAACCCATACAACCTTATTTTTTTTATTGTTGTTGTTTTGAATACAAGCTCATCTGGGAGGAAGCTGTTAGACTTCCCATCTTGGTGCAATTGAGTTTAGCAATTTATTGTACAGCGGCTTATGCTGAGTCATGAGACCAGGGGCATCCACCAGTAAGGCTCGGCCACATCTCAGAAGGCCAAATTTGAACAACCTGACTGAAAAAGCCAAACTTGGAGTGAAGAGTCTTAAGTTTTAGTCTCTGCCCTGATACCAATCCTGGAATTTTTGTTTTCTCTTCTGTAAAATGAGGATTTTGGAAAAGGTGGTCTCTAAGAGAGAAAGAGAAATGGAAAGAGAAAATTAATCATGGTGACCTCTAGAAAGAAAAAGAGAAAGCAAGAGACAAACTTGCTAGCTGTTTAACAGACCATGAATCTGAAATCTGGCTGCATTTAACTCTAAGACAGCATAGCCTTCAGATCATAGGAGCAGATTGAGAGCTTTTTAAAAAGGACCTTAGATGTCATGCAGTTTCATTTTACAGATAAGGAAACTGAGGCCCTGAGAGATAAATGAATTGGCCAGTGACAAAGCCAGGAATTAAATCCAGGTCTTCTGACTCTAAATCTAATGTTCTTTCATCTGTACCATGCTGTTTACCATACTTAATTTTAGTATAATATTGATTGTAATAGTAATAATAGCTAGCATTTATTTATATAGAGCTTTAATGTTTGTAAAGAACTTTACAAATATGACCTCATTTGATCCTCACAATCCTAGGAGGTAGGTGCTTTTATTATCTCCATTTTACAGATAGGGAAACTGAGGCAGATTAAGGTTAAATGATTTGCCGAGAGTCAGACAGCTAGTAAGTCTCTGAGGTCAGATTTGGATTCAGATCTTCCTGACTCCAGGTCTAGGGCTCTATCTGTTCTTAGGCTTTCTAACAGGCAAATTACCACATGGTGTCTATTTCACCTATCCTCTTCTGATAATCTCATCCCGGGACACTAGTGGGCACAGTAGCTGTTCCTGGGGGGTATTTTGTGGAGTCATCAGTAGCAAAACAATCCCCAAATTTTTGGGCTTGTTTCTGGATTCTCCTCTTCTCCTCAGTGGTACTGATGTAGTTTAAGGGTTCAGGGGTGCTGGGACTCCAATATCACAACACGCAGGTCCTGCCTGAAAGAATTCAACCCAAGCCTTCTTTCAGCCAAAGACAAGGTTTGATATGAACATCCATCATATTGGACAGACTCTTAAGGAGTCTGAACATGGGTAAGCAGTGGCTAGATTATAAGAATCCCAGCAGTGGCTAGATTATAAGAATCTGAGCAGTGGCTGGATTTTAAGAATCCGAGTATCTTAATGGAGACAAGATGGATCTTATATACAGAAAGCCTGTGGGAGGGACCTAGGAGTGGCCAGTAAGCTGGGGTGAATAGAACTCCTGGGACCTGGAACCCCCCCCTTTCTGGGGCCCAGATCCCAACCCCATCGGTACAACAGGTAGAGAAGAGGATATGCAAATCATCCCAAGAAAGCTGGTTGTAGGGACAGGTCCCTAAAGCCCTCAGTAAACTTAGTGGGATCTTCTGAGTATTGTCCCAGTTTTTCTTTAATCTGATTGAGATCTGAAATGGAGAATGGAACATACACCCTAATTGTCCCACTAGAGGAGGCAGACACTTCTCTTAGGGAAAAAAGCCGTGAAAGCACTGTGGGAAGGGAGATAGGAAGTCCCATTCTTCCAGTTCTGGCTGAAGAAGAGCAAGGTTAGGCAGTTTTCCTGGTCTCAAGGAATCAAAATTTTGAGGTTCAGGGAACCATATATGTTGAGGTTTAGAGGTTTAGGGACCCCAAAATAGCAATACATGGGGCCTGTCCAAAGGAAATCAACCCAAGCCTTCTTCCAACCAAAGACAAGATTTATTAAAGATTCCCCATATTGGCCAGACTCTTAAGAAATTTGAACATTTGTGATGCTTATATTGACAAGTGGGGTAGAGTAAATCTCAGCCATTGGCTAGATTTTAAGAATCTGAGAATTTAGCTAGACTCTTAAAGAATCTGAGCACTTTAATGAAGACAAGATGGACCTTATATACAGAAAGACTATGGGAGGAGTGGTCAGTAGACTGGGGTGACTGGTCTAGGGAGGATCTTGATGGGAGTGACTGGGAGGTCTAGAATGGGGTCTAGATAGGATCAAGGAGGGGAAGTAGCCAGGGGCCATCAGGAGGTAATAGACAATGAAGGGCTGGGCTAGGTTAAGGGTAATAGAGATTGGGTGTAGCCACTATAAAAGGCCAATTGAGAGGAATACTGAGATGATGCCTCAGGGGAATTTCTTATAGCACAGTAGTACTCTTTCATGATCATATACCACAACTTACTCAGCCATTCTCTAATTGATGGACATTCCCTCAATTTCCAGTTCCTTGCCACCACAAAGAGAGTCTGGACCCTGTCACATCCACTGCATTCCCTAGCTATTTCTACTTTTTGTCTTCTTTGCCAATTTTCTAGGTGTAAAGTGAAGCCTTAGAACTGTTATGATTTGCATTTTCTTTAGTATAGGTAATTTGGAGCAAATTCTGTGATTTCATTGGTTTGGGGAACTCCTAGCAAAGAACCTCCCTCTATTAAAGCAGATTAGTCACTGTTCTGAAACTTATAGCCTTCGAGAGTGGTTAAGGGACTACCATGGGGTCATGTAGCCAATAGGTATCTGAGGTGGGACTTGAATGCACTCTGGCTCTGAGGCCAACTCTCTACTCACTACTTCTTTCTACCTCTTATGGATGGAAATTGTTAGTAAAAGGAATACCATTGTAAGATACAGGTCCCCTAGGAGTCTTTGTATTATAAATACCACAAGTTTTCTCTTCTATAGGATATGACACAATAAACCTAAAGATATGAACACCAGGACTATGAAAACAGCACCTTCCTCAGGAATTTTGAGATTCACTATATTGCCCCAAATGCTTGGGCAAAGACCATTATATTACAGTTCTATGACATATAAAGAAAAATGTATAGACTCTAATTACTGATGGGGTTGAGATCTGGGCCCCACAAAGGAAAAACCCTGGACTTTCGCACAGGGCCATTTAAATCTCTGGCATTTGCCTGAGGCTATAATTCCATCAACTGGCCTTTCATTGTTGCTACACCCAGTCTCCCCTCCTTTGTTTTACCTCCCTATGACCCCTGGCCATTTCCCCTCCCATTCAGATCTCCTTAGACCCCTCCTCCTGTCACCCCAAACTACTTGGCCACTCCTAGATCCCTCCCATAGTCTTTCTGTGTATAAGGTCCATCTTGTCTCCATTAAGATGCCCGGATTCTTAAAATCTAGCCGCTGGTCAGATTCTTATAATCTAGCCAATAGTTTACTAATGTTCAGACTCCTTAAGAGTCTGCCCAATATGATGGATGTTCTAATAAACCTTGTCTTTGACTGAAAGAAGGCTTGGGTCAAATTCTTTTGGGCAGCACCTGCGTGTTGTGATTTTGGGGTCCTAGGACCCCTGAACCTCTAAACCGCATCAATTACCACATTTAATAATATGAGAATTATGGAACTATTTTCATTTCCATTTTATATACTTAGATTATATGGCTTAACTGGTTAAATCTAAAATAGGGCCCCTTTCATTTCACATTCCAAATTATAGTTTCCTCCTTTAAAATATGTGACAGGCAAACTGCAAAATCTGATCAGGGACCCTGAAGTCTGCCAGCATTCTAAGGGTAGACATAGCAAAAGAACTGGAATGTACCAGCCAGAACCAAGGGAAGCAAAGTCAGGACCAAACAGGGCTTGGGAGAGGGAAAAGCCTGGTGCTGACCACTAAATGCCAAATCAAGAGCTAAAGCTAGAGATATGAGTAAACAAAAGAAGGTACAGGGTTCTATAAAGAAATATTATAGGGTCAGAGGTTATGAACACACAGTTTTTGGAAGAAGAAATCAAAGTTATCGATAGTCAGATGAAAAAGTGCTCTAAATCATTATTGATTAGAAAAATGCAAATTAACACAATTCTGAGGTACCATCTCACATCTATCAGATTGGCTAAAATGATAGAAGGGGAAAATGAAAAATATTGGAGGGGATGTTGAAAAATTGAGACACTAATACCCTGTTGGTGGAGCTGTCAACTGATCCAGGAGAGTAATCTGGAATTATGCCCGAAGAGCTGTAAAACTGTGCATACCATTTGACCCAGCAATACCACTATTAGGTTTGTTTCCCAAGGTCATCAGGGAAAAAGGAAAAGAATCTACGTGTTCAAAAGTATTTATGGCAGCTCTCTTTGTGGTGGCAAGGAACTGGAAATTGAAGGGATGCCCATCGATTAAAGAATGGCTGAATAAGTTGTGGTATATGATTGTGATGGAATACTATTGTGCTTTAAGAAATGATGAGCAAGTTGATTTTAGAAAAATATGTAAAGCCTTGCATGATATAATGCAGAGGGAAGCAAGCAGAACCAAGAGAATGTTGTATACAGTAACAGCAATGTTATTTAAAGAGTAACTGTGAACTTCCAAGCTATTCTGAGTAATGTGAACATTCAAATTAACTACAAAGGACTTATGAAGGAAAATGCTATCCACCTCCAGAGAAAGAATGGATATATGGAAGTATGTTTTCTATGATTCCACATATACGTTTATATCAAACATTGGCTTTCTCTAATGTGGGGTTGGGAGGAAGTGAGGAAAGGAGGGAGAAAACTCAGAACTCAAAATGTGACCAAAAAATAAAATAAAATAAAATAAATATAACAATTTAAAAAGAAAAAAAAAGAAGAAAATATTATGGTTCAAAAATAGATCAAAAGAAAAACCCAGAGGAAGAGAGAAAATCACAATTATAACAGAGCCTCATAGGAGAAAATGACTTGGCTATAAGGACTACAAGAATGCCTAGAAGAAAAGAAGCAAGAGATTATAAATGGGAGAAAAGCTATGGAGGAAAGACCTGAAAGGAAAATTAATATCTTAGAAAAGATGGTAGTAAACTTACCCAAGAAACAGGCTCTCTAAAGATTAGAATGGGCCAACCAAGAGTCAATAACTCCATGAAACAATAAAAAGTATTAGAACAGAATCAAAGGATTAAAAGAATAGAAGAAAATGTAAAGTATCTCCTATCAAAGACAAGTGACCTGGAAAACAAATCAAGGAAAGATAAAACAACCACCATCGACATTCACGCACATGGCATGATCTCTTATTTAACAAATTGGAGATCCTCCACTTTGGAAGAATTTAATGAATTAAGGCATCTGATATACAGTCCAGAATCCTAATCCCAGGCATTCACTTGGTCAAACAATATGAACAAATAGTTCTCAAAAAAAGAATAAATAGTGAAGTATTAACAACTACATGAAAGAATGCTTCAAATCACTAATAAAAAAGAAATGTCAAGTCTGAGGTTTTATCTCACATCCTGCAAGTTGGCAAAGAGGACCAAAAATGGCAAATTAGTGATGGAAGGGTTGGATGATGATAGGCACATTGATGCTTGTTGGTGGAGCTATACATTGGTACAACTATTTTGGAAAATGATATGGAATTTTTCAAATAAAGTCTATATAAAATGTCCATACCCTTTGACCCAGAGATTCTATTGCGTGGCTTATACCCAAAGGAAGCCATTGATAAGAAAAAAGTCCTATGGGGACACCAAAATATTTATAGCAGTACTTTTTGTGAAAGCAAAGAATCGGAAACAAAATAGGTATCCATTGATTGGGGAATGACTAAACAAATTGTGGTATATAAATAATGGAATATCACTGTGCTGTAAAAAATGACAAATGTGATGAATATGAAGAAGCATGGAAAGATCTGTATGAATTGATACAGAGTGAAGTAGATAGAGCCAAGAAAGTAATAGACACAATTGCTATGATGATGTAAATGGAAAGAACTATACACCTACACACACACACACACACACACACACACACACAAATAAAAATAAAAAGTGAATGTTGTAAACTTACAAAACTCAAGACTCAAAAATGAAGAGATATTAGAGGACACCCCCAACTCACCTTGACCAGAGGTGGGAAGTCCACAGATGTTACACATTGCACATGTTTTCAATAAATTAATCAGTTGTGCTGATTTTTTTCTTCTCTCTCTCTCTCTCTCTTAAAAATTCTCTGTTATTTGGGACGGTTCTTTGAGAGGGAAAAAGAGGGATTATGGGGAAAACTATGACAATATTAAAAAAAAAGACATCAATAATTTTTTTTTTTTACCAAAAGGCAATGGAGAGCCAGACTTGGTGGTATACTCCTATAATCCCTGATGCTGGGGAGGATAAAGCTTGTGAATCACTTGAGTCCAAGAGTTCTGAGCTGCAGTAGGGCTAAAGCCAATAGTCTGTAGTAGGTCTGGCACCAAAATGATGATCAGTGAGCTACCAGGCTGCCTAAGGAGGGACAAACTAGCCCATGTCAGAAAATAAAAAGAACAGGTTAAAGCTTCCATGATGATCAGTATGGAGATTTAGGCCCATGAGTGGGCAGCTAGGTGGTGCAAGGGATAGCTAGGTGGTACAGTGGATAGAGCACTGAATCAGGAGTCAGAAGACCTGAGTTCAAATCTGGCTTCAGACACTTATAGCTGTGTGACCAATCATTTAACCCTGTTTGCCTCAGTTTTCTCATCTGTAAAATGAGCTGGAGAAGGAAATGTCAAAACACTCCACTATCTTTGCCAAAACAAACAAACAAACAAACAAAAAAACAACCCAAAAGGGATCATGAAGAGTTGAGCATGACTCAAAATGTTTAAACAGCTGCTGTACCTTCAGCCTGAGTGAGGAGACCCAGTCTCCTCTTCCTCCATGTAAAGTACTTTGCAACCCTTAAAAAACTATATGAATGTCAGATATTGCTATTTTCACGTAAGTTGACAACAGTACTAATCAAACCAAGTGAGTTGAAGGTATGTAAGGCTGCTGTTAGAGAGATAATGCCTGCTGAACTCTGTGTTAAGTATCATTTGAATTGCAAGAGCCCTTAGAGGCCATCTAGTGTACCATACGCATGAATCCCTTTTGTAGCACCCTCCCCTAGCTTCTACTCCTTGAAGATTATGAGGGATTTGTGGATGAAGAGATATGGAGAAGGAGCTTAAGCCCTCAAAGGATCACGAGTCAAGCAGTTGATTACTCACAGGCATTTAAGTATGTGTGTGGTTCCCTCAGCCTTCTGAGGTACAGGAACACAATGATGACAGTGGTTTGGACATACAACAGGCTAGTACTCCAATTGAGAGCCCAGATCTCCCAAGTCCCTACCCTTGTGTCTGATTGTGATTGCTGGGCAGAATCACAAGAACTGAGGAGGAAGGGGAGCTTAGGGGCACTCGGTCAGAAGGTGCACTGGACTGCAACACCTCACAAGGATGCTGTGATTAGTAAAGTTTGCTAACTGAGATGAAATTTGCTAAACTGATACTCTGCTAACCTTGCATTCCTATCCCTAAATGTAGCTGGCCAAATCAGTTGTTGGGTACACAGGAACATGGGATCAATCAGTGAACAAAAATGGAATCACTTTTGTCAGCTAGAGCTCATCACCCAAACATGAAGATAGTATTATGCAATGAATTACTGGCAGACACAAGACTAGGACACTCAAACAATCTTGGTACTGAGTTAAACTTATTTTAGTGGAAAACCCTTGGCCTATAAATTAGCACTAGGTTTAAGTCGCAGCTGTGCTGGGACTCACTGTGGGACCTTAGACAAATTGGGTGGGTTGCAAGTGGGTAGGCCCACTACCCTAGTACAGGACCTTAGCACCTCTTGCCTGGACTTGATATAGTCTCCTAATTGGATTCTCTGCCTCCGATATCTCCAGCCCGTCCTCCACACAGTTGCAAAAATGAAATTCTTAAAGCACAGGTCTATGTTATTGCCCTACTTATTAAACTCCAGGGGTTCACTCTGGCTTCTAAGATATATTGATTACAAAGGTACACAGAAATAGGGGTGCGTGGGGTATTCAGGAGGAGTTGCACCTCTAGTGTGAGGGCTTGCCACGCCCTTTTCAGGCCCTTCATCCAACTCTCAACTGCTTAAGAAGCTGTAGCATATGCAACAGCCACACCCTGGTAAACCTTTTGGGCAGATAGCTAAACCAGGTTGAGGGTAACCAACAGGTCTCAAACCTGGCAGTGAATTAGGGAGATGTGAAGACCTTCCTCACTGGAATGTGCAGATGAGAACAATTTGTTCCAGTGGCCATGAAGAGGGCTGAAGTAGATGCTGTGGAGTGCTTACAGGCTTGGTCAGGCATCAAAGACATCAAGGTCATCCATTGCATCCCAGGCCATGACCAATCATCTTGACTTTTGTCCAGCCACTGGACTTCAATGACCCAGGAAGAGAGAGAATGAGCCTGATGACTTTGAGCAACTCTGCTCCACTTAAATCCAATCCATTCACAAGTCAGTATATCACCAGTGATGTCATTGGTCCTCTTCCAAAACAAAGAATGAACAACAACACAGAAATAACATCTAGGAAGGTATTGTTACTATAAACAATTAGTCCCTTGTAGTGCTGGGCAATTTAACTCCACTTCACTTGGTTGGGAAAACTAGAAAGTGAAACCAAGCATAAATAAAACAAATTAGAAATAAAAAGTAAGAGCCCCGGCTCTTACTGACGTCAGGAGGACCTGAGTTCAAATCCAGCCTCAGACCAAACACTTGACACTTATTAGCTGTGTGACCCTGGGCAAGTCATTTAACCCCAATTGCCTCACTAAAAAAACAGAAAAAGAAAAGAAATAAAAAGTAAAGCGTATTTGTTATAAGAGTCAATGCACCAATGAAATGCAAAAACATAGGTTGAGATAAACAAGGAAGAATAGCTTTGATGTACAAAATTCTACAAATCCAGCTTCTTTAGCACTGTTTCCTTATCTGTAAAATAGAGATAATAATAATACCTACCTCCCAGGGTTGTTGGGAGGATAAAATGAGATATTTGTAAAGTGTTTTTCAAACCTTAAAGTACAATATAAATGCTAGCCATTATATTATATCACAATGTTATGTTGTTATGTCATATCATATTAATTATTATTATTATATCTTTGACTTCATTGGGGTTTTGTACTCAGTAGTGGTACCACTGAGTCAAAGGAAATGCACAATTTAGTTACTTTCAGAGTTTCAAATTGGTTTGCAGAATAGTAATACCAATTCCCAGCTCCATCAACAGTCCATTAGTGTGACTGTCTTTTTATGGCTTATCCAACATTGACTATGCCTTTCATCCAATTTTATCCTGTGTCTGTACAGTCTGTGCAAACCAGAAATCTTTTAGGGCCACTGTATGTCAGTATAATTTCAGACTATGAATCTCCTCTTCCCCCTTCCCATACCCCCTAAGGTGAATCCTAATGAATCAGATTAGAATTTTTTTTTTCAGTTCACCTCACCTGTTTGTGATAAATTGTTAAATTCTATGTTTCAGATGCTATTAGAAGCATCCAAGTCTTAGGACTGAATGAGACAAAAGTGATGCAAAGTGTGACCTTCTCTCTGCATATCACTGGGAGGTAAGAAACAAGAGCACTACTATTTTCTAGTCTCCCTGTTACACCACTTTTCTACAGTGTTGCTCAGATTCTTAATAAGATCTTTGTTCTTTTAGCCTGTTTTTAACCCTCTCGGCTCCAGCAGGAGCAGCTATGCCCAGGTGCACTAGAGCTATGTAGAAGAGAAAACCCTCTCTTAATCAATCACCAATCAAGCAATCAACAAACTTTTACTAGGTACTTCCTATGTCCCAGGCTTTGTAGTAGCTCCTCCTCAGTCCTAGATCCCCTGTTCTAATTGGGGTTAATGAAAGTAAGATTAGTGTTTACTGGCTATCATACTGATTGGTTCAAAAAATGCCTTCTCTTGCTCTCTTCTTCCTTCCTTCCCTCCCTCTCTCTGCACTATGGTGGGCCGTTTTTGTGAGCTGGCTAGCAGGGGTATAAAGTGCAGTCTTACTGCTCATATAGGGATTTAACCTTGATCTGGATTTCTGATGATCTGAGCTTATCAACTTTCCTTCTCACTAGAGAGAGAGTGTAGTGGAAAAGATAGCATAGTGCCAGGTACGTGGTAGGAGCTTAATAAATGCTTATTGACCAACTGACTAGGTTCACACCAGTCTTCTGACACTTCCTATGTATGTGACCTTAGGCAAATCACTTCATTTCTCTGGGCCTGAGTTTTCTTATCTGTAAAATAAAGGGATAGATGGCCTCTAAGGTCACTTCTAGTTCTGAGTTTGTGATCCTGTGACCATTTGAGGACAGTTTCTGTCATGTAATAGCCTTTAAAGAAGTAGTTCTTACCCCTTTTTGTGTCATGATCTGCTTTGGCAATCTGGTGAAGCCTATGGTCCCTTTCTCAGAATGATTTTTTAATCCATAAAATAAAATACATAGGATCACAAAGGAAACCAATTACATTGCAATAGTTATCAACGTATTAAAAAACAAACAACCAAATTCACAACCTCTAGGTTTGGACCACATAGGAAGTGGCTTGATATCTAGGGATTCTGGACAACTTGTCCATTGGTCCAGGAATGTGTTGTATTTGAAAATGTCATCCCATTGAAGTGTCTGCACACATATTCCTATCTCTCACCCACCTGATATCCCCTCTGTAGGCTGCACCTAGCAGTTGTCTGCAGAGGAAAGAGAGAAGTGAAAAAGGAACCCCTCTAGTATGTTTGTGATTACTATCTGCAAATGTTTATTTTTAAGTAGAGTCCAAGTGGACGATTGTTTGTTTTGTTGTTTTTTTTTTAAATTTTGGATGGGATGGGGTCTCATCAGAAAGGGTTTTTTTCCTTTGTTTTTTCCTATTCATAAAACTTTTATTCCCCTTACATCAACTTAATACAAATGTTCTTAACAGTTATGCTTGGATTGTTCCTGAAAATTTCATAAGACATTAAACAAAGCTAACCATCAACTCATTTCCCTATTAACTATTTTTACAGGATATGCATGTTAGGCAAGTCTCAAAAAAATCACAAAAGCGAAAAGCCTAAAAAAAGTTAAATACATGGGTTTTTTGTTTTACTGCTATATTTGATATATAGTGACTTTATGAATATCAAGCAATTCATTTTTTTTTTTGGCGATGCAATTGGGGTTAAGTGACTTGCCCAGGGTCACACACCTAGTAAGTGTCAAGTGTCCGAGGTCAGATTTGAACTCAGGTCCTCCTGACTCCAGGGCTGGTGCTCTATCCACTGTGCCACCTAGCTGCCCCTAGCAATTCATTTTTACTGCATCTTTACTTGTACATTTGTGCTTAGATTACCTCAACCATTTAAATACAAATAAAATGAATGTAGCAAAAATAATGAAAGTAAACAGCAGGTAACTTTACAAATAATGGAATGTGAACTGTTTCTGCCCTTCTCCAGAGTAAATTGACCGGGTTAAAACTTTGTGTAAGGAATACTTTTGCAACTGTAATCATAAAGGTGTACACGTTGAGCTTGTGTATTCCACAGATAACACATGGAATGACATCTAATATCCATGGGATGTCTGTTTCTACCACAGTCATGAATGCTCCAATCCTAAAGTAACCACAATAACTACACCTGTGGCTGGAATCAATTACTCCTATATCCCCCTACCATGAGAGACCCATATGTAGGCAGTTTTCTTTACCTAGATGTAGAAGCTGTGTTAACACTGGCCTTGTGAAATCACAGTGTACCAAAAATACTATACCAAACATATAAAATGTGTATAAAATTCCATATCCCCATATTGGCCACCTCAGATGAAAACAGATAACTCCCCAAATGTTAACTGGCTCTACTCCCCTAATATTAAAAATAAAAAACACATGGGAAATATAGAAATCCAAATAGAAGTAACATAAACCTGTCATAAATCGTAAATAAAAACTATTTGTGGGACAGCATGGATGACAAATGGTCTTCTGTGTGTAAATTTTATAATGAGGCAGACAAAAGATGGATGGCTGGTTAATCTCCCTTCCTTCTCCTGCTTCACCTTCATCTCCTTGGGTATCTGATGTCCACAATGTCAAATTGTCTCTCAGTAATTGTGTTATTAGTGTACTGTCTTTGATTCTTCCCTTAATGTATCAAGTTCAGCAATGCCTTTCATAGAAAGTTGTCTTTGCAAGGGAGCAGGCTTTCTCTGGAGAGTTCAGGATCTCATAATAGAACACAGAGAAGCTCAAGGCCAGACCCAGGCCTATAGGATGCATTGGTTGCTTCTCCTTTTGGCTGATTTCAAATACTTCTTGATAGGCTTGTTGTGATTAATCCACTATTCCTTTCTTGTCATCTCCAGCAACAACCTCAGCCAAATAATGGTAGCAGTATCCTTTCATTTTCAAACTTTTTCTAACTTTGCTTTCTGCTAGTGAAGCAGAACTTTTCCAATAGAGACAGTACATCATTGCAGATAGAGTTGGTTTGGTCTCGACTTTCTCTCTGTATTCTCTGGCCATCTGCTGTTTTTTCTCAGCATTTTCCGTCTTTTGTGCAATACTTGAAACAACCCTCCAACATGATATTCGGGCCCCTATGACATTATTGTAAGCAACAGAGAGAAGATTGTTCTCCTCGTTGGATCATTCAGCTCCTTGCTCAGTTACAGACTTCATGTAGGCTCCCATGGCATCATATCTCTCAATCTGCTTAGCCAGTTTGGCCTTCTGCACCGACTCATTTTTATCCATGACTGAATGTTCTGTGCCTGGAGTGAGTGGCAGTGTTGGGGACAGACAGATGGGGGTGCAGGAGGGAATGGTGGTGGTGGTGAAGAGTGGGGTAGCAGCTGCAGTGGCAACAGTGGGACTGACTCTGTTCCTATATTTCTCAGCTCAGACAGGGTTTTCTTCTATACTCTCTGGCATATAGTAAACACTTAATAAATGATCTATCTATCCCTATCTCCTTAAATGTCTATCTATTTACCTATCTATCATCTATCTTACAGCCAAACCTCTTCTGATTAATTGCATTCCCCTCTGATCATACCCCCACTTTCTTGGTATAGTGGAAAGATGATTTGTTCTAACTAGCTAATTGACATTGGACAAGTCATCTAGTATCTCTGAACCTCAATCTCCTCATCTGTAAAATTAGGAATAATATTTGCAGTCCCTACCTCACAGAAGTGTTGTGAGAAAATTATACTGTTGCTCTTTGAGAAATGCTATAAAGCGCTATAAAAAGTGGAGTTATTATTAATATTAGCTTACTGCTTACATATACCAGCTAATTCTGTCTTAACATGTGCTTAGTTTAGGGTTTTATTTGTCGTGTTTGTGTTGTCTCTTCATCTAGACTGTAAGCATGTACAGAGCAAGATCTGTCTTCTAATTCTATCCCACATAATCACAGCAACAGACACCCCCAACCTATGCTTGAAAAGGAAACTCCACTATACCATATGTAACAAGTGATCATACAGCATCAGCCTGAAGACCTCTAAAGAAGGCAGGAGTATACTGGAGCTGACTCAGACCAAGAGAGCCAATTGTTAAATTTTCAGTGTGAGCATTTACACTTTGGAAATCAGCAAACAAGCAAATGAGGACTTGATTTATTGTTTTGTTGATTGTCTAAATGAAGGAAAGTGATGGAGAAAATTTTGATAAGGCAGATTAAACATAAAGGTGTATTGTGCATACTTGTATGTTTGTTTTTGGAGAGCATGTTGTTAAACATTTACTAGCACACCACCAACTAGGAGGAAACCCATTACTACCCATGATAGTTCATTCCACTCAAGTTTTTAGGAAGTCTTTCCTGACTATCAAATCTAAATTTGCCTCTATGTCACTTCTACCCATCGTTTCTAATTCTATACCTGAGACCAAAAAGGACAAGTCTATTTTCCATGTGACAACCCTTAAAATTTGGTATAATGCCAAATATATAGAAGGAACTTAATAGATGCCTAACAAATGCCAAATTCCTTCATCTATCTTCCAATGTAGTACAACAAAGAGAATACTGAATGTAGAATCAAAGGACCTGTGTTCAAATCTTGGTTCTTCTCCTTACTACTTGTCATACCCCATGGTACAAGTCACAGCCTCTTCAGGTCTCATTTTCCTCTTCTGAAAAAGGAAGAGTTAAATTAGATCAATGGTGTCAAACTCATGTAGAAATGGATTCCTGCTGGCTGCATATTGACTTAGGAAATTACAAAGTCACATTGTCTATGTTGTGTCTTATTTTTATTTATTTTGTTAAATGTTTCCCAATTACATTTTAATCTGGTTTTCCACATGGCCTCAGACCACAGGTTTGATACCTCTGAACTAGATGACCTCTAAAGTCACTTTCAGATCTAAATTCATGATTCAGTCATCCTGCATGATCTCTTAAGGACTAGGAATTGGTCTAGAATTGTACCAGAAGTGGGTCTCACCATTTCCTTCTCCAGCTCATTTTACAGATGAGAGAAATTGAGGCAAACAGGCTTCAGGGACCTTGCCCAGGATCTCACACAACCTAGATCACCTCTATCTTCTAGACCTCTCAAGATCTTATTGTTTCTGCTTTCTGTAACTGATAGGGACCCTTGTAAGCAATGCTCCATGCCCTTATAAAGGAGAATGAGGCCACTTTTTAGAAGAACCTGGATGTTGGTAAAGGTCTCTGTTGCACACTGCTTATCTTTCTTGGATTGTGTCAACTTACTATTGTAATTACTAGTCTGTAATTCAGTCTTCCAAATTCAGTCTTCTCTCCCACCAACCTCTAGACATGTGAAACAATGAATGTATTTTGACTCCCTTAAGAAATAACATACACAGGGCAGCTAGGTGGCACAGTGGATAGAGCATCATCCCTGAAGTCAGGAGGACCTGAGTTCAAATCCAGCTTCAGACCAAACACTTGACACTAGCTGTGTGACCCTGGGCAAGTCACTTAACTCTAATTGCCTAAAACAGAAAGAAAGAAAGAAAGAAAGAAAGAAAGAAAGAAAGAAAGAAAGAAAGAAAGAACATTTGAATTGTTTCATCCCAAGCCCTGGAGTATTGTATTTAGCTATGAGTGCCATTTTTTAGGATAATGAAATCTGGGGCAAATCCAAAGGAAGTTACCAGAATTATGAGGAAATCAAAACCATTCCATCTGGAGGATCAGTTGAAGGAGCTAGAAATATTTAGCCTGGGGAAGAGATGACTTAGGGAAGATAGTATTTTGTTGTTGTTTGGTCATTTCAGTCATGTCCAATGTTTCGTAACCCCATTTGGGGTTTTCTTGGCAAAGACACTAGAGTAGTTTGCCATTTCCTTCTCCGGCTCATTTTGTAGATGAAGAACTGAGGCAAACAGGGTTAAATGACTTGTCCAAGGTCACACAGCTAGTAAATGTCTGAGGACATATTTGAATTCATGAAAATGAATATTCCTGACTCTGGGCTCTGCATTCTATCCACTGCATCACCTAGCTTCTCCTTAAGAGGTTATACTTCCTTCATTTGTCCCCAGAGAGCAAAACCAAGGAGAAGTTATAGAGGCAGATTTCACCTTGATATATGGAAAAATGTCTTGACTATGGAATGGCATATCTCATTAGGTAGTAAGTTGGAGGTTGTCAAATACAACCTGGTTGACTGCTCATTGCAGAAAAGATGTTTTGGAGGGAATTCCTATTTGGGGAATAGGTTGATTAAGTGTCTTCTGAAGATTCTGGCCCTCTGAAATTCTGTGACAAAATAAGTTATGGACTGGAGTGTGCATGGAAGGCACCATGGAGAACTTCTTTTATTGTGTCCCATTCCTGTACAGAACATTGCTTGAGACTTTAGCACTATGGGGTTAGTAAGCTGCAACTGTGGGTGCTGAGAGATGAACTAGTGAAAATTCGGTGGGTCACCTGAATATAACTTAGATTTTTTTCAAACCTGAAGAGTCTCAATTTGCAAGGAAATTCTTGTTTAACCAGTTTTGATTTTACTTCTGTTATTTGCAGGACACACCTCTCAGCTAGCCAGTTCCCACAACTATTTTTCCCTAGGGAGTAGGTTATTATTGGACTTTCTAACATGCACATTTGCAAATGTAAACAAAATTGTGTGCCTAATCAGATTATAAACTTCTTGAGGGCAGGGACAAGGTGGATTTTCATCGTTATATGCACAGCACCTAGTGATGTTAAATAAACATTTGTGGTTAAATGTATATGAAATTTGTTTTTGGAAAGACAACTAACTTCAAGATCTCCAAGAATGATGCAATGTGGCAAGAAAATTTAAGGTTTCCCCTGGACTTTTTTTTTCTTCTCATCATGGCCTTAGATTTAGGCCTTTTGTCTCTGATGCTCTAGGCATTTTGTAGATAAGAGATAACTTTCTAGAAGCGAAATGTTAAGTTACATATCCCAGAAGGCAATAAGTACCTGGTACCTGGCAATAAGGAAAGGATTGTGTAAGGGATGTAGGAGTGCTCGTAAGACAAGCCTCCCCTACTTTGCAATTTTTCTTAGAGCCCAGAGAGGGCTACCAATTTGATGTCATTGACAGTATGCGGCAGCCAGGTCAAATCTCACCCCTTACAGTCAATTTCAAGGGACTGCACAAAGGAGTCAGGCTAGTGTAAGCACTGGCCTGTTTAATAAGACACTTGGATTCTAGTCCTAATTTTGCCACACTAGGTGACCTTGGATAAATCATTACCCTTCTCTGGACTTCAGTTTGTACTGTAGAATATCAAAGGATTAGACTAGCTCAGGATTTCTTAATGTGAGGTCTGTGACTTGTTTTTTGTTTTTTTGTTTTTTTTTGAAAAATATTTTGGTAACTGTATTAAATAAAATATAATTATAACCAACTATAAAGAGAACCAATATAATTCCTTTATGTAAAAGAAGCTAATATAATTGGTCTCCTTTATAATCCTAAGGATTTTATTTTGCTCATTTAAAAATATTATTCTGTGAGGAGGGTCTATAGGTTTTCCTAGACTTCTGCAGGGGTGTGTTGATAAATGTTAAACAGTTTTCTGTTTAAAATGCCTTTTTTTTTTTTGCCTGGGAGAAAAAACTGTACCCATTACATACTTTTAAGTTTAATCTGCATGAACATTTTCTCTGTCTCTTTCTTGAGTCTACACAACCAATAATACAATAAATCAAAGCCTGATTTGGCATTTGCCAGTTTTCAAGGTGTAAATGTTTATGTTGAAAATTTAACAACCACCTTTTTTTTTCCAGAGATAATTCAAGCTGGCTCTAGCAGGTCCCTAGTCTATGACAAAAACAAAGCAAAAAACAAACAAAACAAACAAACAAAAAAAACCCCAAAAAACCAAACAAAACCAAACAAACAAAAAAAACCCCAAAACCTTGGACTAGGTAATGTATAAATTTCTTTCTAGCTCTAGTATTCTCTGATGATCATTTGGCAGCTATCTTGTAGAGGGGATTCCTGTTCAGGTATGCATTACACTGAATGATCTTTGATCTGAGGTTCCCTTCCAATTCTAAGTCGCTGTGATTCTATATTTTTAAAGTTTATTTTTAATTCATGGAATGAAACAAGTATGTCCATAACATAGTACAATAAAAAGGTGATTGCACATATAACTGCAAATCTACAACAAAATGATCGTGCAATTTTTTTTCTTTCCTCCCCCGGCCCCTACCCTAGAGATGGCTACTATTAGACACAAATAGGTACATAAATGTCAAATTATTCTATGCAGACTTCTATTTATCAGTTCTGTCTCTGGATGGAGATAACATCTCTTCATATGCCTTTGTAGTTAATTTGGGTATTTATGATAGGCAGAATGATTTATTCACTCAAAGTTATTCTTAAAATAATATTGCTATTACTGTATACAATGTCCTGGTTCTGTACATTTCATTCTTTGTTATTTCATGCAAGTCTTTCCATGTTTTTCCTAAGATAACATTGAGCTCATCATTTCTTATAGCACAGTAGTATTCCAACACAATCGTATACCACAAGTTGTTCAGCCATTCCCCAATGTGATTCTATATTTCAAGTCATTTCTTAAAAGCCATTTATGTCTTTTTTTTTCTTCTCATTTTGTGTTCAGTTCTCCTCTGACTTTATGCTGGCTCATCAAGCCAGACTGTGTTCTACTAGAAGGAAATGAGTGCCACCTGGTGGTGGTAAACAGCACTTCTTACAACGTGAACCACACCTTCAAGGACCCAGGACGGTACTGTCTCAGCATCAGAGTCCAGTATGGCATCAACCATCTGCATCAATATCACCTGATTAAAGTGTGGGCCACTGGTAAGTGATTGGACTTTCATCAAAAAAGAGAAGCAGATGAAATTTGTCTTTGGTGCCCACCCGTCTCTTCTTCATTTCCCTTGTGTGTGTACCTGACACCTTTAGGGGTTTTCTCCCCATGAAAACTTACTCTCAGTTAAGCATCAAATAGTCTCAGCTAAACTGTTGGCAGATAACAGTTGTTTGGTGCTATACAGCTGCAGTTTAATGAGGAACTCTTGGAGTGTGAAAAGTATTCAAGTCCCAGAGCAATTTGAAAAATCATGTGCAAAATTTTTAGCTTTTAGAGATCACCTAGTTTAACCATCTTATTTTACAAATAAGAAACCTGCTAAGACCTATAGAAGTGACTTGTCCAAGGTCACATACCTAATTAGTGGCAAGCTGCCTGGACCCAGTAATGAGATTTTGTTATTGTTATAGATAGGCAGAGAGATAGACAGAGAGACAGATGGTAAATAATCCAGGAGGTTTTACATTATACTATGCTGCTCCCATCTTTAATTATAATACCATAATTACATTATACACTAATTAATGAATTGATAATTAAATGTATAATCTAATAATTATGCTTAAGAATAATTTTCACATACTATAAGAGGGAGTGGAGATAATTTTGAGGAAAAGGGTTCATTTTCTATTATAGATAATCTATGGTGATCTCCTTCTTCCTATAAGGCTAATCTTTTGAATAAGAATAGCAGAAAAACCTCAGTTTGGGCAAGTCACTTTATCTTTCTCTAACTCAGTTATGTTGTATGTAAAGCAAAATGATTGGACTAAATCCAAGGACCATAGATTTAGATTTAGAAGGACACTTAGAGGTCATCTAGTTGGACTCCCTCATTTTACAGAAGAGGAAATCAAGGCTTAGAGACATTAAGTGAGCAAAAGGTTATATAGTTAGTAAGTGGCAGAGAATCAATTCCTGTGATTTGCAATCCAGTGCTTGTTCTGCCAAACTATCCTTTGACTAAATCCTAGCTTCCTTAATTGTTCCATGGAGCCTGGGAGTTCTGGAAGATGTAAGCAGGGCTTTTGTGAAAGCACGTCAATGCTACAGCAGATTATTAATTGAAAGGAAGAAGAAGAGGTGAGGCGTTTTCTCCCATGACTCTGAAGAAGGGAGGAAATAAAAGGGGTAAAAGAGAGGGAGTGGGAGGCCTGGCAGTGTATAGTGAGGGATGGACAATTTTTTTGATTTGTTTGTTTTGTTTTTTGCCTCTGGCTGCTGCATGGGGAAAAGAGCCTGTGAGGAGAGGATATGTGAGAGGCCTTCCATTTGAAAGGGAGGGCCAAGCAGTCAGGTTGTGTGGCCAGGCTTAGGGAAGGATCTTGCAGTGGGGAGAGTCAAAGTGGAAGATCACACACTGACAATAGAAGTTAAACCCATCAGCCTGTGGTGTCGTGGAACTAATCCCTGGGCTTGGAATAAGGAGAGTTGGGTTTCAATATTGCCTCTGAGAGCTCTTAGCTCTCCAGGCAAGGTGTGCAATGGATAGAGTGTTGGACCTGGAGTCAGGAAGACCTGAGTTCAATCCTGCCTCAGATATTTATTAACAGGAATTCTAGATAAGTCACTGAACTCTCTGCCTGAATATTTCCTTATCTATAAAACTGGGAATAATAATAGAGCCTACCAAACAGGGCAACTAGGTAGCACAGTAGCTATCAGGAAAACTCATTTTCCTAAGTTCAAATCTGGCCTCAGACACTAGCTATGTGACCCTGGGCAAGTCACTGAATCCTGTTTGCCTCAGTTTTCTCGTCTGTAAAATGAGTTGGAGAAGGAAATGGCAAACCACTCCAGTATCTTTGACAAGAAAACCTCAAATGGAGCCGCAAAGAGTAGGGCATGACTGAAAAATGATTGAACAACAACAAAATAAAAAATGCTTGGGAGCAGAATCAATTGCTATAAGAGATCTTAGGTATTGTCTCATCTACCCCACTCCCACTTTGACTCCCATTTCCAACCCCAACCATTGCCATTTTACCCAGGAGGAGTCTAAAGTCCTTAGAGGGGAAGTGACTTGCCCAGGGTCACACAGAGGTTCAGCTTCAGCCAAGGTTTAGATTTAGATCTTCTGACTTAAGTCCAATGCTTTTTTGATTACACTTCGATTGCTCTTTTTGTCAACATTGTGGCCTGAAAGTAGATTTAATTTCCTCTATTTGGTTCCAGAATTTCCCTGATTCCCTTTTACTGGAGGGTGTTTTGTGACTCCTGTCCTTCCCCATCTCTCAGACTTGCTTTTATGGGTTCCTCCTTTTAGGCCTTAGACTCTTCATTTGTAAAATGGATGATAGTAATAACACTTATTTCACAGGGTTCATATGAGGATTAAATGATTTAAGCACATGTAATGTACTTTGTAAACCTTAAAGCACTACAAAAGTCTTCGTGCAGTTTTAAGCTTAATTATTAGTTTACTGTTGGTTTGATACTTATTCATATTAATTATATTGTCCACACCCAAAATGTCCTATGACCAAGTTAATTTGGGAAATCATGGACTAAATGATTTACATACCCTATCCAACTCTAAACATCCTTTAGTCCTGTAACTGGGCCTCATTGCTTACCTATGCATCAGTACCTACTGTAAATCAAGTGGTCCCCTCCCTCCTCTCCCTGCAGGGTACCTTCCCAGATTGAGACCACCTATGATCTGTGAGGTTGGGCTAATGAACCAGTGTTTTCTCTATATTCTGGGCATGACTAGTCAAGGTCAACTATTTCTAGAGGGATGCTCATAAAAAAAAATGCTAGACACACTTATACATCTAATCTACATTATTAATATTTTCTCTGTCACTTTCTTAAGTTTAGACAATCAACAAAACAAGAAATCAAGTCTTTATTTGTAACACTTGCTGATTTATGAGGTGTAGATGCTCCCATTGAAAATTTAACAATCAGCTCTTTAGTATGAGCTGGCTCTAGCACACCCTTAAATCATTTGTTGTTACAGTTGTTGTTGTTAAGTCATGTTTTAGTCACGTCCCACTCTCTATGACCCCATTTGGGGTTTTCTTGGCAGAGATACTGGAGTAGTTTGTCATTTCCTTCTTCAGATCATTTGAGGAACTGAGCAAAATGACCTGCTCAGGGTCACATAGGGTCCTAAGTGTTTGATGCTGGGGGAGAATAGAGCCAAGATGGTAGAGAAAAGGCAGGGATTCTCCTGAGCTCTCCCCCAAATCCTCTGAACAACTTTAAATAATGCCTCAGGACAAATTCTGAAGCAGATTTGAACTCACAAAGATGAGTGTTCCTGACTCCAGGCTCAGCACTCTATCTAGGAGCCACCCAGCTGCCCACTTAAAATCATATACTTTCCTTAACAAATTGCCTTTTATTGCCATTTTATTATATGATGTACTAGCATCTTACGTTAGGTAAGACTTTTGTCTGGTGAACTTCTAATAGTTTAGAAACCTAGTCCAGATCATTCATTCCCTGGGCTCTGAGTGATATCTCCTTCGGGCCTTTTAAACTATTCTGAATAACTCACTGGATTAAAGTAGACCTTGGATTATAAAGCTCCCACCACAGATGGCTGGATTTTCTTTCTTGTGCTATATACAAAGGTGTACCCAAGGGAGAAGTAACTTAAGCAGACTGAGATGTGTTCTTTAAACACCTGAATCTACTTTGCATGATTATACCAGTATACTTCACCTTGCCAGACAGTACAATAATTATATTCCTGAAAAAACGGGTGAAATTCTTGAATTTGAGCCAAATAAAATATTGGTTTGGTTCAGGTTTGCTTCATAGAATATGGTGATACTTTGATTTTGTTCTAGATCAGTAGTTATAGGAAACATAGGTTCTATTTTAATTCAAACTGTATTATAACATTCTTCTCAATAAAAATGAAATAAACAGCCTAGACATGGTAACACATGCCTATGATCTCTGCTATGGGGAGGCTGAGGTTGTTGGATTTCTTGAGTTTAGGAGTTCAAAACTGCAGGAAGCTAAGTAGATCACATGTCAGCATTTACTTTGACACCAATATGGTGAGCCCACTAGAGCAGAGGGCCACCAGTCTGCTTAAGAAGGGACAAGCTTTACCAGACCAGAAAAAATGGAGGTTAAAGATTCGGGACTATTTAGCAGTTAGATCAGGCCTGGCAGTGGCCACTGTACTTCCAGCCTGGGTGAAATAGAAGACCCAGTATCAAAATAAAATAAAAATAAACACAGATTTGATTTAACCATTTTATGAAAAGTGTGTATGGATGTGTGTGTGTGTATTTTGTTTGGTTTAGCTAATTCCTGTTCTTGGTTTGGTTCAAGTCTCTGGTGTGAAGAATTATTGTAAATCAAATCTCGTTAATAGATGAGCTTATGAATCCCACTGTGACTTCTTTATTGAAGTGAATAATCATCCCTCCATAATATTTTATTAAAACTGGATTTTCATTTATTGGTGTTGCATGCAGTGGGGGTGGAGTCATATCTTTTTAATAGATGAGCTTGTGAATCCCACTGTGAATCTTATACTGAAATGAATAATCACCTCTCCCCCCAGGTAATGTTTTATTAAGCCCAAAGTTCATTTATTGGTGTTACATGAAATAAGGGTTATGCCTGTACATGAAAATAAAGATACTAATCCGATTCTAGCATATAAACAAGCCAAAAAAGTAAGTTTACTGTTTCTTCCTCCTCAGAGTTATGTTTGGAAGTTAATGCCTGAACCTCAACAAATTTGTTCTGTTATCTTTCCCAGGCATCCATCCAGCTCTCTTTGTTTTGCCCTGTGTCTTACTCATCTCGGGAATGTTGAGTTTCATTATGTATGTGACCTACCGGAATAGCACCCAGCAGAAGGACCTGGTGGAGGTATTGGCTGATCGTCATAGCCACATTTACAGGGTTTCCTTGGAGGGGGTGGCAGAGGGGAGACAGATAGCAAGGCCAATGTAAAAAAAGGAGGAGTTAGTTTTTACATCTGTAGTCATGATCTTGGTCTGTGACTGCTTGGGGTTTTGGAATAATTTAAGACAAAGTTTGTACTTGCAGTGTAGTGTCGTTTCCAAGCACTTACCAAGGTCTGTTCATGCCAATTTTATAGGTGGCAGCAGATTGTAAACACAAAGGCGAGGATCAAAAGAAGGGAACACAGGGTAGTGTCTATATAAAGGAGTAAGTTAGCTCTGGAGAAGGGTCAAGAAGGTGATGATTGAAGAAGAACCCTGGGTATCTGAAGCCAGTATCAAGTATCAGTCTGAAGTATATTCAAGCACTGAAGGTCAGAAAGTCGTGACTCTTTAAAACCACACTGGCTAGCCAAAGTCAGGGCATTTGCTAACACCAGGAGTCAAGTCAAACACTAGGTTTGGAGTCCAGATCACTAGACAAAGCTGATGAGATTAGGTGGATGTATGATATTAGGAGAGGCTATAGGTTCAAAAACCAGGCAAACAGTCTAGGCGATAGGAATCAGAAACACAGGCTAAGAATCTGGCAATGGAAACAAGTCAACATCAGCAAGAAAGACCTTGATGCTAAGTCAAGTCTTTGACTCATCCATCCCAGTCACTTTTTTTGTGCTTCCTACTATACCTAGGAAAACATCCCCAGTCAGATTAATGTGAATCTACGTACTTCAATAACCTGCTGAAGTAGGGAAAGAGAAAACAGGAGAAGAACAACTATTGATTGTGTAGTATGTGGTCTGTCCCTGGAAGCATCTATGTAGTTCAAAGATCCTTTTTTTAGAGTTCTAACTCCCATTTTAAAAAAAGATGGCATGGTATGGATAGAGACCTGGTCTCAGAGACAGAAAGATGAGGTCCTACCTCTGACACATACTGACTGTGTGACCCTGGACAACTCACTTAATTTCTTAGTCCTCCAGGCACCTCTCTAAGACCAGAAGTTGTAGAACAGATACCAACTTGCATTTGATAGGAACTTCTCCAGAATTCTCTATACCTGAGGTATCAAACACATAGCCCACAACACTCCTGAGTATGGCTAGAACCAGATTAAATTAGAGTTCCTACATGATATTAATGCTTTGATATATTAATAAAAAAAGAAATATATAAGCACATTTAGTTTTCTAAGTCAACATGTAGCGCACAGGGATCCTTACATACAGTTTAGTGGACCACATTTCTATTTGCATTTGACAGCACTGCTCTATACCAAATGTAATCACGGAACACAGAAAAAAACTTCCCATCTTAGAATTTTAGTCAAAGGAAGGATTCTACCTGTATTCGTAGACACCTTTTTTGGGGGATGAGGTGGGAGTACTATTCATTTCTCCTGGAAGATGAAGGGAAGTACATTCAATAAATGAAAACCATAGCCAAAGTCCTCATTTTGGACAATTCCAGCATTAGTGAGAGCCATTGGAAAACAACCGAAGTAATTTCTTTTAGTTTCCTTCTTCTTCCTTTCTTGTCTGATGTAGAAGCTAAGGGACGGAAAAAAAAAAAAAAAAAAAAAAAGGAAGACTAGAAGGAACAAAGGAAAATGCCCAGAGGTGATTTAGGTCCTATCGTTTTACTCTGTCCCGGCCAAACTGTTTCTGGAGTTCGTTTATAGGTTCCACATTCTAGTAAGAACAATAAATAGTCAATTGGAGCATAACCAAAGGAAGGCAACCATGATTATAAAGGGACTTAAAGGATCAGTTGAATGGAATGAGAATATTTAATCTGGAGAAGAGAAGATGTAGAGCAGGGGGAAAAAGGGAAGGAAAGCAGTCTAAAAATATTTGAAAGATTCCCCTTAGAAGTGGGATTAGAATTATTGTGCCTTTTCCTAGAGGACTAATGTAAGTTACTTATTGGTGGATTTGGGCTTGCTGTAATGAGAAACTTTCTAGTCATTAGAGGTGTTAAAAAATAGAATGAGTTACCTCTAGATTGGGGTTCTTAAAATTTTGTGTGGACCCCTTTGGCAGCTTGGTGAAGTCTATGGACCCCTCCTCACATTAATGTTCATAAATGCATAACATAAAATACACAGATTACCAGGAAAACCAATGACATTGAAAAATAATTATCAAAATATTAAAAAACAAACAAGTTCACAGACTTCAGGTTAAGAACTGCAGCTTCAGAGGTAGTAAGTTCTTCATTACTAGAGGTATTTCAGTAGAATGTAAAC
This sequence comes from Vombatus ursinus, assembly GCF_900497805.2. Classification (NCBI taxonomy): domain Eukaryota; kingdom Metazoa; phylum Chordata; class Mammalia; order Diprotodontia; family Vombatidae; genus Vombatus; species Vombatus ursinus. The sequence goes on from NW_020954585.1 coordinate 58,301,859, forward strand.
TCCCCAAAGATGGGGTCTGTTTTGTGTTTACCTCTGTATACCCAGGCCCTAGTAGATGTTTAATGAATGTTTGTTGAATTTGAACAGAAACTGGATGAGAACATGTCAAGAATGTTGTAGAGTACGCGCCTGAACAAGGATGGGCCTCTCAAGTCCCTTCCAGCTCTAACATTTATGCTATGCATGAGTCTATGAATGAGGCCTGTGTAATTAATTCATCCCTGGGTAATTGGCAGTTGGTTACATTTTCTGTTCCTAACCAGTGTCAGCCATCCATTTGTTCTTTATCTCCCAGATAGTCTCCTGGTTGGCTAAATCGCAAATGAACATAACTGATCCAGCAAAACCTGACCGTCAGTTTGCTGGATGTGGGGGTAGAAGAGGAGAGAGAGGAGAGTTGTCTGGGAGAGTTGGGGGGGGTTTATATGGATTTTTTTTTTTGTTATATCCACTTAGGTGGCTGATTTCGACTTTTCCCCAATGTCTGACAAGAGCTCAGCTGGTTCGGAGCCTGAAAGATGCTGTATGAGGCTATGCTGTCACTGCTTCCTCTGCCCACCGTCACATCATCAGAAGACCATCAGAGAGTCTCATGGGCTGCTGCATCCTTTCTATAAGCCAGTCAAAAGCTATTCGGTGTGAACAACAAACGTAGCGGGTCTGTTAAGTGTTTGCTGACTTCAAGCCTTGGATAGAGTTCAGAGTATCTGCTGGCATATGTGGTTTATTTTTGCAGAGCTATTTGAAATCTAAAAACTTGATGCAGTCCAGTAACATAGAACTATCCCTTATTAGCCTGTGCCATGGGAACTGAAAACATGTCTAATTGCCTCAAATATTTGATATACTCAGATGGATGTGGCACAGCGGTAGTGTGTGCTGGGCCTTTTGTCCCTGGGACTCTCTGGGTGCACACGTTTACCTGTCTAAACTGTTTGGAGTTCACCCACCAATGACCGACCAATTATTGACCGTTTTAAAAAATGTGAGAAATAAGACTAATTTAAAAAACAACGTACCTTCTAATATGTTTCCCCTCTGGCAGTTCATGTGCAGCTGCTTTAGGGGGAGGTATGGATTCATGGTCGTTGGTACAGGGAATTCCCAGGAGGGAAAACTCCTTTTACCAGAGAAGGTTAGCACCTTCTCTGTAATTTACAATCTTTGAGAGCTGCCTTGAGCAAGGAGAGATTAAGTGACTTGCTCTAGGTATGTCAGAAGTGACATTTGAAACTGGGTCTTCCTGCATCAAGGGCAGCTCTCTATCCATCTTGCCAAGCTGCTTCTCATATAGTTGCCTTACAGGGCGTAATAGTGGCTATTCTAACCCTGGCTTGTATTAGAACTAAAATGGAAAGAAGTCAGGCTTTGCCACAGCGTTAAGAGGCCGCACCCACCTGACTTCTCAGTGCTTCCAGTCCCTGCCTTGCATCATGTTGCTTCTGAGCTAGCCTATTCCCAGAAATTTCCCTACCATGCCAGGTATATCTACCTGCATTGTTCAGAAAGAATTAGTAGCAGCACACAAGTTTGGGTACCTTCTTTACTTGAGGGTCTCCCACCTGTAGTTGGGGGTGCTGTTCCCAAGAAAAGGTGAAAGCCACGGTCTAGGTCACAGGTCCTTGGCAGTGGAAACTCGGGGCTGTTTGTGCTGCTCTCCCAGCTGCGACTCTGGCCATCTTGAATTTTGTTCGAGCAAAATGCCTTTCGATACTGCAGAACCCAAGGCCTAGATGGCAACAACCTCCCTGACAGAAGAATCTATACCTCTGCCATTTGCCTCAGTGACTCAGAACTGTGGAAGAAGGCATGAAAAATTCAGACAGAGAGGACTGAAAACGGTTTAAGATAGAGTCCTGAGACTAGTGGAATGAAACGTGTTGGCAGGAGACCCTGTTCTCTTTTCTTTGTAGGTCAGTGACCTGGAAAAGGAATGTACAGCAGGGTGGTGCATTCACTGATTCAGAGCCAAGAGGAGAAGGCAATTAAGTGCTGCTGCTGATTCCAGTAGAAGTACATAAGTCACCGGAGCAGCCAAGCGAGCCAAATGTTGGGGGAATGAGACTAGGGACTGGGAGACATTACCAGGAGATATTGCTGCTGTAATTGCATCCTACCAGACATCAGCAAAGTGGTGTTAATACTGTCATGCAGTTCATTATCAAGAAATACTGGTACTACTGCCAAAATAAAGCTCCCACACTCTGAATATAGCCAGGTGAATAAAACATGTCTCTCTCTCTCTCTTTCTTTCATCCCTCGCCTTGCTTCTACATTCATTCATTATTACTCAAAGGTTGTGAATCTGGTTTTGCTCTCTGAGCGGAAGCATACTCAGTTAATTCCACTGAATGCTTTGGCAAAAGATATTAGGGGCACAGTGAATAGAGCACTGGAACCTGGAGTTAGGAAGACCTGAGTTCAAATCTAGCCTCAGACACTTACTTGCTGTGTGACTTCAGGCAAGTCACTTGACCATTGTCTGTCTCAGTTTCCTAAATCTGTAAAATGGGGATAATAATAGTACTTGCTTCCCAGGGTTGTTGTGAGGATCAACTGCGATAATATTTGTGAGCTCTTAGCACATTGCCAGGCACATAGTAGGTGCTTAATAAATGCTTGCTTCTTTTCTTCCTTATAAAGCACTTTTCAAATCTTAAAGTACTATATAAATGCTCTCTATTATTTTCATTATTATTATTGTTGTTGTTGTTGAGAAGTTATTCAGTAGGTTTAATCACTATAAGTAATTTATTCTAAAATCTTTTCTTTTTCTCCCTAAAAAAGGCAAGCAAGTCTCACCTCTGACATACTGCCTATGTGGTCCTGGGAATTATTCTAGTCAACTCTCTAAGACTAGAAAATTTTTTTAAAATATAGATTTTTGATATATATATTTTTAATTACCTAGGTTCCCCCCATCTCTCCCTTCTCTCCTACCAAGCAGTCATCTCTTATAACAAGAATTTTCATCAAAAAGAGGAAGAAGATGGAAAAAAAATCACCAAAACCAAACAACACATTAAACAAAAGTTGATGTTCCATACCAGTGGACCCTCACTTCCTTAAAAGGCATGTGTGTACAAGTGTGGGAAGTTGTCTAAGACTATACATTTCAGAAAAGGTGCTAACTTGCATCAATGGACAGAGTTTCTTCATTTGGGAGTTCCCCATACATATGAAATCAGCATTCCAGTCCCTATCCCTACTTCCATCAAACTTTGTCTTAGCTGTTCAACTCACTTCACTGGTATAGATAACAGTGTTAGTATTTAACAACTGTTTCTAATACCTTTGATAATTTTTTTGGGGGGGCAATGGGGGTCGAGTGACTTGCCCAGGGTCACAAGGCTAATAAGTGTTATGTGTCTGAGGCCGGATTTGACTCAGGTCCTCCTGAATCTAGGGCCGGTGTTCTATCCACTGTGCCACCTAGCTGCCCCCTTAATACCTTTGATAATTGAAAAGGATCTTGGCTGGTCATGATTTGTAGGCATTTAAAGTAGATTTTTTTATTGCTCTTTTTTTAAAATCTTAACTTGCAAGTTCATGGCTATGGGAGACTCCTAGTGTTAAAATTCCCTTCTCCTGTACAGATCAACAACTCAGTCTTAGAATTGCCTGGGGAACTGAGAGGATAGATGCTTTGCCTATAGTTTCCACAGTGAAAAATAGCTAGCAGTCTTATAACACTTAAATGTGTAATATGTTTTACAAATACTATCTCATTTTATCCTCACAACAACCCTGGTGGAAAGTGCTATTATTTCCATTTTACAGATAGGGAAACTGAGGCAAACAGAGAGTAAGTGACTTGGCCAGCTATTAAATGTCTACCTCACTGAAAAATGCCTTTTTTGAAGGAGGAGGGAAAGGAGAGGATCAACTTTTCCCTGAGCTTTAGGAAATATGGTGTCTAATTCTTGAAGTAATGAGAATAATAAAAGCATTTCCTCAAAGTCCAGCTTGCATCTTAATTCCACTGGCTCAAGAACTGCAGGATTATAGATATGAAATAAGAAGGGACCTTAGAGGTCATCCCATCCAACTGCCTCATTTTACAAGTGAGAAACAAAGATTCAGATAGATTGTGACTTACCCAAAGTCACAGGGGTTGTAAGTGGCAGAGCTGGGATTTGAACTCATATCCTTTGGCTTGAAGTTTGACACTCTTCATTCACCCAACTTCAATCTGGTCATTTATTCCCTTCTCCAAGGTTTTCTTTCTTGTCACAAAGCCCAAGAGTTACCTATGGTTCTCAGTTAGCAGAAGCAAGAGTCTGGGAGTCACCAGACTCACATTCTGAAGTAATGTCCCCTCCTGACTAGTGTTGAGAGTGGGTGGGGAGCAGCCTAAAAAAAGTTGACTCCTTTTCCTAGACTATCTCCTTTCTCCTAGACCATTGAATAAGCCTCCTGTTTTGTCTTCCTACATCCAGGTTCTTTCCTCTCTAGTCTTATATTCATGTATTTGTAAAAAAAAAAAAAAAAAAAAAAATCTCTCCAATGAGCACATATCATTGCCCTGTTCAAAAAACTGCTATGACTCCCTCTTGGAAAGGATAATATAAAAACTCCTTTGCCTTTCACTTAAGACTTTCTGGTGCCAATCTACCTTTTCAGCCTTCTTTCACAGTATGCCCCGTCACGTGCTACACATTTCAGCCAAATTGGGCTACTAGCTGTTACTGGAGCTCACCTTGTGCCCTCTCACCCCTATGCATTTATTTGTGCAAGCTGTCCCTCATATCTCTAAAATAATGTTTCTTAGCTGTTGGAAAGCAGCTTGTCCAGTGGAAAGGTTACTGTCTCTGGAGTCAGAGAACCTGCATTCAAAAGCTACCTCCCGTGTTTACTGCCTGTATGACTTCAGGCAAGTCTCGTCATCTTCTCGGGCCTCAGATTCATCGACTGTGAGATGAACGGGTTGGACTAGATACCTTGTGAGGCCCCTTCCAGCTCTAGCTTGAGGGTGGTCTTTCTGTGAGCCTATGGTCTTTCTAGACCTAGTTCATGTATCTGCCTCCTCTCAAAAGTTCTCTGCTCCCCTCACCTGAAGGTGACATCCTCAAATTTTCTTCAAACAATCATCTGGATCTTTCCTTTGTCCCATCACATTTTACCTTTTGTCTGCTTATTCAGGAAAAAAGTTATAACCTCCCATTAGACTGGAAGCTCCTTGAGGACAGGGATGGTGTCATTTTTCATTGTGTCCTTAGCATACAATGTAGTGTGTTGTGCACCATAGACATTTAGTAAATGTTTATTGAGTTAAATTTCCCCATTTCCAAGAAATTCCCTTAAAGGGACTATGATAATTGAAGAGCTCAAGAAACCGGACTGGGTGTAACTTCCCTTGTACCATGTGGTTTCTCTTTGTTGTCCATATAATTATAGCTAGTATTTATATAGCCCTTTCCTTCACTTAAGGTCATAGGGATTGTTCAGGGACAACTAGCACCTCTGGGGTGAGGGCTTAGTGAGCCGTTTTCAGAGCTATTCATCTACCTTTGGTGTTTACTTGGCACTCAACTCTCACCTGTGGCTCCAAGAAGATATAGCATGCACAGTAGCCACACCTAGTAAAATAATCTTGGCAGATGGGCTAAACCAAGTTGAGGGTAACTGACCAAGCTCAAAGCCCTCAGTGACTTAGGGAGATATCTACTCAAGGATGTGAGGACTTCCTTCAGTGGAATCGGCAGAGGAGAATGATTTGTTCCAACGGCCATGAAGCTGACTGAAGCAGACTCTGTGCAGTGCTCACAGCTTGGTCAGACGTTGAAGACACCAAGGTCATCCACTGCACCCTGGACCATTGCCAGTCATCTTGACTTTTGTCTTGCCACTGGACTTTGATGACTCCGGAAGAGAGAATGAGTCTGTTGACTTTGTGCAACTCTTCCCCACTTAAATCCAATTCATGGGCAAGTTAAGACATCACCCTTGTGATGTCTTTAGTCCTCTTGGAAAATGAAGGATGAACAACAACCCCAAAATTGTACTGTGGAGTGGAGAAGATCCCAGGTTCTTGAATGGTACCATGTTAGGAGAACACAAGTTCAGATAGGTTTCACTACAGTGAGTTCAGGCCAAGTGAGGGATTGTTATCTGCACACAAGCCTAGCTAAGTCTTATCATGAGACAGCTGACCACTACCCAGCAAAAAAAATTTTTTTTTGTAACAGTAACTTGTTAAAGAATCTGCTATGATATAGGGCAGTGGTGTCAAACTCAATAGAAATGGGGATCACTAACTTATACATAAGGATCCCTGCAGGTACATGTTGTCTTAGAAAACCACATATTAAGATTATCTATGTTATATTGTATAATGAGGCCTCCACGTATAGCAAGGGCTGTCCCCCACATGTGGCATAGTACGGTCTCTGTGTAGATCAAAGAGAGGCAGAAAAGACACTTCTAGTTTCTCTCTCCTTTTCTCCAAAGGAGACTGTATTTGTTTCCACTTGGGGAAGCAGGGGATAGAGGCCAGAGGGCACCACTCTGCTCTCCTCATAGAAGGAGTACAGGGCTAGAATTATCTCTACCTGCCCCCTTAAATCTTATTTGCTTAGGGGATGAAGTTTTCAGGTTCAATCTAACTTTTGATCACTGTTCACAATTGGGGGGAAGTAGGACCCCACGCTTTCCCACCAAATGCCAGTTCCACAATGAATACACATAGTGAATAGTGAAGACACTCATTTATTCAAATAGCAAAACAGAAATCAGAGAAAGTATACTTGGGAGTATATATATATCAGACAATCAAGAATGAAGGAGCTCTCCTATTGGGAATGAGTGACTCAACTCAATCAAGAGAGTCCCAGATCTCACCAAAGAGGTAACTCCCCAAAGTCTCTCATGTAGCAAACTAGGGGTAGAGACATAATGGAGACTTCCAGCTTCAGTTATGTCTTCTTAGAGTCTTTTCTTTTAACAATCTGAAGTAGGGTTGGCCTCTATCTTCCCTCTCAAAACTGGAAGCCAGAAGCACCCAGAACAACTTAATGCTCAAAGAAGACTCCAACAACTCTTGAGGAGGACCCAAGAGGCTGAAGCTCTCTGTCTCTTGCCAACTCTTCCCTCCTCCTCCTCCACAGACTCAAGGCATCGATACCCACCAATAAGGAGATAGTCCCATACCAATGGGCTTTGGGATTGGGGTTACAATTCTATTCTTATTTATTTTGTAAAATATTTCTCAATTACAATTTAATCTAGCCCCCCTCTACCTCCCAAACACACACCTGGGAGTTTTATGGGCCTCATTGCTGTAGGGCAATTATAAATTGTAGAAGTAATCACCGATGAGATCAAATGAAGTAACAAAGCTCTTTTGCGGCTTACTATATGCGATGTTATTGTTCAGTAGTGTCCGACTCTTCATGACCCCATTTGGGGCCTTCTTGCCAAAGAAACTAGAGTGATTTGCCATTTCCTTCTTCAGCTCATTTTACAGTTGAGGAAACTGAGGCAAATCCGGTTAAGTGACTTGCCCAGAGTCACGCAGTCAGTAAGTGTCTGAGGCCGGATCTGAACTTATAGAGATGAGTGTTCCTGATTTCAGGTGTGGTACTCTGTCCATTGTGCTACTTAACTTACATCTAGTCCAACACTCTCCTTTTAAAGAGGAAGAAACAGGCCCAGAAAGGTTAAGCAACTTGCCTCAGATCAAAGAATCCTTAATCTAGGGCAGGAAGGGGCCTCAGAAGCATTCTCATCTAACCTCCCATTTTAAAGATGAGGAAACAGAGACCCATAGAGTTGCTTGCCCAGGGTCATAAAATCAGTGTCTGAAGTAGGACTTGAAAATGGGTCTTACTGATTTAGAGTCTTAATATGCCACTTACGTGCTGTTTCTATCATACCAACATGCTTCTCTGTAGGGCCCTAGAAATAGTTATAGAGTACATAAGTAAATGGGGGTTGTATATGTATGTGGGCTACAGGTATACCCAGATGGCATAATGTCTCCAAATGTCCCATTGTGGTGAGTGACATACTTTAATGTGAAATTAAACCACACTTTGCATCTGCCATACATTTCCTAAGGGTTCAAGTAATCTCAGAGATAATAAGAACTCACATTTATATAGCACTGTTTGATCTTCACACCAACAATATGAGATTAGAGCTATTACTATTCCTATTTTTTTTACAAAGGTAGAAACTGAGGCTCAGAGAAACTAAGTGTCACTACTAGTGTAACTAGTGCAAACTACTAAGTGTCAGAGCTGGGATTAGAATCTAGGTCTTCTAAGTCTAAGTCAAGTACCTAAAGTACTTTGCCACCCATAGGACTCAGAGCTTTCATCAGAAGAACCAAAGTCAGCTTTGAATGGAAACTGCCAATTCCCTCTGCTTTTACCAACTGATCAATTTCAAACTGTGAGCTACTTACAAGTATCTGACAAATGGCACTGAAAAAATTGTTTAAACCTACAAATGATGATGGCAGAGTTCCTATCATCAGGGCATTATTAGCCCACTTAGATACAGGCTTCACAGCCTATGAGGGTAACATGTACTTTTGTTTCCCATAGAGTATGGAGGTGAGAAAGGAGTGGAGGAACAAAGCTGTAACTGTACTTTCTGGATATCCTTAGAAGTCTTCTTAATAGTCTGCCCAATGGATCTGTGAAAGCACAGTTAGACTCTGACTTTAAATCGTGCTCTGTGGTAGTAACACAAATTTACCTGCTAAACTCCAACAAGGAAAAAATGAAGGACTGTTTCCTACTGGTAAGAACCAATTCGGGTAGGTCTCTAAAGGGTGTACCTAAAACTTGGGCCAATTATTTGAAGATAGCTCTGGAAGTGAAGATTGGGCTATGTTAAGCAAACTACCAAAGTAAAACCGGTCGGCATTCCCCAGTGGACAAGTGATCAAAGTATATGAGTAAATTGTACTTGAAAGTATTGTCAAAATTTTGATGCAAATTGTTAATAATAAGAGAAATGAAACTCAAAACAACCCTGAGGTCACACTCAACAAATTGGCAAAGATATCACAAGATGAAAATATTCAGTGTTGGAGGTGCTATTTAAAGACTGGTAAGCTGTTCCAGACTGACCATAAAATTAACTAGATCCTAAGCACACTAAATTTACTATTGTTGGAGCTTTGAAATGGCTCAACCCTACTGGAAAGTAATTTAGAATTATGCTAAAAAAATGACTATCCATACCCTTTTACCCAGAGACCCCACTAGGAGACATATTCCAAAGAGGTCAAAGATGAAAATACCAAAATATTCATGTTCATATTCAAAATATTAATTGCTTCATTCAAGCAAAGTAGATGTCCATCAATAGGGGAATGGCTAAACAAATTGTGGTACATGAAAATAATGGAATGTTACTATGTTGTAAGGGATTATCAACATGAAGAATTCAGAGAAATATGAGAATTCAGGGAATATTCAGGGAAAATAAATGAACTGATGCAAAGGAAAGTAATCAGAGCAAGGAAAGAATACACGACTAGAACAATGTGAAGAGGAAGAACAAAAAACCAAAGCTAAATGAGAGGCAATATGGTATAACAGATACATTGCTGACTTTGAAGTCAGGAAGACCTGAGTTCAAATCCTGTCTCTGACACTCTATAACTGGGTGATCTTTTTGTTGTTGTTGGTTAGGCAATGAGGTTAAGTGACTTGCCCAGTGTCACACAGCTAGTAAGTGCTATGTGTCTGAGTCCTGATTTGATCTCAGGTCCTCCTGAATCTAGAGCCAGTGCTCTATTCATTGTGCCACCTAGCTGCCCCTATAACTGGATGATCTTGGGCAAGTCATTTAAACTCTCTGAGACTTAGTGTTCTCAGCTGTAAAATGAGGTTGACTAGAAGGTATCTAAGGACCCTTTTTAGCTGACTGTTTCTATTATCTTATATATCTTATATCTCATATAATTAATATAATTAAGATTATATAATTATTAATTATATGTGATATAATTAATCTTATATAATATAATGACAAAGATTGGTCCAGAGAAGAGATGAGAAAATTTAAGCCCACCACCTTCCTCTCCCCACCCATTATTTGAAAACGTAGAGGAACACTGCATAAAATTTCAGAGTTGGTTGACATGTTTGTTTTGTTGAATTGCTTTCCCCCCCTTCTTTCTCTTCTATCCTTTGTTAAGGAAGGATGCCTCTTTGAATTGAGTGGAGAGATATATTCAGAAATGAAAGTGATGTCAACCCCAAAGATTTTAATAACAATTTAAAAAATAATAAAGACATTTTGCTTCATTAAAAAAATAGCTAGACAAGATAAATGGCAATTTGGGGTTAACTTTTCACTAAGAAAGAGAGAAAGCCTGAGAAATACAGAATGAAAGGATCATGGGAACCTTGGATAAATTACTTATCCTTCTTTGTCCTCAGTTTCTTCATCTACAAAATAAGGAGGGAGGATTTCATCAGAGGCAGGATTTAATTTCTGTTTCCCTTGATTCCAACCAGTCCTTCTCCCCTATACCATGCTACCTGTAAGATTCAAGGCTCAGGTCTGCCACTGCAACTCTTAATAACAACAATAATCGTAATAGGTGCCCTCATGGTTAGAGTCCAAGTGAGGTGACAAGCAGAAGCTGAAACTCAGGTACTAGTTACTTTTATGGTCAATCTGAAACATGGTGCCTGTAATTTATTGCTGATCCAACAGATGGCTCCCCATTCCTAGAAATAGTGCTGTACCCTTGCAACATCACTGTGCATCAGATTTGATCTGTGCTCCTGCCTGAGCTGGCAAGGTCACCTCTGGTTATTTGTTGGCTTTCCTTTCCACCTCCTCCCCAGAAGTACATGCAATGTTTTGTCAACAGGAGATCTTCCCACTTTACTGTCTGGACACAGAGCAATCCTGTGCATACAGTAAACATCGTTATCCATCCCAGCTCCCACACAGAGAATCTGTAACCCCAGGCTCCCTGTACAGCTATGAAGATGAAGCCGGCAGAAGGCACATTACTCTATAGCTAAGAAATCATTTTGGAGGAAGGTGCTTCTCTCGCTTGAGTTTGATGATGCTGTGCCTCTCTCATACCGCTTTTTTTCTGCTGAGTAGTCCCTTTTGAAATGGCAATATACAATAGCATGCTGACAATTTTTACCATCCAAGAAATACTTACTGCAGCCTCAGAGTTCTACACGCCAGTGATGTCTCTGTTTCATTCATTTTGTCCTACTATAGATGTCTCTCTTCTATCTTATTTTCACTTCATAAACCAAGCCAAAATCTTTCTCTTTAGTGGGATATCAGCTTCTTTCATAGGAGTAAGCCTAACTAGGCAATGGAAAATACACCAATGAATCCTGTTTGTAAATGGCTCTAAGTGGAAATGGATGCTTCCATTTGTGTCTGACTGAGAGGTAGTTCTGGACAATATACTGCTTGTTGCCATGAAAGAGAACTGAATGAAGAACCAAAGACAGGATTATAGATCTTGAGAGACTTCAGAGGCCACGCAGTTGAACCTCCTCATTTTTTATTGCTGTTCAATTGTTTCAGTTATGTCCGATTCTTCATGACCTCATTTGGGGTTTCTTGGCAGAGAACCAGAGTGGTTGGCCATTTCCTTCTCCAGATAAGGACCTGATAAGGACCTGAGGTAAACAGGGTTAAGCAAATTGCCCAGGGTCATACAGCTAGTAAGTGTCTGAAGTCAAATTTGAACTCAGGTCTTCCTGACTTCAGGTCCAGTATCCACTGCACCACCTTAACTGTCAGGAAGTTATTGTTGAGCTGTCATTGACTCTTCCTGATCCCTTTTGGGGTTTTCTTAGCAAAGATACCAGAGTAATTTGACATTTCCTTCTCTGGCTCATTTTACAAATGAGGAAACTGAGGCAAACAGGATTAAGTGACTTATGCAGAGTCACACAGAGTAAGTGTGTGAGGCCAGATTTGAACTCAGGTCCTTCTGACTCCTGAGCTGGCTCTCTATCCACTACGCCACCTAGCGACCCCTCATTTTACAGATGAGGAAACTGAGGGTCAGGGAGATTAAATTTTGTCCAAAGAAGGTTACACAGTAGTAAGCATTAGAGGCAGGATTTGATTTCTGTTCCTCTGACTCCAGTCACTCCTTTTACCCATATACTATGCTGCCTCTAAGATTCTAGGCTCAGGTCTGCCACTACTCTTCCTAATAACAACAACAATAATACATATCACATAATAATACATAGTATCACGTAATAGTAGAAATAACATTTATTTGCAAAGTAAATATTTGCATATACTTTATTTAACTTTATCGCTTCAACAACCCTGTATTACTGAAAAATATTACTTGATTTACAGATGAAGAATTAATGATGATGATGATGATAGCTAACATTTTATAGTTCTATTTTTATAGAACTTACTGTGCTAAGCTCTTGATGGTTATTATCTCGGTTGTTCCTTACAACAACCCTAGGAGGTAGGTACTGTTATTATTCCCATTTTACAGATGAGGAAACTAAGAGAAACAGGTTAAGTGACTTGCCCAGGGTCACACAGCCAGGAAGTAGCAGACCCAAGATTCAAATCCAGGTCTTCTGACTCCTAAATCATTGTGTTTTACGGTACATCATGCTAACAAACCTCTCCGTGCTTCATTTCATTCCACTGTTAAATGGAACTTCCACAAAATCCCATTCTGCTGCCTCGTTGTAGTGTGAAGGTCATCCTGGGTCTTTTTTGCAACCTCTAACAGGTTCTCCTATCTCAGATACACTTCATGTGTCATCCTGGCCATAGACCTTGACTGCTTTCCAAAAGCCAGTCTAGCTCAGTACAGAGAAGCTCATCTGTGGAAGACTTCCTTTTAGCAGATGAATTCTTTGGCCACTGTAATCTATGCAAAAAGAAAAATGCAAAGTCCTCATTCCTATATAGTCCCTTCACTGTCTGCAATCATATCTGTAGAGGAGCAGAGAAAGAAGCAGAGGATCCTAAAAATCACATAACTTTTAGGCCATCTCTAAACATTCATCTAACTTCTGATACTCTAAGTGTGATATCTCTATCCATTGTACATACTACTGGAGAAATTGGATCAGCTCAATATGAACATTTTCACTACAAACAAAATCAGAAGACATAAAGCTAAATACAAGAATGGCTCAATTTCTTTAGAGAGCCAAATAAGTAAAGTAGTCAGCAGAGGTGGTTTCAGGGGCTTCCAAAGGCACATTATATCATGGGATACTTGGTCATATTCCATTGACATGCTTATGACAAACATAAATAAAAAGAACTCTATGATGACATTTATAGCTCAAGTGCTAGGATCTGTTTCAGAATGAAGAGATGTTGTTTTGTTCATTTGAGCAGCTAGGTGGCACAGTGGATAGAGCACTGGTCCCAGAGTCAGTAAGACTCATCTTCATGAGTTTAAATCCAGCCTCAGACACTTACAAGCTGTATGACCCTGGGCAAGTCACTTAACCCTACTTGCTTCAGTTCCCTCATCTGTAAAATGAACTGGAGAAGGAAATGGCAAATCTCTCCAGTATATTTGCCAAGAAAACGCCAAATGGGATCATGAAGAGTTAGATACGACTGGAAAATGATTGAATGATTCATAGGATCATAGGTCAAAGGATTGTAGTTATAGGGCTAGAAGTTATCTTAGACAAGCAGTGTCACGTGTTAGAAGGAAGATTGGACTTGGAGTTGGGAAGATCTGGGTTTGAATCCTGCCTCAGCCACATATTACCCATGTGACCAGTCACTTAAACTTCCTGAGTTATCAGTTTCTTCATCTTTAAAAGAGGGAATGATGATGATACCTAAACTACTTACTGAACAGTACTGTTGCAAGAATCAAGTGAGATAATATATGTAAAGCACTTTGCAAAACATAAAGTACTATACTGTCAGCTGTTAACATTAGAGATCATCTTTGTCCTGTCCCTTATTTTACAGATAGGATCCTGAGGCCCAGAGAGGTCTTGGCCAGGATCACACAAGTAGTAACTGTCAGAGCCCTGATTCAGACCAAAGTCCACTGATTCTAAAGCCAATGGTTGTTACACTAGACCAGACCTGCACAACTTGGCAGTAGGTAGGGGCCACATTTAAAATTGGCTAAACTTCTTTGGGCTGCAGATAGGTGTTTAGCAGCTCGCTTTCCAAGTAAAGGTATAATGATGGTTGGTTGTCGCAGGTCACATGACAAACTGGAGAGAGTGCTCAGCGGCAACTCACCTGCCAAGTTATACAACAGGCACAATAGTGATTAATGGAAGGCAGGTTAAGCACGACATGTACAAAGCCCTCATTACATCTTTACTTTTACATCCGTTACATTTTTCATGGGCTGCCTGAAATCCTTTGGTGGGCTACAAGTGGCCTGTGGGCTGTATATTATGCAGGCCTGCACTAGGCTATGCTGTCTCATTAAGACCCTCCAAATTAAGTCATTATGTTGATACTCAGTGACAAAGATGTAAAATATGGATAAGGATTAAGAATAAAGAGACTAAAGGCTTGTAAAATTGTCCCCTTCAGGGTTTGTACATTGAAATCTCACATCTATATATCATGAGTGCTTTCAGAAAAGAGGAGACACTAAACATGGAAAAAACCAAATAACATCTGAAAAATGAAGCTGACTATATTGGAAACAATTAGTTATCAGTGTTATCAGATAGTTCCAAATCAATTGGCAGTGAACAAGACCAGATTTGTTAAATCAAAGAGCAAAATCAATGAATGTCGAGTTATAAGAAAGAATAAAGATGAGGAGATATGGCCTGTAGTTAAAAGAACCCTCACTTGTCCTATTTAAACAAACTATTGATGTGTAACAAGGGAAATAAGAGAAGAAAAGATAAAGGAATAGATATTGACACAGACTGTCACTATTTTCTATGGAAGATTAAGTAAAGAAATTGATACAGTGGGACCAAAAAAAGTGTAGGAGCCGCCTCAGCCACTGAACCCTTAAACTTATTTACATACTTAAACTGTATGAACAGTCTAAGAGACTTAAGAACAGGGACTTTTTGCTTTACTTTACATCTTCAGGCTTAGCACAGTTATCTGGCACACAGTAAGCAATTAATAGATGCTTTTTGACTGATTCCTGACTATACATATAAGGCATCCCTGCAGAAAACATGAGAAAAGTATCTAATGATTAGAGGATGATGAAATAAATTGTTCTTTATTAATATAATAGAATGTTACTAGACCATAAGGAATTACAAACAGGAAGAACACCAAGAAATATGGGAATACTTATGAAGTGATGCAGAATAAAAAGAGTAGAACCAAAAGGATATGCACAATCACTTCAACTTAGTAAAGAATGGTAACGTCTGACAGCAATAGTTAATGGAAAATGCACTAACCATCATTGGTGCTCCCTCATTAAAATTAATCCACCAAATACATGTAGTCTTTGTTTCTTTTGTGAAAGGTAAGTACATTGTCACATACAACTATTCACAGCCTTTATTTTGTTTTGCCTAATTGCTTACAAGAGTCATTTTGTTGTTGGTTTGCTTATTCTATGATTTGGGCAAGATATCAGAAAAAAATATGAGACAGGATCAGGCTGGCTTTTATAAGCAATTTTTTAAAAAAAATTTCACATTAGTCATATTATAAGGAAGAATTAAAACCAATAGGAGGAATCACAAGAAAGAGGAAACAAAACAAAACAGAAGAAGAAATAGCAAAAAGTATCCTTCAATCTGCATTCAAACTCCATAGTTCTTTCTTTAGATGTGGATAGCATTTTCCATCATGAGACTTTTGGAGATGTCTTAGATCCTTGAATTGCTGAGAAGGGCTAAGTCTATCAGAGTCAGTCATTGCCCAGTGTGGCTGTTACTGTGTACAATGTTCTCCTAGTTCTGCTCACTTCACTCAGCATCAGTTCATATAAGTCTTTCCAGGTTTTTCTGAAGTCTGCCTGCTCATCATTTCTCATAGCACAATAGTATTCAATTACATTCATGTACCACAACTTGTTCAGTCATTCCGCAATTGATGGGCATCCCCTCAATTTCCAATCCTTTGCCACTACAAAAAGAGCTGCTATAAATATTTTTGTACATGTGTGTCCTTTTCCCATTTTTATGATCTTTTTGGGATATAGTTGTAGAAGTTTATAAGCAATTTTGAATAGTAGATCTCATCTTTCTAGTCACATAGTTAGCTAAAATGTACTTATTGTTTGATGACCAGTATTTGATTCAATAGTGATAGAATACCGTAAGATCCATACCAGGTAAGTGAAAAATTGGGGTAGTGTTCTTTTCAGAAAAATGTCTGCCTTTGTGTACTGCAGGGTTGAGAAAGACAGTTGCCTTTACTTTTGCATTGGAAAGACTGGGTGGATTTCAAAATACCTGGGCTTCTGGACAGGCTGCTTACCAGGAAACACTTTTCCTTCATAAATCTTCCCATATTTCTTTGTATTCTTCATATTCATCTTTTCTTGTGGTGTAATAATATTGCAGAGTAATTATAAAGCATAATTTATTTTAGAGTCCTCTGATCATTAGGCATCGTTACCATATTTTCTTTGAGGATGTCATATGCAAATATTATACATGCATTATATATAATTAAATTATGTAATTATGTATAAATATATAGATGTATATGTTATATATGAATTACTCATAAAGATTTTGTAGAAACTATAAAGTTGTTGGTAGTAATTGATATGTGCTTGATCAATTCTTTGAATAATCATACAAATCCACTATTTTTTCTTATCATTTGATATCTTTCAGATATCTCAATATACAACCTTTCAGTGCCTTCATAATGATGTTGCTTCCATAGCAGACCTCCCTTGAATTTACTTGATCAGGTCTATCTGCTCTTCCCATCTTTGCCTTATTTTGCTAATGAATTGAGTCACTATATTGACATTAAAACAATAAAACAATGTATTAGTATCATAAATATGCCAATACAGCAACAAATAATATATTAAAATCATAAAAGATCCCTCAACAGATGTGATAAAAGTGTGTGACTACCATAAATATTTGCCCCTGATTGTGCGCAGCCACTAGCTCAGGGTCTAAAAAGGAGATTCCCTTACAGAAGATGAAGCCCTCCAGATATTTCTATTTGCAGATGTCACTCTACCAATCAAATCAAGTCTCCTAATTGAGGTCCCTCATCATTCAGAAAAGTTCAGCCTCACTATCCCATAGGAAAAACTGAGTTAATGAAGAATGCCTATTATCTAGATAGGGGGTGTCCAAAGTAAGGTCCTCAGGGTAACACTAAACTCTCTGTGATAGCTGATGTCCAATACAAAGACCAAAACTCCTCCCATTATTCCCCAGGACTGTCCACTTCATCCCCTCCTATTTCTGTGTAAGCTCTCAATTTCACCCCTTCTATGTCAGGTGTGGGTCCCTCAAGGCAGTTATAACCTAACCACACCTGGGCAGCCACAATAATAGGTGTGCAAAGGCCATTGGAAAAAATCCCTCCTCCCATCCCCCAGCATCCTGTCCCCTAGTCCACTTCATGTGTATATCAGGAGCCCCTTGAAAGGAAGTGGGGAGGCTTTGTGTTTCAGAGCAGTGACTGATAAGTAAAGGACAACTCTCCTACCTTTTTCTTTTGGGTGGGACAGAATGAGTCACTCAGGATGAGTAGGAATGGATGGGTAGTGGTTTGTATCTCAGATTTCATTACACTATCTTTCCTCCCAAATCTACCCCTCTTCCCAAATTTTCTATTTCTTTGGAGGGTGCCACCAACCTTCTAGTCTAACAGGTTTGCGACCTCAGTGTTATCCTCAACTTTTTGTTTTTATTCATTTCACACAGCTTTAGCAGATGTTAAATCTTGTTGTTTCTATCTGTACAACATTTCTCATACCTGTCCCCTTCTCTTTTCTTACACAGCCACATCTCTAGTTCACGCTTTCATCTGTACCATTGCAATAGCCTCCTATTTGTTCTTCTTGCTTCAAGTCTTTCTCCTCTTCAATTTGTCTGCCACCTATCTGCCAAAGTGATTTTCCTAAAGCACAGATCTGACCACGTCACAATCCTGCTCAATAAACTCGAGTGACTTCCTATTGACTCTAGGACCAAATATAAATTCCTCTGTGATTTAAAGCCCTTCACAACTTGGTTTCAACTTGCCTTTCAAGCTTTCTTACACATTACTGTCCCGTGTGGTGTATACTAATTATATGCAGATTAGTAAATGTAATAGTAAGTGTAGATTGATCAATTTCTTTTTGTATATAATTTTAAATTTATGCAATAAAACAAGCATTTCCATAACATAGTATAATTTAAAAAAAGATGATTGCACGTAAAACTGCAAATCTATTATGTACAATTAATCAATTTCAATACTTTACAATCTAGCCAAACTGGCCTTGTTGCTGTTTCTCACAATTATATAAAAATATAACTAAATTATCTAAATAGAAACAGGGAATTAAGCTATGAAACTATCCATTAGGCAAAACCATGTAAAACAAGAGAAAATAGCTTTATTTTGAAAATATCCTGTTGCATTGAAGTCAGAGACAATTCACTTTTACTTGTTGTTTTTGTATTGTATTTAATGAATATCTACACACAGAGAAATATGACTCCTGGCAAGGAGTTATTATAGTCATTGATTGTTATGATCTATTATTTATTATATTGTATATATTTTAGTAAAATCCAAAAAAGGAAATTTGTCTACTTGTCTACCTACACTTGTAGGTATTATTAACTGGATAATTAACTGGACAATCAATTGCTAACAATTATTATTTATAAGTCCTCCCTATCCCCTGGGACATATGCAGGTATTTTCAAAAATGATGAAATATATTCAATCACATTGCTGTCAGAGTAGATAAAGATGTTTTTGTGCTGTTAATAAAGAAAACATTTAAAAATATTAATTTTATCTTTAGCTCATCATTTTTAATGTCTATTTGGGTTGTGTTTTTATAAATTATATCATCTATTGTTGTTATTCAGTTGTTTCAGTTGTGTCTGACTCTTCATGACCTCATTGGGGTTGTTGTTTTTTTTTTCAGAGATACTGGAATGTTTTGCCATTTCCTTCTCCAGCTCATTTTACAAATGAGGAACTGGGGCAAACAAAGTGAAGTGACTTGCCCAGGGTCACACAGCTAGTAAGAGAAATATGACTCATGGCAAGAAGTTGTTATAGTCATTGATTGTTATGACCTATTTTTTAATTGTTATATTGTATATCTTTTAATTTAAAAAATCTAAAAAAGGAAATTCACCTACTTGGCTAGCTACAATTAACTTCCAACTAGCTACCAAATTAACTGGATTTAAATTCAGGAAGATGAGTCTTCCTGACTCCAGGTTTGGAGCTCTATCCACTGTGCCATAGAGCTGCCCATCATCTATTGGAATATCTATCTAATTGATAAATATATGTAGGGATTGATGCTCAAAAACATTTTTACTGGTAAGAATACCTCATCAAAAAAAAGTTTGGAGACCATTGTTCTAAACCATGAAATGCAGTTGCTTGAAAAACTCATAGAGCTAATCCAACAGCAGAAACATCTGGAATAGCACTAAAAATGAAGAGTAAACTGGACCTGGAATTGAACAGGAGTAAGGGAATAGGAAACTATGTCATGCTTTCAATTATGCCTAGCTTCTTACTGAAATAAAAGCTTATTTTTAAAATAATATTAATAGTATTTTCAGCGATGCCATATGGTTGCCAATCATGTGAAATCTCAATCTTTGAGGAATCAAAATTGCAGGTCACACAAAGGCCAATGGAGAGACATAGGGCAGGTATGAACATGCCATGGTAGGTGTAGACATGCCACAGCATGTCACCAATGACAAACTGCGTGTAAAAAGTCACATAAAATGTATCATTATGACCTATGTGGGAATAGCAACATTTACTGAGATTTTGCCATGTAAACTAGACTAATTTTATTTTACAACACTTACTAAGACTGCAAAATCTCTAACACATAGGTTAGTTTTCCCTTTAAAAAAAAAAAAGCAATGAACCGTCTTCAAGATTAATAGTGCAGGAGAGTAAGATTAGCTTCCTGATGGAGATTTCTGATTGGCCAGCCCAAGGCACAAAGAATTGGACTCTTTAGGCTTGTAAGATTCTTTCTGCCCTGTAAGTTAATACATCTTCCCCATGATATCTCCTTACCAAGCTGCATTCATGTGAACCAATGCTATGTCCTTGCTAAATATTGTTTCTATGCTTCTAGGTGGCACAGTGTATAGAGTGCTGGGCCTGGAGTCAGTAAGACTTATCTTTCTGAGTTCAAATCTGGCCTCAGACATTTACTAGCTGTGTGACCCTAGGCAAGTCATTTAATCCTGTTTGCCTCAGTTTCCTCATCTGGCAAATGAGCTAGAGAAGGAGATGGCAAATCACTCCACTATCTTTGCCCAGAAAGCCCCAAATGGGGTCACGAAGAGTCAGACATGATTGAAATGACTGAACAACAACAATTAAGTAAACTTTTTTTTTCATTAAATGTTATGTGTCTCATTTCATTCTAATCTCAAGCTCAAACCACCAAAACAGATTGAATCTGGCTTGGACCAGAACAATGAAAAAACAAGCAGGACAATCACATTGCCAGAGAAGTGGTAATCAGGGGTGGGGAAGCTATGACCTTGAGGCCACATGTGATCCTCTAAGTCCTCAAGTGTGGTCCTTTGGATTCACTCAAAGGGCTCACCTAGATGTGGCCTCAAAGCCGTAGCTTCCCCTCCCCTGGAGCCCATGAGTAATACACTGATCTTCACATAATGTAAGTGGAAGGTCTCCCAGCTCTAGGGTAAAGGTCATCCCCCTCAGAGGATTTCTGTGGAGATAGGGACAAGAAGGCATAGATGAGTTGTGACCTTCGCCATTGGAGGGAGTACCCACACCAGTGAAATCATACATTTATTGAAATATAGAAGAAGTAAAATGGAGGTTCTACCTGCCATATACATCTGAAAAGTGTTGTAAGGATCAACTGAATTAGATATGTGAAAGCATTTTGAAAAGTGTAAAGTGTATACAAAGCATGTATACTCATATAAGGGACTGTCTTCTGAGCCTCATTTCCTATAAAATGAAGGTAATAATATTTGTGCTACCTACCTCACAAGGCTATAACTGTGATAAAGTTGTTTTGTATAACCAAAAGTACTATGGAAATGTCAAATATTTTAATCACCATTTACATTAGTAAGATTCACCAGTCAGTTTAATGTATATACATATTTGTTTATATGCAGGTTGTTTTGTGTATTTGTGTTTGTGTATTATATGTGGTTTTGTGCATCTACATGAGTTTATATATTCGTGTGTTTAATACACATGTTGTGTTTCTGTATATGTAAGTACACATACTTGTGTGTGATTTATACTAGCATAACATCTCTACATATCCCCTAGGTATCCCAGGATGCCTCTGGATTTTCCCAATAGACTTGTATAACTTCCATCCTAGCCTGTTAATGTCCTTTCCCCCGGATGTATCATTACAAATACCGACTCTCTTAAGCAATAGTTGGATGATTTAAGTGAACAGAGAATGCATCTGGATAACCTTTTTCTTTCTCTCTTCCAGAAGGAGCAGGAAACAAATCTAAATTGATTTATTTTCTCAATTTCTAAAGAATACTAACCCATTGTCTGGCCAGTGCAATTCACTTGGCCTAATAGGCTCCCAGTACACAATTCTGAGGTGAATGACTTCTAAAAAAAATAGTGGTAAAAACAAGTCACTTTGTTGTGTTCATCAATGTCTTTTTTTCCTCCCATAGGCAGATGAAGAAGTCCCAGACTAGTTTCCTATAGGAGAGGTTTTAATGACAAATGCTTATGGAATCATAAGATGTAGGACTGAAAGGGACTTAAGAGGCCATTGTATTCAACCTCTTAATTCTGCAGATGAAGGAACAGAGGACCCCTGAGATAGTGTACATAAAATACTTTGAAAATCTTCAAGAAGCATATAGCTATCATTATTAATAATGAAGTGACTTATTCAAGATCACATAAGTAGTAACAATAACAACAAGCATTTATATAATATTTTAAATTTGCCAAGCACTTTACAAATATGAACTTATTTTATTCTTATAACAACCATGAGTTTGTTGTTCAGTCGTTTCAGTCACGTCTGACTCTTTGTGACTCCATTTGGGGTTTTCTTGGCAAAGATACTGGAGTGATTTGTCATTTCCTTTTCCAGATGAGGAAAGTGAGGCAAACAGGGTTGAGTGACTTATTTAGGGCCACACAGCTAGTATCTGAGGCCAGATTTGAACTCAGGAAGATGAGTCTTACTGACTTTAGGCCCAGCACCCTGTCCTCTGTACCACCTGCTTCAACAAATATTGGATGTAGAGAAACTGAGGCTGAGAGAGATTGAAGGACTTTTTCAGAATCCTACAGCTAGTGAGTAACTGAGGCTAGATTTGAATACAAATCTTCTTGAGGCTGCTGGTGCAGCTCTCTATTCACTGGGCCATCTAACTGCCTCTAAAAGAGGTGGGATCCAAATGTAGGTTATCTGAATCCAAATCCATTTTGTGATTTTGCAATGATCCCTTAAATGGTAATATATGGGAACCTGAAAAAGCACAATTTCAGAGCTGGAAGGGAAGTGTTCTATTTGAAATTTCTTGTTAAAATCTGTATAAAGGGTGATAAGAGATC
Organism: Vombatus ursinus; assembly: GCF_900497805.2. Taxonomy (NCBI): domain Eukaryota; kingdom Metazoa; phylum Chordata; class Mammalia; order Diprotodontia; family Vombatidae; genus Vombatus; species Vombatus ursinus. Next base: position 58,324,545 of record NW_020954585.1, read on the forward strand.
CAATTCCCTCCTCGATGAGGAAACAGAGTTAAACGACTTGCCCAAGGTCACATAGGTAAGGTGTAGTAGGACCAGCTATCTCAGTAGAAATCCAGGGCTCTCTCCATGACCCACAGCCTGCTTTGGTCCCTGTGCATCACAAAGTCCCAGGATTTTTAGGGTTAGAAGAGACTTTCATGGCTAGCTAGTCCAGCCTGTAACAGACTTGAATACCCACTAGAACATACCAGAAAGGTTGTCATCTAGCCACTACATAAAAGTCTAAAATAACAGGGAATCTGCCAACTCCTATTCACTAGAAGTTCACAAAGCTGCACTCCCTACCAGAAACCCTAACCCATGTGAAAGGATTCATTGCATTGTTGGTCTTCTGTCCTGTACAAAGATGGCATAGGAACCAGCTTAGGTGGCTCATAGAATAGAGAGATAGGCCTGGAGAAAAGAAAACCTGAATTCAAATCTAACTTCAAGTATTTAATAATTGGGCTAAGTCACTTAACTGCTCTCTGCCTCAGTTTCTTCAACTGTAAAATGGGGATAATAATAACACCTATCTCACAAGATTCTTGTAAGGATCAAATGAGAATATATTTGTAAAAAATATCTAGCATAGTGACTAACACACAGTAGGCACTTAATAAACGCTTATTCCCTTCCTCTCCCCCTACAGCAACCAACATATTTTTCAGTCCTTTCAGTTCTAAATCTATGATTCAGACCCAGCAGTAAGGATGGTTTTATGGTGAGCTTTCTCTCCCCTATGTTTGACCAGAATCATGCATGTGCCCCATGAAGGACTGAGAATTGGAATTAGCGGTATAATGACAATAACCATGATTTATCTATCTCTTTTCAAATAATTATTTCATTTTATCTTCATGAGAATCCTGAAAGGTAGACCTATAGTCATTCCCATTTTATAGATAGGGTCTATGTCTAGGGTCACACATAGGGTCTACAGATAGACTCTATGTCCAGGGTCACACAGCTAGTAAGTGGCTAAGGTAGAGTTTGAACTCAGGTCTTCCTGACTCTAAGTCTAGGGCTCTATCCACTGTCCCACCTACCTGCCATGGCAGTAGATTTTTAATCCTGAAAAAAGAAAAAGGAGGAAACAAAAAAGTCCATAAGATAATTGAACCTCTAATTTTAGTTTCATTAGTATTAGGCTTTAACTAGCTATGATAACAGGTCACAGGCTGAGCTTATAATCAAGTAATCAGCATAAATTAAACTCCTACTACACATCAGGCACTATGTTGTTTACTGGGAATATAAAGATTAAAATGAAGTAATTTCTGTACTCAAAGTGGAAAAGACAACAGGTGCACATATAGGCATATGCAAAATAAATAAATGTGTGTGTGTGTGTGTGTGTGTGTAATAAATTCAAGGCAGTTTGAGGGAAGTGAAATAAAAGGAGCTGGGGGAATCAGGAAAGGCATTATATAGGATATGGAATATGACTTGAACTTTGAAGGAAACTAAGGATTCTAAGGGGCAAAGGTGAGGAGGAAATGTACAGTATTGCGGACCAGGCTTAAGTTAGATAAATCTAGCAATCCGGGTTTGAGATTTAAAAGATAATAAAGCACTCTGACTCATAAAATACAATTAAAACCAAATCAGAAACTCAGAAACTCAACTGCAGACAGTTGGAGGTCTGGAATAACCTTGGATGCCATTGCACTCTAGGCTAAGCCTCTATAATTTAATCTGTTAAGAGCCAAACAACCTCCCCACCCTTTTAAAGAACAAGTCCAGTAATACTAGAGGAATAAATGACTAGTAAGTAAAGCATTGGAGGGGAATGCAAGGAAGGGAGTGGTAGGAGATGAAGGAGGAAGAAACTATTCTTCTATGGGCTTTTGCTCTTGACTACTCTCAAAAATTCAGAAGGTCCAGTCATCTCACCTCTTGATGACCAAGCACTTGCCCACCATGAAACCTGTGCAAAGTCACAGAAATGAGAGATAGCATGTTGTTTGTGAAAAACAGCAAGAAGGTCAGGCAAGATGGAAGATTGTGTGAAGGGAAGGAATGTGTAATTAAGGCATGAAGGTTTTTAACAAACTCTCAAGTCTTCTGCACAGGAGAGTCAATTTCATGATAAATAATCTCCAAAATCTAAGTACTCAGATCCTGGAAAACATTGAGCACATCTTCATTTTGTTTTCAAGTATTCCACTTCTCCTTCAAAGAGTCTTGGTTGGAGGATGGGGAACTTGGAAAAGTTGAGAGTTCAGTGCTAAGAGGGAAGGATGAGTGAGTGGCTGGGCCATAGGGATTTCATGATCTTAGCCTGAATGAATCATGTGGACCCTGAAGAGAATCAGAGCAAGGAGTTTAGAAAAGAATGTCCACTTCTGATGGAATTTTATGAAAAAACTCCTGGGAAGAATTTCAAAGCAATGAAACAACCCCCCCCCCCCAAAAGGTGTTGAATTTGAATTTTTATTGAAAAAAACCTTACTATCAGCAAAAATAGGTAACTGGAGGAGAGACTTACAGAAGTGAGTCTCTTGGGAAAGTCCTCGAGGTGAGAAGAGAAGGGATGAGAATTTCAATTCATTTCTTTTAACAAAGGAAATAAAGAAAGAAGAAAGGAAGAAAAGAAGGAAGAAAGAGAAAGAAAGAAAGAAGGAAAGAAAGAAAGAAAGAAAGAAAGAAAGAAAGAAAGAAAGAAAGAAAGAAAGAAAGAAAGAAAGAAAGAAA
>NW_020954585.1:58327269-58351482 GCF_900497805.2 Vombatus ursinus
AAAGAAAGAAAGAAAGAAAGAAAGAAAGAAAGAAAGAAAGAAAGAAAAAGAAAGGGTAGATAATGGCATTATAATTGAGGAAAGCAATAGTCTCTTAATTTCCTTAGTACTTAAAGGAACAAAGATTAAGGGGTGTAGGTGCTCCCTCCCTCCTTGACTTAAGAAAGACCAAGGTCTCCCATTGCATCCTGGGCCATCTCCAGTCCTCCCAATCGATATCTGGCCATTGGACCTAAATGGCTCAGGAGGAGAAAGTGAAGTTGGTGACTTTGCACAGCCCTCCCTCACTTAAATCCAATTCACTTGCAAGTCATGGTCTTCCTGATGTCATGGTCCTCTTTGAGAATGAAGGACAAACCATACCACACAGATTCTAATCTCTAGCATTAGAGTAGATAATTTTGATAAATTCCTGGAGTGGGGAAAAAAAGTCCATCACCTGATGGCTGACCTTGTCCTAATGAGTCTCTTTGAATTCAACTGAGCTGGTTCTTGGACAATAGCTCTACAATCTGTCACCAAGCTTATAATATGAATAGTTCACATTTACGTAGTGCTTTAAAGGTTTACAAAGCACTCTACATCCATTATCTCATTTGATCCTCAGATCAACCCTGGGTGAGGTAGGTGTAATAAGCACCCCCATTTTACAGATGAGGATACTGAGGCTCAGAGAGATTAAATGACTTGCCTAGGGACACACAGCTAGGAAGTGTTTGAGGCAAGATTCAAAGCCAGGTCTTCCAGAATACAGGGGCAGAGTTTTGTTCACTGAACCAGAGGAGTCTAACACACAGCCATAAGTCCACACTCCTGAACATGATCCAAACCAGATAAAAATGTAATTGGGAAATGTTTAACAAAATAAATAAAAATGCAATGAAATATAGATAAAATTACATTTTAAAACTAAGCCAGTATGCACCAGCAAGGATTCCTATGTACAGATTAGTGGTCCCTGTTTCTATTTGACTTTGACACCACTGTCCTACTCCCCCCTGCTTCTGTACTCAAAAACTTTTCAGCTTGGTAGGACCTGACAGAACTTGGCATAACCTTTGAGAACTTAGGGTCACTTCCATGGAAACTCTGGAATTTGTCTATAATATTCCTGGGAGTTTTCATTTTGGGATCTCTTTCAGGAGATTGGTGGATTCTTTCAATTTCTATTTTACCCTCTGGTTCTAGGATATTAGGGCAGTTTTCCATGATAATTTCTACAAGGATGATGCCTAGGCTTTTTTTTTTCAGTCATGGCTTTCAGGTAGTCCAGTAATTTTAAAATTATCTCTCCTCATTCTATTTTCCAGATCAGTTGTTTTGTCAATCAGATATTTCACATTTTCTTCTATTTTTTATTCTTTTGTTTTATTGTTCCTTGAGGTCTCATGGAGTCATTAACTTCTGATTGCCCAGTTCTAAGTAGTTATTTTCTTCAATGAGTTTTTGCACCTTTTTTTCCATTTGGCCTATTTTATTTTTCAAAGTTTTTTTCCAGTATTTTTTTTGTACCTCTTTATCACCTGTTGACTCTTTTTTTCCCATGATTTTCTTGCATCATTCTCATTTCTTTTTCCAATTTTGATTTTTTGATTTTTAAAATCCTTTTTGAGATCTTTCAAGAATTCTTTTTGGGGCCTGCAACAATTCACATTTTTCTTTGAGGCTTTGGATGTAGCTGTTTTGATTTTATTGTCTTTTTCTGATTTTTGTTTTGATCTTCCCTCTTACCATAGTAACTTTCTATGGTCAAGTTCTTTTTGTTGTTGTTGTTTGCTCATTTTCCATCCTATTTCTTGACTTCTAACTTTATGTTAAAGTTGGACTATGGGATAGTGGGGGCACTGTCCCAAGATTCAGGTTTTTTGGGGGGGCCTGTACATTTTCAGTTCTTCCAAGGTGATCTGATCTGGAGAGAGCTATATTTACTACTCTTCTGGCTTGTACTCCCATCTGTGAGTGACCATGAACACTCTTTTCTGCCCTGGAACTGTGATCAGGGTCCCCACTCCTCTGTGGCTACACACTTGCCTCGGAACAGCTACCCAGATCCCAGTATAGACAATGCAAAAGAGTCCCACACTCAGTACAAAAGGTTCCCTGAAATCTCCTTCTGATCAGTTGTCTCACCCCCTTACCTTCTGTGGACTGAGAGCTCTGGAAGCTGCTGCTGCTGATTCAATAACCCCCAAGGCCTGCTACTGGCCTGCCAAGATTCAGCCTGCAGTAGGCTATTCTCCACTCTCATCCCAGTAAGTCAGACCTTTCCTGCTGACCTTTTAAGTTGTCTTGGGCTGAAAAACTATTTCACCCCATCCCTTTGTTGGTTCTATTGCTCCAGAATGCTTTTTGATGTGTTATTTTAAAGTTGTTTAGAGGAGAATTTGGGGGGGTTCAGGTGAGTCTCTGCCTTTATTCTCTGTCTCCAAGTCTTTGGCTTTTCTCATTTCTTCTTCCTGAATTATGCTTTCCCATATAATTTTTCTCTCTCTCCTCAAAACCCACCTTTACATTGTAGTTAATAAGTATCAGGTTAATAAATATCACAGTATCTGATGATTTAATTTAGAAAGTCTCATGGAGTTTTTAAGATAATTTCTTGCCACTTTATCTTTAGCTGTCAGTCTTGGTACTGGAGCATAAATTGCAATTATTTTCATGGTGTTATTTTTGCAAATACTCATCATTAGTTAGTTGGTTGGTAGTTGTCCTTTGTTCTCAAAGAGGAACAAAATGACATCATTATGTTAGAGTCAAGTTACAGCATGTCCGACTGATCAGACTAATATGAGCTCAGAATGCTTTACCACAGGTCAGGCACAAATAGTCCATGTGAATTTTTTGGGATGGATTCTCTAAATTTGTGCATCTCATATTTCTTTTGAGCTATTTCAGGTCTGCTTTACTCATAGAGCACAGTACCTTCTCTGATGAAGGCACACCATGCTGGCTGGTCCTGTGCCAGTGTCTCCCGTGTCACACAGTCAATTCCAAAGTTCTTAAGAGAGACCTTGAAAGCATCCTTTTATTGTTGTTTTTTTTTTTCTTCTGACCACCATGTGAGTGCTTGCCCTGTGTGAGTTCTCCATAAGATAGTCTTTTTGGCAAGTGTATGTTTGGCATTCAAACAATGTGGCCAGCCCATTGGAATTGTGCTCCCTGCAGAAGAGTTTGAATGCTTGGCAGCTGAGTTCGAGAAAGGACCTCAGTGTCTGGTAACTTATCCTGCCAGGTGATCTTCCGAATCTTCCTAAGACAATTCAGATGGAAGCAATTCGGCTTCCTGTCATAGCACTAGTATACTATCCAGGTTTCACAGGCATACAACAATGAGGTCAGCACAATGACTCTGTACATTAGTACTACAATGCTGGATGACCAAATAGTCCATGAAATAGCTTTTCTTGTTCCCTTTGATAAAAACCAATTCTGCCAACTTCTTTCGTCACTTTTCCAAGGAGTACCTATGAGCCATCCTTTTATTTACCTACAATTTTCTTTCTTCTTCTGGTTTCATTTATAGCAAAATTGTCAAGATTGATATGATTCATTTCCTTCTGTAATATGTCTGCTTATTGATCACTGGACAAGAGTCTCATTCAGAGTAGCAATCATCAAAATAAAGTTTAGTGATGGCCTAAAAACTATGTCATTCTTAATACCTATTTCATCCTTTCCCACCTCTCTGCCTCCATCACTGTAGAAGTAGAAAGGCACAACACAGGACTGAAGGCCATTTTTGGCCTTGCCAAGGCCAAAAAAATACATTTCTAGGTTACTAGCCTACTGGTGATGTATTCTTCCATATTTAGTCAGGTTGGTTCTTAGGAAAGAAGCTTGATCTGTTACAGGGGGCACAATCAAAACCTTTCCAGCATAGTAAAACCTGTCAGAGTGTGTACCTCATTGGTATAACTGGTGAGGACTCAGGGTCACCTCCATGCCATGATGAACATTAGAGAAAAACTTTATGGGAGTATAGCCTATAAACTGAAAAATGAATTCTACAATGCTATTTATTCCTCAGAAAACAAGTCACTCCAGGGCTGAACTTCCAGATGGTTTTTCCCCTGCTCGAAGCACTATTGAAGAATCAGTATTGATATTTGCTCTAGCACCATAACAGCTTTCAGTCTTCTCTCCTCTTCTTTCTCCAACCCCTCTGCATTTTTACTGCTCAAAAAGTGTTTCAGGCTGGGGGTAGCTAGGTGGTGCAGTAGACACTGTCCCTGAAGTCAGGAGGACCTGAGTTCAAATTCAACCTCAGATGTAGAACACTTACTATCTGTGTGACTCTAGGCAAGTCACTTAACCCCAATTCACACACACACACACACACACACAAAGTGTTTCAGGCTGTACCATTAAAAACAGATATGCTAATACAGGTCACTGACAAGGACTCATTCAATGTGAAATTAAAGCAGATGCAGAGTACTACTGAAAAGAGATTATACAGATGTACACATGTACACACACATATACACGTGTGTGTATATACTATCCAAAAGTCTAACTGCAATTTTAAGCTTTAATTACCTAAATAGATATGTGTACAATGTTCAAATATATACATACACATATAAGTGTGTGTCTAATGCTGTAAGGTACAACATTTTCATTTCACAGATAGTAAAACAGCTTGAATAAAGTGAAATTATTTGCCCCAACTCACATAGATTGTGTATATATTTGTGTGTATGTGTGTGTGTGTGTGTGTGTGTGTGTATTTGTAATTATAAGAGTATGGTCTGGGAGGGACCTTGGAGTTCATCTAGTGTAACATTCTCATTTTGCACATGGAGAAACTGAGGTTGGATGAGGTGAAATGACTTGTCCTGGGTCACATTGTCACACAGATTGCTTATGTGTATATATGCATGTATTTAGAGGATTATAGATTTAGAGCTGGTGGTGACTTTAAAAGTCATCTAGTACAACCTCTTCATTTTGCAGATGAGAAAACTGAGGCTGAATAAGGTGAACTGACTTGCCTCAGGTCACATAGGTGGTATGTGGCTGAGCTGGGATTTGAACCCAGGTCCTCTTACTCAACACCTGGTATTCCTGCTACTATACCATATATGATCACGTGACACAGGTAGAATAAATAGATTAAGTAGCAGTCTGAGGCAGGGTTTAAATTCAGGACTTCCTGACTATAAGTCCAGTTCTCTATCCACTGTGCCACACTAGCTGCCTCTGTGCTAAGATGATATTGTTTGTCTAGGCAATGTGTGGTGTGGTGGACTGCTGGGCACAAAGATAAGGGTCTGAGGCTTGCATCCAACACACACACTTGCTTTGTGACTCTAGACAAATCACTTAACCTCTTGGTACTCCAGGAAAATGGAGCCATAAGCTGCAGAACAGTTGGTGGTCTACTTGGTCCCATGTATCCCCAATAACCCCACCTTACAGACCAGCAAACTAAATGAGGTGCAACTAGGTGATGCAGTGGACAGAGTGCTGGGCCTCCAGTTAGGAAGACTTATCTTGAATTCAAATGTTATCTCAGACACTTATTAGTTGTGTGACCCTGCGCAAGTCACTTAACCCTGTTTGCCTCACTTTCCTCATCTGTAAAATAAGCTAGGGAAGGAAATGGCAAGCCACTCCAGTATCTCTGCCAAGAAAACTCCAAATGAGGTCACAAAGAGTCAGACATGACTGAACAACAACAACAACAAAACTGAATGAATATCAGAAAGGTTAAGTTACTTATCCAAGGTCACATAGATAATAAATGCCAGAACTGGGATTCCAACTCAGGTGTCCTTACACTAAATCTAATGTTCTCACTCTACCATACTCTCTCACTAAGAGATAGGTTTCAAAACTGCAAAATATTATACTTTGCAGCTGATATTTTTTAAAAAATTTCCCAGGGAATTCAATTTAAGTTAATTTTAAAAATTCACTGGGGATTTAAGTTTTCACTGAGAGGGCTCCCTCTAGCAAAGTAGATCAGTAACTCTTCTGCAGCTTATAGCCCCTGTTTTCTGGGGCATTGAGAAGTTAAGTGATTTGCTTAGGGTCATTAAGCAAGTAGGTAACAGAGGCAAGATTTGAACCCATATCTTTATGATCAGCAGGCTCCTCTATCTATTATTATTTAAACCCTGCCTCAAAATCTTACTTAACTCTGGCATCACTTAACCTATATCTGCCTTAGTTTCCTCATTTGCAAAATGGGGATAATAAGAATATTCACTTCCCAGAGTTGTTATAGGGATCAAATGGAATAACACATGTAAAGCACTTTGCAAAACTTAAAATGCTACAAAAATGTTAGCTATTATTATCCACATTTTACAGATGAGATAATGGAGTCTTAGTACTCTTTCTGCTAAGCCATAGTGCCTTCAAGCAGATAGAACCACCACTACCCCTCAGAAACACACATTATGGCTGACTTTGGATATGTCATTAACAGATCTCTTGCTTTTGGAGCCTGAAAACAAGCAATTATCAGGCCATTAATAATAGGATGGAGATCATAAGGAAATTCTCTTATACCCCATCAACCTCTGTGCTCCTTTCCCTCCCTGCCTGTCCCTATGGAAGCTGTCCACGAGCAGGGCAGTAGAAATTATGGTAGAATAATTCCCTAGGCTAGGGTGAAGGTGAGACAGAGCTAATGAAATATGAAAGTCTATAATTACTCACCAAAGGGACCTCAGTTGGAGTTTACTGCAAAGGATCTCAACTTTGGTAATAATAAGGCATGAGTCTATTATTAAATCAGACCCTAGCCTTTACTATCAAAGTCAGGAGGGGGAAAACTGGGGTCTCAGTAGGGAGACCCTTCCTATTAAAGACACCCTGGGAGAATAGAGTGACACTTAAAATTGATACATGCTAAGTGCCTATGACATCTGAATCAGTACCAGCAGGACCCAGGGCTATAAAACTTTGCACCTTGTTCTAAAGGCTAACTTCAAATTTTTTTTTTCCCATTAGTGTTTGATGACCTTCAGAAGATTCTCATGCCTGACTTTTTTTTCCTCTTCCAAGACCAGAAGCTTTATCTTTAAAAATAGATGCAGATAATGCCCATTGCTTATTCAATGAGTTCTTTTGCTCAAAAAGTCCTACAGCTCTTTCTGCATCCCATTAATGGTATTTTCCCCCAGTTCATGAAAAAGTCTTTTACAAATAGCCCACAATCTTGATCATTACAGAAAAATTGGACTCCAGGAAAGACCAAACGAAAGAAATGGTGTGACAATTAGGAATGAGAGCTGGAGGGGGTAGGAGTGAGCAAGGGAAGGGATTGTTGAATGTGATTCCTCTAGGTTAAAACACACACACACACGCACACACATACCCCCAAAAACCTAGTGGCATAGATAGGCAGACATAGTTACTGTGATTATAACAGAATAACATCTTGGGGAGCTCAGTGTTCTTCTCAGTTATGTCCCACCTTGTGAGGAAGGGGGTTGGCTCTTCTAAACTTTGATAATGATTTCTGTGCCCAGGTAGTTACTCTGATTTTTGAAGTGATGGGAGCAATGTTTTTGCTCACTTTGTGTTTCTTTGCTGGGAGGAGGAGGAAGATTTACTGGCTCAAGCCGGTATAAATTGGCTGGTGATTCAAAACAAGTGAAAAAGTACCAGCCCTCTAAGAGCTTATATTTGATCTGGTTGCAGAGACAATGTTATTATGTAAGTGTATATAAAACAGATACAAGGTATTCAGAGCAGGAAGCTGGGGAGACCAGTGTCTACTTTGTAGCCAGAGTAAGTGGCTGCTGAGAGGTGTGACTTGGAGAGGTGCAATTGAGGGGAGGGGTGATTTGGGTAGCTTTGGGAAGGCCTTTCTATCCCCTACCATATCTCTCTCAGGTATTTGCAGTATGACTACCTGAAATGTATTCCTCTGGGTTAAGCTATTTTCTGTTCAAATGTAATGGAATATTAACAGTCATTGACATTTGAGTATGAATTAGTTTACATCTTATGCAAAGGGACAGCTAGCAGAGTTCAGCTTTTGATAAGAAAGAAGAAAGAAGATAATATAAGGTATATGGTTTAGCACATCCGGAGGCCAGTCATTGGTCTAGCTTGAAGGCAATAGATGATTGAGGTAGTGGAGAAAGCATGTAAGGGGTGGAGGGAGAAAGAGGGGAACAAAAACGAGAGATTGGAGATTAACAGAAGATAGACATCACAACTTCTGTAAGGGTCAACCCTGGGTATAAATTTTAATGGTCATTCAGGACATGGAAATTCCTTGTTTCACCTCTATTTACACTGCCCTTCAAGAGAGGGTTGAATAAATATCACCACCCTTGCAAATATTTTCACTAGCCCCACATCAGTTTGCATCAATGTGACCAAGCTGTCAGATGAATCCACAAGCCATGATCTAAGCACCAGGATAGGAGGAGTAGTTTAGTGGAAAGAACAGTAGAGTAGGAGACAGGAGATCTTGAATTTGAATACTGACTGGTATTAATGGAATGTATGACCTTAAATACATGACTTCCCTTCTCTGGGTCTCAGTTTCCTCATTGGTAAAACAAGAAGCTGGGACTAGATCATCTGTAGGCTCCCTTTGTCATGCTATGGTTCTCTGATTCCCTTCAAGGGTTAAGCTGCTGGCCTCTGAGCCTGGGGTCCAGGATATTCCACAGTGAGTCAGTGAGTCAGATTCCCGACAGCTTCTCCTTTCTCTCACATTACAGACATGCCAGCTTGGAGGCTAACATTCAGAATGCATTTTCTTTAAGGACCTCAGGCTCTTGGGCAGCTGCCAAACAGTCTCAAATGCTCTGATTCTCTTTGGACTCAGCAAACAAAACAAACAAAATGTCCTTCTCTGGCCTAGGCCTCTCCTTCCCTCTTCTCAGCCTGGGCTCAGGAGGCCCTCACCTTTTGTTATCCTTCAGTGAATAATATCTTATGTGGGTACAGGACTCTTAACTGTTCAAAGCCCTATCATATCTGTTATTTCCTTCAGACCTCAGCTTCAGCACCACCTCCTCCAGAAATCTCAAAGGGTTGAATGGGATCATAGATTTAGACCTTATAGGTCATGAAGTTCAACCCTTTCATTTTACATATGAGGAACCTGAGGCACAGAAAGTTAAGTGACTTGCCCAGGGTCATACAACTAGAAAGGATGTGAACTCAGCTCTTCCTGACTTCAAGTTCAGTGCCCTGTGAATTTGCTTTGATCACTCCCTCCTAGAACTCCACCAAACCTCAGAGTTGAAAGTGATCTGAAAGGCAAACTTGTCCAGTCTATTCCTGAAGAAGATCCCCCTTCTCCAATATCTCCAGCAAGTAGTCATCCACTCTCTGCATGAAGACTTCTCAAAAAGGGAAAGCCTCTATTTCCCAGAATAACTGATTTTACTTTTAGACAGCTTTAATTGTTGACCATTTCTTTACTACGTGGTCCTTAAATCTGCTCTCCTATGATTTATAATCATAAATTTAGAGCTAAAACGAACCTCTAGGCCATGAAGAAACTGAGTCACAAAGAGGTTAAATGACCCATCTAAGCTGACATGTCTGGCAAGCAGTAGAACAAGGATTTGAACCTAGGTCCTCTGATGCCAAATTGAGCACTTTTCCAAGTGTTCAATGCTGTCATGTTGTCCACCCATTGTACTTGATTCTGCCCCCAGAGTCAGAGAAAAGTACAATCTCTCTTCCATATGACGGTCATACAAATATATAAAGACAGCTAACATGTCTTCTCCTTACTAGGAGAAACATCTCCTCTTGTTTCAACCAATTTTCATGTAGATTCTGGAGCACTTTGTCTGGGACTCCATCCCTTTTCCCCTCTGTATCCTCAGCACCCAGCATAACTTCTTATATGCAGTAAGCACTGGATAAATATTTATTGGATTAAATTGAATTGAATTCATTCCTACAGCAGCCCCGAGGGAGGCAGGGACTTCTGGACTACAAATAATGCTGGCTTCTGTAACATTAACAGATGAGGAAACTGGAAGGTAGAAAAGTTAAGTGATTCGCCTTCAGGTCACCCAAGTGATTAGTAATTGGGCCAGACCATTATCTAGGCTTCCTTCCTCAGGGTGAAGGATAAGAGCTTTGAGTTATTTTTTTAGTTGTGGAGATGGTTAATTTCAAGCATTCCCATTTTCTCAACCCATCTCCCATGTAAACAATAGGCCCAGATCTGAGGGAGAGGAGACAGAGTCAAAAGTATATTCTAGGAGAGAGTAAGGCTAACTGACTTGTCATAGGGATGAAACTTCCTAGCTTCACTTCAGATGAAGCTTCTAGTTGACTTTGGCTGAAGCTTGCTAGCTTGACTGCCTTAACAACAGAATTTTAACTAGAAATTCTGGTGCCTGGGACAAGTAGCATGGGGCCTATCTTCAAATCAACTTTGTAGTAAATAATATGAAAATAATACAAGAAGTATTTAAGACAAATTCAACTAGGAGTAGTGATAGTAATAGACATAACGTGGGAAAGAACCTGGGATATCAAGCCTCCTATAGATTGAGACCCCAGGGCAGTACCCCATGGAGGAGCAGAGAGAGACTTCAGGATATCACAAAGCTCCTGTGTTTTGTAAGGAATCTTGCATACAGCCTGGCATGTGGAGGGCTCAACTAGAATGAAGGCGAATCACTTAGGAGGAGGTGAGCTCCTCCACATGCCAGAGAAAGCATACCATCTCATAGCTTCTTATTTTAACTAATTATTCTTGCTAACTAGGTGCTAAGCTCAGTTATGTCTATGCTACTGAAGAAGTGTAAGTTCTGTCAAAATAAAATGTAACACATTTAAAAATGGTAGTGTATCAAAATCTTTATCTAAAATGTTTGTGTCCTCAAACTTTTAATGCCCAGGACAAAGCCCTATGTACCTTGCCTTAGTTACAACCCTGATTAGCAATCTGCATTACTTGCTATAGCACTATTGTTGTCAACGTGTGGGCTGAGGACCCCTGAGAGGCTATCTCAAATGGCCTTAAAGTCCACATGTGCACTGAGCATTATCATTTTTATCTTTATTTAGCTTCAACAAAATATGCAGTGTGATTCAGAATAATAAACAAAAAGTAAGCATTCTTTTTGTAGGCCTGCATAAATTATATGTCTCACACATATATGTATTACTCTTTTCAAATGTATGCAGATGTGGTTATTAGTAAAATGCAAATTCACTTAAAAACAAAATTACAGAATTCGCAGGAGCTTTCTGTCAGTGTGTTTTTTCAATCAACAAATACTAATAGTAGAACTCCTGCTATGTGATATCTATGGAATTTTGGTCATTAAGGAAGGGTCCTTATTTTAGACAAAGGTTGGGAATCTCTGATGTAACTTGTTCAAATTCTCCAGTCCACACTGGTCAGGAGGAGGGGTAGCAGCCATGGTTTTGAGCTTCTTTTTGTTTTCCCTGTCAACCTTTCTTCTTCCTGCCCTTCCCAAGTAATGCAAACAGTCCTCTCCTGTAGCTAAAGCTACATTGGACTCTCTGGGCCAAGACTCACCCATCAGGAAAGTGTGATATCCTGATGGGAAATTAAAGAGCTCCTTGTTTGAAGAGCCAAAATGAAAGCTTGCTTTGGACCTCCACGGCCCAGCAGCACCTGTGTGTTTTGGCTGGAGACTGATGGAGTCATGAACTCTGAGGCTCTCCTGCAGGGCCAGCATTATATGTAGTCCAGGGGTTGGCAACCTTTCAGAGGTGGCATGCCAAGTCTTCATTGAATTGCTTCAATGGGAGCAAAAGGTGGGGAGGAAAGTAGGGTAGCTGCCCACAAGTCATCCTTTCCACCCTGTACATAACCCTGATTCCCTGTCCTTTTTCCTCCCCAAACCCCTCATCTCCATCTCCAGAAGCTTCTAAGTTATAGTGCAGTCTGACTGAGCCCATCAGTGGCTCTCTGTTGACTCCAAGATAAAATATAAAATCCTCAGCTTGACATTTAAAGCCCTTCACCATCTGGCTTTAGCCAATGCTTCTCCGCTTCTTTCATATTACATTCCCGACATGTACTTTATGATAGAGTCGGTCTTGCTGGACCCCAGAACCTGGCATTCCATCTTCTACCTCCATTTTTTTTGTACAAACTGCCCTTTTATTCCTGGAATACACTCTTCACCTCAGCCTCTTATAATCCCTGGTTTCTTTCAAGGCTCAACTCATGGACCATCTTCTATGGGAAGTCTTTTCTGATCCTTTTAGTTGTTAGTGCTTTCTCTCTTCTCAAATATTTATGTATATATTATTCAGTCATTTCAGTCATGTCTGACTCTTTGTGACCCCATTAGGGTTTTTTTCTTGTCAAAGATACTGGATTGGTTTGATGTTTCTTTCTCCAGTTCATTTTACAGATGAGGAAGCTGAGGCAAACAGGGTTAAGTGACTTGCCCAGGGTTACACAACTAGTAAGTGTTTGAAGTCAGATTTGAACTTAGGTCTTCCTGATTCCAGACCTGGCACACTAAACACTGTGCCACCTAAGAGGGATGAATGGAAAACCAGCTGAGTTCAGGAATGGCCCACAGGACAGATACTAGATGGGTAAGAGGTTTCTTGGGTGGTCATGCTAGGAGGGAAGAAAGAGAACTAGTCTGATTAATCTAAGTATGGAGACTCCAAGACAACTATTTAGACTTTATTGTCTGATTTGGGGCAAGTACTGGTTGTGCTACTTAAAATAATCTTATGTGTCAGTCATGCCAATAAGCTGACAACTCTAAGCCAAAGGGCAGTTGTACCCTTTATCCAGAAATAGTTTTACAACCCAGGGTACCACAGCATCTGAATTTGCACCATTATAAATTCAATCCTTTGGATTAAACAAGCCAGCTCCTAGGGATCCTCATTCAAAATGGAAATACTTCTGGTAAGCAGAATATTTTTGGACCCTGGTGCCAATGAATTTCTTAGGCCATTTTCTTTCCTTAGGAGAGATGTCATAGGATTATACATTCAGTACTAGAAGGGACCTTAGAAGCTACTGAGTCCAACTGCCCCTTTCCCTTCTTGTTTTACAAATTAAGAAACTAAGACTCAGACAAATCAAGTGATATAGCTAGTAAGTGTCCAAGGAAAGATTTGACCTCAGGTCTTTCTGACTTCTGGTCCTTCATTCTATCTACTATTCATAACACCCACCCAACCCCTCCCCCCATAGTGGAAAGTCATGGAGAGAGCCTTGAACCTATGAGTCAGGACATGGGATGCTTTTGTATCTTATCAACTGTGTGATCTGGGGGTGTCAAAATATCTGTGAACTTCTGCTTTCTTATCTGTAAAATGAGGATCATAATGTTTGCTATACTTATATGATATGGCTATTATGAGGATCCTTTGGAAAAAAGCTACCTATAGCCAAATATAAATTAACCCGTTACTTCGATGCAGGTAGTGGGTAGGTAAGAACTGAAAGCGGGGAGGAAAAGGTAGATATGCCAGTGGAGTAAGAGCTGGAAGAGACCTTAATGATCATTTAGTCCAATCTCTTAATTTTACAGATGAGAAGACTGACCTGCCCAACTTAACACATCTAGTAGTAGGTAGAGTCAGGATTTAAATCCATGTCCTCTGACTCCAAAACTAGTACTCTTTCCACTGTACCACATTAATGGGGTTGGGGGTGGGGGAAGGGAAAGAGAAGAGGAAGATAATAAGGAAAGAAGATGGAATTCACAGATTTGTCAATAGCCTACTCTGCTTTTCTTATGTGTCCAGGCAGCCAGGTACTTCACAGAATGAATAAATCCCCTTAATAAAAGGATTTATTCTATAAAACTAGCACAGTCAAAGAGCCACACCCAAAGGCCTAGAAGGCCACATGTGGCCTCAAGGCTGCAGGTTCCCCACACCTCATCTATGGGATCACAAAGAATGGGACAAGACTGAACAACAGGGTGGTAGTGGTGGGGGAGTGAGTGTGGCTGGAAAAATTTCTTATCTTTACCAGGAATGGATTCACATGCTTTTCAAAGCATCAGGAAGATGAGGGAGTGGCATTGAAATCTTGCAGATAAAAGAGACCATCTAAGGAGGGAGCTGACTAGTGAAATGCATTTTGAAAAGGGAATTATCCTGAGGCAGAGAAGATGAGCAATTCTCTGGCAGTGATCAGTGCTTGAATGATTCAAGATGCCTCTTCCCCCTCCACCCACAAGCCTTTGAGATGGTGACGGTTGAAGTCATGTCATGCTATTGCTAAGAAGAGCTAAAGATGGTAATAATCAAGAATTACCAAAAAAAAATGACCTTGCTTCTCCAATATATGTACTGTATTTGGAAATATATAAATAGGCTGCAACCTATAAGCAATAAAGAACTCCAAAGAAAAGCTGCAGGAAAGGAATGAGAAAGGGATGATTGCTGTATGGCCCAAGTGCTCCATGGACTCCGTCCTGATATCAAGAAAAATTGAGGAAGGCCTCCAATGTATTAGATAGACTCTGTATTGGAGACAAGAGTGGCATAGGATGGGCAGGAAGGGATGAATTGTGGTTTGTATTATTGGAGGGAACTCAAGAACCTATGAGATAAAAGATTCATTTGAATATTTGTGTATGTATTCAGTTTCTAGAAAGGCAGCAACACAGTGTGGGGGATGGGAGCTCTTGAGTAGGGGTCAGGAACATCTTAGACACATCTTAAGCTGTGTGGCCCTGGGTAGATTATTTAACCTCTCAGTGTACCAGTCAACTCTCTAAGACCAGTGGTTCTCAAACTTTTTAGTCTAAGGGCCTCTTTACTCATACTCTTGATGTTAGGATTCCATTATCATTTTTAAAAATTGTTGAGTACCCCAAAGAGCTTTTGTTTTATGTGAGTTGATTCTATTGATATTTATCATATTTAAAAATTAAGTCATCTTGGTATTATTATGAAAATAGTTTTGATCTTGCAGGTTCCTTGAAAGGATCATGAAGACCCTTCAGGAGTCCCTAAACCATATTTTAAGAACTACTACTCTAAGACTATAGGTCTGCAAGTGTAGAGAGAGTTTCCTACTCAGGAATTTCCCTGTCAGTTTTCCTGTATAAATGAAATCATGAGTCCAGTCTCTATCCATATCCCAGATAGCCCTAGACAGATGTTAACTACCACCCACTTATACGTGGAATTAGCTGGGGAAAAATAGGCTTTGAAAATTAAATATCTCCTGCTGTAGGTGTTCCAACCCTAGTTACTTCCACCAGATTAGGGGTTTTACCTCACCCTCGAAGCTTATGCCTACTCCTGCATTTTTAATTCAGTCCAATTCAAGAAATATTTACTAAATATAAACTATGTGAAAGGTACATTGTGGAGCTTTAGAGATATAAAAATAGATCCAACAAATATCTTCTCTATCTGTTTTTTTTGGAGGCAATCAGGGTTGTGACTTGCCCAGGGTCACACCTCTAGTAATTATCTGAGGTCAGATAGAAATGCAGATCCTCCTGACTCCAGGGCCAGTGCTCTACCCACTGCACCACCTAGGTGCTCCATAACTTTCTCTTAAGGAGCTTGTAGTCATAAGGGAGAAGAAAAGGAAGGTGTACTTGTAAATATTTAACAACCAGTTCTGGAAAAACATGATACATTTTTAAGTTTAATATGCATCATTAACATTTTCTCCATTGCTTTCCGAAGTCTAGAGAATCAATAAAACAATAAATCAAGACCTGATTTTTAATTTGCTGATTTTCCAGGTGTAAATTTTCGCTGAAAATTTAGCAATCACCTCTGGCTGGCTCCAGCACACCCTTGGAGAAAAGACAAGTACACAAACAACTATGATACAAGAGAGAGTGAGATAAGTATAGAGAAGACCTAGATAACCCAAGATGAGAAGTTTGAGAAAAGGAAAACCAGTTTTACTGGGTAGGAGGTAGAGGAGAGATGGCTTCATGGACAAAGTGGTACCTGAGTTGAAGTAAAAGATGGATTTCAACAATTAGAGATGGTGGGGATTCTATTCCCGGTATAATATAGGCCAGACCTGGCTTACGCTACACTAGCTATTCAGGTTTGAGAATTGAGTTGACAAAAGGAATGTTTACTTAGCCATAGAAGGGAAAGGATATTCAGCAAGGATACAGCACTGATTCAGTTGGGTGTACCTTCTGCTTCTTTGTTGATCATACTGGCTGCTGATTAGAAATCTGAGGGAATAACCAAGAATTCCTTTATGCTTTGATTTTTTGGGGGCTTAGGCCATCAGAAAACTATAACAGTAGTTCAAGCCTTACTCCCCTAAACTAGATAATTCCCCAGGATGGCTTTAATATCATTTAAAGAAAAGCTAGCCTATTGAGCCTTTCTATGAGCCAGGTACTGTGCTAAGCACTGGGATTACAGCAAGGACAAAGATAGTCTCTGCCCTCTAGGAGCTTCCTTTCTAACGGTGAAGGCACATATGAAGATGAAAAGGGGTTAATCTAAAACCTAAAAAGGTAACTGACATGAGGGTATGATGAAGTCTTGAAGAGTACAGCCTAGAGGGAAATGAAGAGATGGCCTGGACCTTAAAAGGGAGTTCCAGGAAAAGTCACCTAATAAGAGGGAGGGGCTCCATGGATGGAGGGTACTTCCAAGGTGTGACTTCCTGGGCTGAAACGAATTTCTAAGATGAAGATGTTACTGGGGCATAATAGAGAAGTCTGGAGTGCAACCTAGTGGGAAAAGTCATGAAGAATGGGGTGGTCTAGGGTGTTATCTTTCAGACAGGTCAAGAAGGATGAAGACAGAAAAAACTCATTCCTGTGCAAGTAGACTCAACAAAAGTTGGTGATTGATTGGTTCCATGGGGAAGAGACAAAGATGACTTTGAGGTTATGAGTTCAGATGATCGGTGGTGTGGTGGTATCATCAATAGAAATAGAGAAGTTAAGGATTAAGGACAGATTTTTTAGGGGAAATGAAGAGTTAATTTTCTGATGTAATTGAGAGGAGATGCCCACAGAACATGTAGCAATAGCAATAGCTAGTTTTTATTTAGCACTTACTATGTGCCAAGCACTTTATGATTATTATCTCGTCTGATCCTCACAACCACCCTGGGAGATAGGTGCTATAATTATTCCCATTTTACAGATGAGGAAACTGAGGTTAAAGTGACTTGTCCAGGGTCACAAAACTACTAAGTGTTACAGAATGTATTTGAACTCAGATTTCCCTGACTGTAGGCCTTACATTCCATCCTCTGTACCACCTAGCTACAGAAGATGTCAATGGTGAGATCTATATCCATAGAGTGGTGAGGATGGAAGCCATTACAAGGGGTTATGTAATAAGTGTCTAATGATGAAGTGGAGGCTACAAATAGAAACTTCTCTTTCTAGAAGTTTCACAATTGCCCTTTACCCTGAGCACCTAATAATATTCCTCCTTAAATATATTTGCTCTTAAAAACTGATGATCAAATTAATTTCATCACTGCTTTACAGGAATAACCACACACATACACCCCCAAACTTCACCTTCCTACATACGTGGAGGTCTTTCTCCAAAGGGAAGGGACACTCAGCAATCCTCTCATTTATTTCTAGATCCTTTTCTAGTTTGCCTTTTAGACGGCCCTCTCACTTTCAAAAAAGCAAAGCCAAGGAACCTCCCTCGAATTTCCTACCTCCACAGTGGAAAGATGAGGGAACATGTTTATTTACATGTTCAGTCAGCAGGCAGGCTGTTGCCTTCATTGTGGCAGCAGCCAATGAAGTGTTCCTGATACTTGGAAAGCTGTAGGCTCATATGAACACATTTATAAAAGGTTACCTTGAAGAGGAATCCATTGTTTCCTAACCCATTTCAATTAGGGAAACTATTAACAGATGGGGCTAGCTAGCACAGGGACTGCAAGCAATACTCATCCAAGGCACTAGCATCTCCAGTGACACTGAAAGACACCAGAGCCTTTGCTGTAGCGTAAACTATGAAATGAGTATGTATTAAGTGTAATTTCTTTCAAAGCCAGGGTACAATTCTCTCTGCCTATTTCTTCTTAGTGTGTTTGCTTGGCCTGACTGCCAACATAAAATGGCAAGGAGAAATAGAATGCTAGCGAAAAAAAAGGTCAACTTGATATTTCATCGAAACAAGGCACAATGCTTTCATTCCCTCTTTGGTCCTCTGAAGTTACTCCTCCCTCTGTTCTCTCTCAAAAAAGGGGGGGAAAAACAAACCTCAAGGTTAATGGCCTTTTCAACCTATATTTTATGGCACTGCAGCCGTAATGTCACAGAAATCACATTACATTCTAGATTTTTTGATATTTTTGAGTTAATTTTGAGCCTACTCTGAAATCTATCACTATGAACTCCCTAGAATGACTTCTATTTGTTTGTTTATTGTTGGGGTATGCGGTGGGGGGAACCAACATTTTTTATTTGTACCTTCATTAAACACAACTGCTGCTTTAAGACACAAACATTCAAAGAGTGAGCATTTCAACCTTGTTTTTCATATTTTCTTGCAATCCCCTCTCTCCCTCCCCCTACTCTGCAGAGTGGTATGATCTGGGATATTCCCTGAGCCTGATTGGCCCATTCCTTTCATTCTCTCCAGTCTACAAAGGTAATGTACATTCACTAACTCACTCATTCACTATTGAAGAGTTCAAAGAAAAATCTTGATTTTTTTTTCCAAGTCAGTGAGTTGAGAAATCTTTTGAATCAATATATATATATATATATATATATTTATATATATATCACTCTCACTTCAGGTAAAAATGTTCTCTGCCTCCTCTCACTTTCCCAGAATAATTTGCAGGGAGTTCTCCTTTACCTTGATTGTATGCATTTTATCACCTCCCTGGTAGAATGTAAGTCCCTTGAAGGCAATCATAGAATCACATAATTTGAGTTGGAAGGACTCAAGCAGCCGTCTAGTTCAATCCACACCCAAAAATATTCCTTACTACAACACACCCACCACCAAGTGGTCACCCAGCCTCTGCATAAAGACCTGTCAAGGAAGGGCAGCTTACTATCTCTCCAGGTAGCCTATTCCACTTTTGGACAGCTCTTCTTGCTTGGAAGTTTTTTCCCCCTGATATCAAGCCTAAATTTGTTTATTTTTTGTTTGTTTGTTTTTGGTTAGGCAATGGGGTTAAGTAACTTGCCCAGGGTCACACAGCTAGGAAGTATTTATTATGTGTCTGAGGCTGAATTTGAACTCAGGTCCTCCTGATGTCAGCGCCGGGGCTCTGTCCATTGCACCACCTAGCTGCCCCTATCAAGCCTAAATTTGCCTCTTTGTAACTTCAACATATTGCTACTGGTTCTGAGCTCTGGGGCCAAACAAGTCTGATCTCTCTTTCACATGATAGTTCTTCAAATACCTGAAGACAGCTTTCATGTTGCCCCTGAATTTTCTCTTCTCCAGGCTAGACATGCCCTTTATAGCAGATTTCCTTGGCCTACTCAGCTTGGCCTCCCCAGCACTGAATTGTGGCTACATATTTTTTTTTCCTACCTCTTGCTTTGCCCTATGAACTCTAGCTGAACCCACATAGCATTTACTTTCATGGACCATGTTCTCTTTTTCCAAGAGAATTCTCTCCCTCAGGTCCTGCTAATTGTCCTTGATCAACAGCGCCTCCATCCCAGCTATGGGGTGGGGTTCTGACATTCCCTTTTATGTGTGTTGCAAGATCTGCCTCAAATCTGTTTCTTTCCATACTGACCTTCCATTTTGATGAGGAGACCAACTAGGAACTCTATGATGAACATCATTGCTTCAACTTTTGAACCAATTTGACCTGTGTAAAAGAGCATTCATCTAAAAAAGCAGCAATTAACAACTTTGTGATTCATTAATTGCCAATATCTAATTCCTAGTTCATTCCTGCTGTTTCAGATATGTTTGGTTTTCCCCTGGTGGTGTTAAGGGATTTGGGGCATAGACTTCTCTTTTAAAATAACAACAATAGGTCCTAGTACTGGTGTCCTGACTTACTTCCATGTTTCTTTGCCATTTATGGTCTAGATGTGATACTTACCTACCCCTTATTTCATCAATCAGCTCCAACCATACAGAACCAGCTGGTGGATCAGTTCCATTTTCCCCAGTAAAAGCTTTGAGGATATGTGAGAGCCATCTTCAAATATCTGAATAACTGTTGTGTAGAAGTAGGGCTAGATTTCTTCTTTTTTGGCCCAAGAGGGAGGAACTAGGAATAATCAGGGGGAGTCACAGAAAGGCAGATTTTTTTTGGGGGGGTGAGGCAATCGGGGTTAAATGACTTGCCCAGGGTCACACAGCTAGTGTCAAGTGTCTGAGGTCATATTTGAACTCAGGTCCTCCTGACTCCAGGGCTGGTGCTCTACCTACTATGCCCAGAAAGGAAGATTTTTAGCTTGATAAACTCTCCTGAGAATTAGAGGTTTCCAAAAGGGGAATGGGTTACGTCAAGAGGTAGTGAGTTCTCTGTCACCAGGGGTGTGCTGGAACTCCCCAGAGTCAGTTGTTAAATTTTCATGGTAAGCATTTAACACCTCAGAAACTGGCAAATGCTAAAAATCAGGACTTGATTTATTTTTTTGTTGATTGTATAGACTTAAGAAAGTGATGTAGAGAATGTTAAAGCAGATTAAAGGTTTCAAAAATATTTATTTATTGATTTTTAATTTATGAAATAAAATAAGTATTTCCATAACACAGTATAATAAAAAAAAGATTGCAAATGAGACTACAAATCAATTTTGTACAACTTACTATTCCTTTTAAATATATAATAAAGTTATGTAAATTTCTTCTTTTCTCCTTTTTTCCTTCCTCCTCCTGCCCTAAAAATGTCTACCATTAGACACAAATACATCTGTAAAATCATTCTATACATACTTCTCTTTATCAGTTCTTTCTCTGGATAGAGATAGCATCTTCCTTCATAGATCCTTTGTAGTTAATTTGGGTATTTGTAATAGTAAAAATGACTTACTCTCTCAAAGTTGCTCTTAAAACAATATTGCTATTAACTGTATACCATGTTCTCTTGGTTCTACTTACTTCACTCTCCATTATTTCATACAAGTGTATCCATGTTTTTTCTAAGACAGATTAAATTTAAAAGTATGTTCTGTGTACATTTTTCCCCCAAGAGAGCTGTTTGTTAAATATTTCCCAGCACACCCTTGCCTTTCACTGTGCATCTTCCACTTATTGGAGAAATCATATGAAAGGATTACTGTTCAGGTACATGTTGGACTAGACATCCTCTGAGATTTCTTCCAACTCTGAGGACTGTCTGTGAATGGATTAACTTTCTGTCTACCTAGCAAGACTGGAGAGTAGAATGTCCTATAAATATTCTTTTGGCTTCCTGATGACTTGGAAAGATGTAGGCTTTCATACAATAGACACATGCACACACACACACAAGAAAGCTTCAATGACCTTCAAAGCCACAGTCAAAAGTCTATAGGCGTGAATGGCATAGACTTTGCACATTTCCCTAGTTTCAAACTCAAGTAAGTTTAACCCTGAATTTCATTGAAGTTAGGTGAAGCAATGAAAAGGAAAAAAAGAGAGGGATATCAATACTCTGAACTTCAAACCCTGTATGTGTTCTTGCTCACAATAGCTCACGGGCATCCCACCGGAGCGATTTATAAGGAAAAATCTTAATAAGATTTTTGTTTTTTAGAAACAGGTTTGGTAATTTTATTGGTATAGGGAACCTCCAGTGAATAAACTGCCTCTACCAATGCAGCTGAGCATCTGCAGGATCTTACAGAGTGCCCGGATACTGAGAAGTGACCCATAGGGTCCCACAAGCCAGCAGATGTCAGAGATGGGACTTGAACCCAGGTTTTCCTGGGACCAACTTTCTATCTACTGTACCATACTTTCTCTCTCTCTGAATATTAACATTAGATATTCAAGGGGAAATTTTTTCTCAGGATAGAGTGTTTTCACACTTGGACAATGTTATTCACATTAATCATGAGCATTCAATTTGAAATTGCAAATCCAAAATTTTAACTCTACTGGTTATTAGCTCTATGACTTTGGAAAAGTCCATAGCATGTTATAGAGTATGAGAGTTGTGAAGGATCTTAGAATCTACTCCTTAATTTCCAGATAAGAAAAATGAGGCCCAAAGAAAAAAAAGGGCCTTGTCCAAAGTCACACAATGAGTTAATTGTACAAACAGTTTAGAACCTAGATCTTCTGACTCAGTCAAGTTTTTCTCCTTTACAGTGGTTCTCAAATTTTTTGGTCTCTTGAAAATTATTTGGGATCCAAATAACTTTTGTTTATATAGATTATATCTATTGATGTTTGCTGAATTAGAAATTAAAGCTGTTCAAATAAAAAAAGATTTATTTATTCATTAAAATAAATAATAAACCCATTATGGGTTAACATAAATAAAATATTTTTATGAAAAATCACTGTATTTTCCAAAACAAAAACAATTAGTGAGAAGAGTGGCATTGTTTCTGCAAATTTTTGCAAATCCTTTTTAATGTCTGGCTTGACAGAAAACAACCAGATTTTCATATCTTCTGCATTCAATCTGTAATGATATGTTGTTTTTGTTGAGGTATATGAAGATAACCTGGTCTCACACAGACATATAGTTGGAAAAGGGAGGGATATTTTGATAGACAAATAACATCTTAGTTTTATTATGAAAATAGTTTTGACCTCACAGACCCCTGAAAGTATTTCAGGGACCCTCAGGAGTTCTTGGACTGCACTTTAAGAACTATTGTCTTATACCATGTTAGGTTACTTAAAATATGGGGATAATACTATATCGGTCCTAATATAAGTCAACCCCTTCTTCCCCAAATCTGGTTTATCTAAAATCTGGCTTTATTTTCTAATGAATACCTATGTCCTTTTTTCTTCCAAAGAAATGTCACTTTAGGGGTGAAACCAACAGGGGCAGCTAGGTGGCGCCATAGTGCACAGAGTGCCAGGCCTGAAGTCAGGAAGACTCATCTTCCTGAGTTCAAATATAGCTCCAGGGACAGCTAGGTGGCACAGTCGATACAGCACTGGCCCTGAAGTCAGGAGGACCTGAGTTCAAATCTGGCCTCAGGCCAAACACTTGACCCTTACTAGCTGTGTGACCCTGGGCAAGTCCCTGATCCTTATCTATCTCAGTTTCCTCATCTGTAAAAAGAGATGGAGAAGGAAATGTCAAACCACTCCAGTATCTTTGTCAAGAAAACTCCAAATGAAGTCATAAAAAGTCAGAGATTGACTGAGACGACAATTATCTATACGGTAATTCTGATACTACCTACCTTATAGGTATTGGGAGGATGAATGACACAATGAATTATTATTAATATTAATTATTATATTAATCACTGTTATCATCATCATTAACAATATCACTGGGTCTTTTAAGCAGTGACATACGCTAGAAGTATGATGTTAGCAAACTTTAAAAAAAACAACATAAAGATACCAACCTTTGTAACCAGAAGGGCTACAAAAATGCAAATTAACAATAAAAATGATGATAACAGAGCATGGCCTAAAAGATATTGATCTGGTCTTGGAGTCAGGAAGACCTGCATTGAAATACTGCCTCTGACATACACTGGTGTTTGATTGATTACAAGTCACACACCCTCTCAGTACCTCAGGCAAAATTTTAAGAATATAAGCTATAGAATTTCATATCTGCATTGGTAAAGACACTTTCCTCACTGAAAGTTCCCTTGTGTCAAGCCAATCACAGGTCTGGTCCAAAAAAAAATTATTATTGCTACTAATACTATTACTAATACTATTCAATTCAATTCAATAAGCAATTATTAAGCACCTGCTATGTTCCAAGCACTGTGCAAAGTGATGGGAATACAAAAACAAAACTAGAACATCCCTTGTCCCTCCAGGAAATGTTTGTTAAGGGATATTACACAGTATCTCATACTCACCATGTCCAAAACTGAACTTTGGATAAAAGGATATAAAACATGTCCTCCCTAATTCCTTCTCTTCTTTTTTATTTCTTCTTCTTCTTTGCTTCCTCCTCTCATTGAACCTCTCGGCTTGACTTCTCCTCTCAGCCTTTGGCTTCATACTCTCCCTCCCTTTATTTGTTTTCTTCCTCACTGGAATGTAAGCTCATTAAAGAGCAAGGACCATCTGGTTTTCTTGTTTTTGTAGTTCCAGTAGCTATCACAGTGTCTGACGCATAGTAAACACTTAATAAATGCTTGCTCTATCTATCCATCTATGCATCTATCTATCTATCTATCTATCTATCTATCTATCTATCTATCTATC
>NW_020954585.1:58351492-58372691 GCF_900497805.2 Vombatus ursinus
ATCTATCTATCTATCTATCTATCTATCTATCTATCTATCTATCTATCTATCTATCTATCTTTCTGCCTATTCATCTATCGTCTATTTATCTCTCATCTCTCTATCATCTCTTCCCTCTCCCATCTCTATCTCTCTGTCTCTCTCCTTCCTTCCCTCTCTGTCTCTGTTTCTGTCTCTATCTCTCATTCTCTGTCTCTCTGTCTCTGCCTACCTGTCTGTCTTCCTCTTTCCCTATCCCTTCTCTCTCTTTTATTTGCTTGGTTTTTAGGGAGCAAAGAAGCTGGAGACTTTATATACCATAGGTAAATTATCCAGTCCTGCTCAGTTCACTTCTATTAAAGTCCAAGTGGTACATTGAGTAAACAACTGGAGTCAGAGTTAGAAAAAACCTGAGTTTGGATATTTTCTCAGATAATTATTAGCAGTGTGATCTTAGGTAAGTCACTTAATCTCTCTTAGTCTCAGTTTCCTCATCTGTAAAATAGGAACTTCACAGATTGTTATGAGGATCACAGGAGATATCTGTAAGTGCTTTGTAAATTTTTTTTTTAGGCAATTGGGGTTAAGTGACTTGCCCAGGTTCACACAGCTAGTAAGTGTGAACTTACTGGCCTGAAGTCAAATTTGAGCTCAGGTCCTCCTGACTTCAGGGCCGGTGCTCTATTCCCTGCGCCACCTAGCTGCCCATGCTTTGCAAATTGTAAAGAGCTTATTTTTATGTGCTTTATACCTGTTAGTAATTATTATTATTTGCTTGAAACTTCATTAGTCACAGTAGGGGGCACTGATAAGTGGTGTGATATAGTGGAAAAAATGTTAGACCTAGAGTCAAGAGACCTGGGTTTGAATCTCCCTCATATACTCACTACTTGTATGACCAAAGGCAACTTATTTAACCTCTCTCTGAGCCTCAGATACGTAAAATGGTGATAATAATATTTGTATGTCAGGGTTGTTTTCAAGAAAATGCCTTGTAATCTTAAAGGGCTAAAGAAATATGAATTATAATTTAATTAAACAAATATTTATTAAGCTCCTATTGGGCTGGGTGCTGGGGACAAATCGAAGAGGTTAGGAGGTAGCATCTGAGCTACCTCCCTACCCTCTACATGGTCTCTGTCCTCAAGGAGCTTATTTTTTTATTTGATTAATTGATTTAATTTGATTAAACATCTTGTGATAGATAATAAATATCCAGGAATTCAAGGGAGGGAGAGATCATAGAGTAGCTGTAGAAGGGACTACTTGAGCTGGATCTTGAATAATGGGTCAGATATGATTGGACAGATAGTAGCTAAGGCTATTTATGATTTGTGTGTAAGTGACTGGAGCAGGGGAAAGGAGGGAAACTGAGAAGAAGATGGACAGATGAGAGTATGAACCAAATTTGAAAGGAAGGAAGGAATACGGCATATTTGGCCTGGCTTGGGTAGTGTCTAGAAAGCTGGCCTTGAAGTCAAGGAGACCTGCCTTCAAGTCATCCCCCCACCCCCAACACACACACACACACACACACACACACACACACACACACACACATACTCCATGCGCATGTCACTCAGTGCTCTAGGCATGTCTTTTAAACTATAAATTGCAAAGAAGGGCCAGCCTATATTGGTAGAGGAGAGCTCCTCACTGGAAGTTTCCTCTGTGAATGAAATTACAAGTGCATTTCCTATCCTTGAGTTGAACTGGGAAAGATTGATTAGCGTTGTAAATAAGTAGGGGCAGTTCTTTCCCTCCAACATGCATATTAATTATCTCTTCTACAGTATAGGGATGGTCAACCTGGAGAATAAAAAAATTTAAGGGCTAGGCTGGGGGATGTGACAGCTGTCAACAAGTATCTGATTGTGCAGGGCTTCACAAATGAGAACTCGGAGCAGTGGGTAAAAGTTACAGGGAGAAGGAATTAAGTTCAATTCAATATAAGGAAGGGTTTTTTATTAATTAGAACAACCCAGCAAGGGGATGGACCACCTCATGAAGTAATAACTTAGCATTGTTAGAAACATCCAAGAGGAACCAGGATCGTGTCTCATTAGTGATGCTACAGAGGGGACCCAGACTGAAGTAGGGATTAGATTGGCTGACCTTTAAGATCCTTTTCAAAGCTGAGGTCTTTCTCTCGCTTCCTTCCTTTTTTCTCTCCCTTTCTTCTCTCCCTTCCTTCCTTTTTCTCTGTCTGTCTGTCTGTCTGTCTCTCTCTTCATTTCTTTCCCTCTCTCTCTCTCTTTTAGTAGATCAGGGCTGCTTAACCTTTTGTGTGTGAGATGTATAGAATAAAACAAATAGGATTGCAAAGGAAATCAATTATATTGAAATACAGTTATCAAAATAACAGTTCCAAGTTCACCGACAGATTTCATTAGAATCTATCCACAGATTACTTGGAAGTTCATGGACCCCAGGTTAAGAACATTTTTGTTGGACAGGGTCCATGTTGGAAAGAAGTGGTACAAAAGATTGGTGAGGGGCCTCACGGAATTTGCTGGCAGTGTTCTTGTGGCTAGTTAAGTTGGTCGGTAGAAGTTCAGGGTTTGTGGAGTCCTTATGGTTCTGCTCTGTTCCTTGGCCAAAGACTGCATCTCTGCTCCTGGACAGATATGCTGACAAGGGGGATTGAGACAGAGTGTGGATTGTAAAAAGAGATGTGCTAGTAAATATTTAACAACTGGCTCTTTGAAAAAAAAATGTACATGGCATACTTTAAAATTTAATCACATCATTAACATTTTCTCTACCACTTTCTTAAGTCTAGACAGTTGAGAAAACAAGACATCCATCCCTTATTTGTAGTGTTTTCCCATGTCTGAGGTGTAAATCCTCAAACTGAAAATTTTACAATTGGTCCTCTAGCTGGTATGAGTTGGTTCCAGCACACCCTGGATTGTAGGCAAAGCCAGGACCATTTCTTATATCTCTTTTTATCTCCTTCCAGAAATAAGCGCATGGTCCTATACAGAGTAAGGGCCTAATTCATATTACTTGATGCCCATGTTGATGTTCAGATCCATCCCAATTCTGCCCTACTTACAGGCTCAGAAAAGACAAAGTACCACATTTCTTGGTAGATTCCGGGGGAGGCCAGGAGCAGCACGTATCTCTGTGAGTTTGAGAATGTTAGTTACAACTTTGAGCCCTTAGCAGCAGATTCAGAGTTGTGCCTTAGCTCTGCTTAAAACCAAAAATACTCTTTTGAGGGTGGGAGTGATGGTGGCGGCAGTGATGAATACACCAAGCCTCTGACATATCACACACATATGATTCACTGCTTTTAACAACACGATTCATCAAGTTGGAAACTATGACAATATCTAGAAGTCTTTCAGTTACTCTGGCGTGCTTTCCTCCCTCAACGCTGCAGCAACAAGATCCAACTGTATAGTAAAAACTGATCTAATTATATGTGGCCTTTTTGATGAATTACAAAGGGCCTCTATCACACGCTGAGAACATAGAGAGTTAGAGATGTGATGCCAGTGGAAGATTTTTATTTTATTTTTGAAATGAAAGAAATTTGGGATTTTTAAACAAAGGGTGAGAGAACTCACCTTTTTTTGAGAATTATCAAGCTTACTCTGGATACAGAGATGCTGGGGGTGAGGGGGGGGGGGGAGAAATTCTCCCCAAAGGAAAAATGAACTAAAACCCTTGTTGAAGTGGAAAAGGTCCTCTTTTAAGGAACTTATTGCATGCTATTTTCAAAAGTTCCAGGACTGTCTCTCCTAGAGATGAGAAGATAAGCACCTCTGTCCTTTCCTTTTAAACCTTTTATCTTCCTTTCTGGAAATTCACTTGAAAGTCAAATGGAGTTTGGTTTTCAAATGAATGGAAGGCTTTGGCCTTTCAGTATGGGATCCCAGAGGACAGCATTCATTAAAAGGAACCATTGCGATGACAGACAGGGGTGGGTTAAATATTCAGAATCAATGGCATTTTCCAGACTTTCTCTACCTGTTTCCTCCAAGTTAATTCCATTCATCCTTTCTTGAGCACCTATTGAAAGATAGGAAATCCAATTCAATTCAGTTCCGTTCATGAGCACTTTCTATGGGACAATCTCCATGGAACTAACTAACACTGAACTAACCCTTGTAAGTGGATGTCAAAATACAAATGACAAAATCTCTGCCTTCAGGAAACTTTAAATCTAGAAGGGCAGATGAGACCAATAATAAAATAAGTGTTGTACAAGATGGGAAATACTAATTGCCACGAGAAGAGTAAAAATAAAATGTTACTAGAATTAAGAGGGAGAGTTCACATTCTGTGGGTGGAGGGGGAGAATTTTCCATAGCTCATTTTCTGTGTACCTGCATATACAGCATTTAGTGAGCATAAGATTATAGAATTTTAGATCTAGAACTAAAAATGTCTTGATCTCTTTCATAAATAATCTGAGTAATTATTCCTTAAGTATTTATTGAGCATTTGTGATTGGTACAGAATGGTGGGGCATTCTTGAAGACTTCTTAATTATTAATAGTTTTTAATGGCTCATTTGCTCTTATCCAGAAGTCTCTTTGGGAGTCTGGCTTGTTTTTAGCTTTACCTTCCTGCAAACAGAGAGGAAGCTGGGTATAATGGTTAGAGAGTTGGCCTTAGAGTTAAGAAGACCTTAGTTCAGATCTAGCCTCTGACACACACACTGGTTACCTCTGGTTATGTGACTTTGGGTAAGTCATTTACCCATGAGTGCTCTGGGCCAGAGGTGTCAAACTAGAAACTCACAGGCCCCCAAAACAACTTGTAAAACTCTTAAATTCCAATCAGATTAAAATGCAATTAGGAATTGTTTAACAAAATAATAAAAAATAAAATACAACATAGATAATGTTAAACTATGGTTTTCTAAGTTAATGCCTTTCTATTGGGGTGAGAGAGAAGTGACACAGCTGCTGTAGGCAACATTCTTAAGTTACAAATTGCAGAAAAGGTCATGACCAGGCATTAGAGGGCATTTCCTTGTTTAGGCTTCTCTCTACCACATTCACAAGCCTACTCCCTATCCCTCTTGTAAGCTACCTAACCATTAACATGGACACATTTATTAAAAAGAAAATAAAGAATAGAAAAACTGAATGGCCTAAGCAGCACATCTCCTTCTGACTCCCTGGCTCTCTTCCCTGCAAAATACTCACAGCACTAATAGAGGAAGGTTTAGCAGCCTGAGTTCACTGCTGTTGCAGGTCTTGAGTGCAGCTCTTTGCATCTTCCCAAGAGATGGGTATTCCCTTAACACTGGCATGAGCCAGTGTTTTTCTCCGCCCTTAGCCTTCATTGCCACCTGTTCAATGCTATCACTGCAGTCACCTGTTCTGTAGTTCTGTAGTCCTTGGACTACTTCAGGTACCTCTAGGCATTTATCTTTCAGCCATAGTCTCTGCTGCCTCAGCCAGCTCACCTTCCCTACTGTAACCTTCTGAAAGCTACTCTACTTTTTTCCTTTACCAGTGACACTTTTTTCTTTTCTCTATTATGCAGGTACCTTGGGACCCATAGCATTTTGGGGAAGCGATTCCTCTACTATCAGTACATATCAACCATTCCCTTTCGAAACTGCTTGTGTTCTTTTGTAAAAGGCTTTGGCTCCTTTCATATCAGGCTCAGCTTTTCTGGTTGATAAAGCCAAGAATTCCCTATTTGTGAACAGAGCCTCCATCTCTTCCTCTTTTTACTACAGAAGTAAAAGATATGGTACCTGATGGTTTACAATCTAGTTGGAGGGATGAGATACACATGAAAACTTTCAGGAACCATGCAGAAAAGCATGAGATTTAGGTGCCAAAATGAATGGTGCTGATAATAATTTCTTTGAGAATGCATGCTGATTGTAGGTTGCATTGATTGCTGAAAGAAGAAACGGGACTTGATCTAAACCTTATACCACATTAAACACATGCAAAAACATTTGGAGATACAAATTATCATGGTGTGAAAGGGAGGGAAGGAAGCTCAGTTAACGGACCAGATTTGCTGAAATAAATAGAGCTTAGGTGCTGGGGAGCAAATAAATTTGTGTAGCAGGTTCTAGTTAAATTATAGGGTGGAGGAGGAGTGAGGTGATGGTCTTAAATGCCAAGGTGAGAAATTTGGACTTTATCCCAAGAAAATGGGGAACAGTCTGGAAATTTTTGAGTAAGGACATGACATCTAAGCCTCTTTCAGAATTTAATAAGTCTTGAGTGAGACTGTAGTCTTCACATAGTATAGTTACAAATTTCTGCAACTGCTACTCAGATATCAAATTATTTCTAAATCCCTGAAAAACTACAAAGAATATACTTATTTGAAACTTATTGACCACCATTTTATTTTAAGATGGTGGAGTGAAACACAAATCAAGACTAAGGTACATTATTATATCCTTTTTGTAGTGTGCCAAATTAAATTCAGTCAACTCCTTCAAAAATATTGCGAAAGCAATTGGCAATGTGAAAAACGGGGTAGTTAAGTTGAAACAAATATTTTATCTACTCAGATATGGAATAAACACAGACAGTTCATTGGCCCCTCTATCCTCCAAACAGGTAAATATCAAGCACAACTTTATAAATCATAAATTTAGAAATGAAAGGGATCTTAGAGATCAACTGGTACAACCTTCTATAGTTGAGGAAACTGAAGACCAGAGAGACTGAGTGACTTGTCCAACATAACAGAGTAAGGATTTGAAGTTACCAAACCCAACATTTTCTCCCCTACAGAGAGCGTCCAGTCATGTGTCCAACAGCCTGTGGAGTAAGTAGCATTTTCTGTGAATGGATTTGAGGTCATTGGGGTAGGAGTGAAGAGGTGAGAAAATTTGGCAGCTCTGAGCAGTTCCTAGAAACTGCTAAGTGTTTTGACATCCTGAGAATTTTACTGGCTTGCTTTATAGAGATTATCCTACTCTGAAGCAGAAAAATAGATGATCATGGAATCAGAGGTAATTTTAGACCTAGTGTACAGGAATAAGGGATGGAGTTTTCCTTGCAGTCAGAATCACTTGGGGTTCAAGTCCTGTTTCTGACATACATTAACTATGTAAAGTGGCAAATCACTTCTGCATCTCAGTGCTCTGAGGAAACTCATTAAGATTATAAGTAATTGATGAGTTGCTTATATGCATCAGTCTAGGAAGTTTCCATACCAAAAGTTCCATAAACTGCTGAAATCATAGGCATACACCCTAATACCACTTCCCCTCCCTCAATTCATGATCCTGATAAGAACAAATAGTATAAAGAAAATATGGAAAATCAACAATAAGTAAAAGATGATTATGTATACAGAAAAAAATCAGTCTGTTGGGAAAAAATGGTTATTATAAACCCTTTCCATATTTGTCATTGTCTCCTCCTTCTACCCCTTCTCCCCTTTACTGTTTAGTCCACCATAATGCTTTCCTTTCTCTCTTTTCCCCCAGATAATCTGCAAAAGCTCAAAAGTATCCAACCTTCGATTCTTCCCCTTCTTTTCCAAATGTCACCTATCAAAGTAACTCCAAGCAGCACTTTTTTTCTGGATCTCTTGGCCTCACCAAGAGACTAGTTTCCAAAAATACATTCAATATACTGTGCTGTGCTGAAGGACAGGGCAGCTGGGAATTCTTGGTGTTGGTGCTTAGTGAGAGTCATCTGGCTGCTTCCCTGGATGGAAAATTTTGGCTAGAATTCTACAAATGTAAAAATGACAGATTTCATCAGGTCAACTGAAACTTTGATGGGAATATGTGAGAAGAAGCTGTATATGTCTCCTTCCCAAGGAAAGCTTGAGCTAGACCCTTGAATTTATTTCTCATTGTCTCACTTTGTAACCTTTGTCTACTCAAGTAATGTGGAGTCAGTGCTGCCATTTTGAAGGCAGATATGTGAAGGATCATAAAAAACTAATGCATTTGTCACTGAAAGGACATTTTAATAAAGAGCCATTACCTATTACTTAACAAGTGGCTTGTCTGATGAATAGATAAAATGAGTATAATAAAGTTATAGGTGAGTGGAAAATTATGCAACCTGATGTCCATAAGCAGAATTAAGAATGCTCACTCTACTTTTTTATAGGACTCAAAGATTTTGTTCTTTCTTTTAAGAATAAATTATTCTCTAGAGGTGATGAACTCAAGGTGCATAAAGGCATACATTTTTGGACAGTCATTCTGTGTGTGTTCATTTTTGTTTGACTACAAGTATTTGTTAACAAGGTTTTTTTTTTCTCTTTTCAGTTTTTAATTGAAGAAACATTTTGTGATGGGGGAGGAAGTTAACAATAGTGATGCCAAAAAAATGGGAGGGGCATTGAAACATTTTAAAAAATGAATAGTATAGAAGGAAGTATGGATAATCAGGACAGTTTTGAAAGTAACATGTGGCATTTATTATATCTTTTTTTTTTCTCTTAAAGCAAGTGGTCTGAAAATATGATGCATCATTTCTTATAGAATCCTCTTCGTGTTTTGCTCTCTATATGGAAATTTTTTTTTGTGTGTGTGCGTGTGCTTAAGTTCAGAATAATAAAAAAAGAAAAAGCCAGTTCTTTCCTTGAATTTTCAATTTCCATTTTGAATTAATTCCCCTCAATATTTGAGGAGAGAGATAACTCCCCTAGCTTTTCCACACCATCCATACAGAAATGGGGGAACTCTGACCTTGTTCCCATCTAAATACTGCTGTTTCCCAGAGGTGCCATGAATCTCCTTGCCTGCTTGTGACACTTTCATCTCCTGGGTTTCATATAGTCACTGGACTCAAAAATAATATAAACCCAAACATGGGCTCACTAGTAATCACAGTTAAAAGCAAGATGGACTGCAGACCTGCAGGATGGTAAAGTAGGGGTAAAACTGTGTTTGTGGGGGACCATGAGGCTGAATTGACATAATACAATGTCAAAAAGTAAAGAAATATGTTGACAGAGGAATTTATGGGCAGCCATTTCCTGGGCTTCAGCACTGAGTGAGATCTGAAAAGAAGTTTTGATGGATAAATATTTATGACAAAACCAGCTTCTAAAATACTTTTCCTTACAACCTTTATCCAGGTTTGCATTTTGCTTTCATGTTAGAACATTCAAAACCTACAGCTTAAGTCTACTCAGTCATAATAGACACAGCACATACAGTCTCTGTGACATGTTGATTTCCCTTCTAGATCTCATGCTTCCATTACCAAAGAAAGAAAACAGACTTGGCCAGGAATAGCAATCCACACATTCTTGTTGGTAAAAATCCTTTCACAAAGAAATTATATAAACCTTCCCAGAGAGGAATTAGTTTCTAATCCAGTTGGTACAAAGATCAGTCCCATCAAGTCAACAAACATTTATTTTTTGTTGTTGTTCAATTGTGTAGGACTCTTTGTGACCCCATTTGAGATTTTCTTGGCAAAGATGCTGGAGTGGTTTGCCATTTCCTTCTCCAGCTCATTTTACAGATGAGGAACTGAGGCAAATAGGGTTAAGTGACTTGCCCATGGTCACACAGCTGGTAAGTGTCCGAGATCAGGTTTGAACTCAGGCAGATGAGTCTTTCCTGACTCCAGGCCTGGCACTCTATCTGATGGGAATGGGATCTGAACCCCTAAAAGGAAAAGACCGTGTTTTTGGGATCTCAACCCAAAAAAAGAAAAGCCCTGGACTTTCCCCCCCACATGGAAATATAGCCTGAGGCTATAATCCACTCAACTGGCCTTTCATTATGGCTACACCCAATCTCCCAATTCTGTGGGTTACCTGATTGCCCGCCCACTTCCCACCCTTAATCCTGTCTAGACTCCATTCTCCTTTGGCCACATGGTCCAGGTCCCTGGCTTCCATAACCTCATAGTCACCCCAATTTACTGGCCACTCCCATCCAGATCCTCCCTAGACCTATCCTCAAAGTCACCTCAGACTACTTGGCCACTGCTAGATCTTTCCCACAGTCTTTCTGTATATAAGATCCATCTTGGCCACCATCAAGGTGCTCAGATTCTTAAAATCTGTCCAATGGCTCAGATTTAGTCTAGCCTGCTTATCAACAGGAGCATCACAAACGTTCAGATTCCTTAAGAGTCTGGCCAATATGGTGGATCTGATCTTTAATAAACCTTGTCTTTGACTAAAAAGAGGCTTAGGTTGAATTCATTTGGGCAGGATCTGCATGTTGCTATTTTGGGGTCCCAGGACCCCAAACATCAATATATCTACTGCACTTCAGTTGCCCAAGCATTTACTAAGCCATACTAATCATAACACTACCTCAAAAGTTTTCAGTGGTGAGTGCTGTCTGTTCATGATGAACTCTTCACTCAGATTCTGACACATTTCACACGTCTTTTAAGTCTGTGTCAAGATTGTCCTCTTTAGTTATTATTATTACTGTCATCATCATCATCATCAAATTGGCTTTACAGGAAAACTTTATAAATCAGAACTTGTGACAATTTGAGCTGAACTAAAATTCACCTTATCAAACTTATGAAGAAAAGGTTTGCTTGGTAAATTAATAGTATAGAGAAGATTATACAAGAGTTTTTAAACTGCAGACAAACCATTTTCAAGTCAAAGCATCAAAATTTGAGGTTTACTGGCTAGATTTTTTTCTCGAAGACTAACCCTTAAACTCAATTCACTCTGATCTCACATAGCAATAGGTCCCTGCCAAAGTACCACTTAATAGTTATTTTTTGGACCCTGTCTCCTAGTGAATGTAAGTTGTAACTCTTTCTCTTTTGGCCAGCAACCCTGAGGGTCTTCCCCACCCAGTTTGATTTTTTTATTTTTTTAATTAAAGGGGCCATCCCTTGACTCACTTTTTTTTTTTGGGTGAGGCAATCAGGGTTAAGTGACTTGCCCAGGGTCACACAGATAGTTAAGTGTCAAGTATCAGAGTTCATATTTGAACTCAGGTCCTTCTAGCTGCCCCCCTTGACCCTCTTCTTAAAGAGGCTTATTCACTGAATGGGCATTGACTCACTCAAAGTGAGAACCTGGAAAGACCTTCGCTTAAAAGGGAAAAGGTCTCCCACTGCATCCTGGCAGTTCCTGGTGGTCCTGACTGATGTCTGGCCACTGGACCCAGGTGGTTCTGGAGGGGAAAATGAGGCTAGTGACTTTGCACAGCCTTCCCTCACTCAAATCAAAGTCAATTGCAAGTCATATCAGCATCTCCCTGATGTCGCGATTCTCTTTGAGGATGAAGGACAAACCACAACCTGTGTGTCGAAGCATTGAATCTGAGAGGTGGAATGCACTTTCAGAATAACACATTTAATCTGTCATTTATCCTTTCTGGGCTTCTGTTTTCCCATCTGTAAAATAAAAGTATTAGATTAGAGTATTGGGGATTGGATGATGGTATTGAGGTGCCATCCAGCGATAGAGCTATGATCCTATTATCTTAAACTACAAAAAACTAGCAATCAGTCAATCCATATATGGAATCTGTGACTGAGGGACTCCCAAAGACTCAGGACTCACAAAGACTCTATTTGATCCTGAAGGTTGACCCTAATAGCACAATTTTCTCTTTTTGTCTAATTGTTCCCGCCTAGAATTGGAACAGGAAAATCTCGTGGTATAGTTCATGTCTTGGTTCTCCCAAATGTAGGTTAAAAAAAAGTCCCCAGTTTCTATTTTTGTACTTACACTATAATAGAAGGATCGGGTATGGAACAGCATTCATATCAGCTGATAAAAAATATTTTTTAAGGGGCAGCTAGTGTATTATCCTTGTGACATATTGCTATAATCTCTTTGCTAATATTTTACTTAAAATTTTTGCATTGGGGCAGCTAGGTGGCACAGAGGATAGAGGACTGACCTTGGATTCAGGAGGACCTGAGTTCAAATCCAGCCTCAGACACAGAACACTTACTAGCTGTGTGACCCTGGGCAAGTCACTTAACCCCATTGCCTAGGCAAAACAAAAAAAAAATTAAAAAATACTTTTTAAAAAACCACAAAGGACCTCCCTGGAGCCCATGAACTGATACAAAAATATACAAGTCACTTAAATAATACTCTGTTAACCTTACCCAAAGGGAACTAGGTGGTGCAGTGGAAAGAGTGACAGGCCTGGAGTTAGGAAGACTCATCTTCCTGAGTTTGAATCTGGCCTCAGACACTTACCAGCTGTGTGACCCTGGGCAAGTCACTTAACCTTGTTTGCTTCAGTTTTCTCATCTGTAAAATGAGCTGGAGAAGGAAATGTTTAACCACTCCAATATCTTTGCCAAGAAAACCCCAAATGAGGTCACAAGGAGTCAGATACCACTGAAAACAACAAAAAACCTTACCCAAAAGAATTCAATTTGGGGTTGCTATAAGAGCAACATCCTGATATTCTGGTGAAGCCTGTCTTTCCCATGGCACCATACATAGTGCTCTCCATACTCATAGTTCTACTCTGTGGTTTAGGGTAAAGGGAGTTGATGGAAAAGTAATTTCCTTTCTGTTGGACCTACTCTATCTGAGTAACTCACTGCCTTTGCTTTCTAAGTAGGTGATTATCTTTTTCCAAGGTGCATGTGGCATCAGGAAATCTTTTCTCTTTGGAAGATTCATTGCCAAAGCTCTTGAATTCAAGAACTTTAAAAGTCAGGTTTTATCCATGAGGCAATTCCTAAGCTGTGACTCCCCTCTTGGTCAAGTACATGTTTGTTTCTTCTAAGGGCTTCTACAGGAAATCTTTCACTATCATCTGTTAAACTAGGAAAGTCTACTCTCAGGAGCTTTCCACTCAGAGCTCATGGAAGCATACATCTTCCATTGCTGTGTGCTGCTGCTACCAACTGGAAGTGGGGGGAGGGAGAAATTTCCTTTTGCCATCCGTCCCCCCTCCTCCTGGCAAGAAGAAAAGGAAGACTAGTCTTGAAGAGAGCAAAAGAAAACAATCAGCTTATTTTTATGGACTGTGGGCAAGGGTGGCTAATTCTCAGTTGGCCAATCATCAGGAGGCAACTCCAGTCTCTGAAATCCAATCAGTATGATACTAATGGGCAAACTCATATTCCATGAGGTGGTACCCCCTAGATGAAGGATTATACCCTTGTAACCTCATCAGGTTTATCAGGGGTACTCCACAAATTGTTAAATAACTCCTCTGATCACCACTCCCTCCCTTACACATATTTATTATATATATCTGAAATGTAAAATGTTGTAAGAGGCACAAAAAACAAACAAACAAACAAACAAACAAACAAGTCCTTGATACTGTGGTCCCTACATTCCAAGAGCCTACAGATTAATTTTCATGCACCAATGAAAGATAAATTGATGAGACAGTATGAGACAGTATGAGACAGTAAAAAAAATATGAGACAGTAAATAATGTCTAGTGTGTAGTATAGATATCAAATACTCTAGATTCCCATGAAAGGAATTGATAGGCTAAGACAAATATTCTTTTAAAAAAATTATACCTGTGATTTCATTGGTATAGACAACTTAGGTTGACAAGAACCACAGATTTAGAGACAGAAGAACCTTGGAGGTCTTAATTACAGATTGAGGAAATGAGGGCCTAGAGAGATTAAATGCATTTGCTTGAGGTAGCAGGTGACAGAGCTAGGATTTGAACACAGATCTTCTGACTTAGTCAATAAACATTTATTAAGTGCCTATTATGTGCCAGCTATGTGGGCAGCTACGTGGTGCGGTAGATAGAGTGCTGGACCTGGAGTCAGGAAGACCTGAGTTTAACCCTGGCTTCATTCACTTACTAGCTATGTGACCCTGGGCAAGTCACTTAACCCTGTTTGCCTCAGTTTCCTAACCTAGAGAAGGAAATGGCAAAC
Source organism: Vombatus ursinus (assembly GCF_900497805.2). Lineage (NCBI taxonomy): Eukaryota > Metazoa > Chordata > Mammalia > Diprotodontia > Vombatidae > Vombatus > Vombatus ursinus. The sequence goes on from NW_020954585.1 coordinate 58,365,256, forward strand.
CACTCTAGTATCTTTGCCAAGAAAATGCCAGAAAAGGGATTGATGAGGATGGGATCTGGACCCCAAAAAGGAAAAATCCTGGACTTTCCCACATAGCCTGAGGCTACCATCCCATCAACTGACCTTTCATTGTGGCTATGCCCAATCTCCCAATTCTGTTACCCTTAACCTAGCCTAGCCCTCCATTGTCTTACTCCCTATGGCTGCAGGCCACTTCTCACCCTTAATCCTAGCTAGGCTCCATTCTCCCTTGGCCATGTGCTCCTGGGTCCCTGGCATTCTATTTATTACCTCACAGTCCCAGCGGACTACTTGGCCACTCCTTGATCCCTCCACAGTCTTTCTGTATATAAGGTCCATCTTGTCTCCTCTCCATTAAGGTGCTCTGATTCTTAAAATCTAGCCACTTCTCAGATTTTTACAATCTAGCTAATAGCTCACAGATGCTCAGATTCCTTGACTCTGGCTAATATGGCTGATCTTTAATAAACCCTGTCTTTGACTGGAAGAAGGCTTAGGTCGAATTCTTTCAGGCAGGACCTGCGTGTTGTGATCTCAGGGTCCCAGCACCCCTAAACCTCTAGACCTCATCAGAAGTACCAGAACTGAAGCAATTTCCATGATGATGAAATTTCTCGGGATGGATTTATCCTGGAGCAGCTAATGGGAAATGAAGAGACACATCCACTACTCTTTCTTTGTTGTTGTTGTTGTTGTTGCTGTTGAGTTTTCAGTCCTATCTGACTCTTTATGACCCTATTTGGGTTTTCTTGGCAAAGATATTGGAGTGGTTTGCCATTTCTCTCTCCAGTTCATTTTACAGATGAGGAAACTGAGGCAATCAGGGTCAAGTGATTTGTCTAGGGTCCCATAGCTAGTAAGTGTCTGAGATAATATTTAAACTCATGAAGATGACTCTTCCTGACTCTATTCACTATGCCACCTAGCTACCCTACTCTTTTTACTAAAATGGAAATTCCTCTGATCAATGAAAGTTGGCAACTATTCTAAAAGTCATAGTCTTAGAGAGTTATGATGGGTACTGAGAGGTTAAATAATTTGCTCATTCTCCAGATCTTTGCTCTCAGGCCTCAGGAAGGCATATATGTACTGTGAGGGACTGTCTGATGTTGGCAGCTATCAGGTTGGGCGCTGTGGCAAGGGTAGGGTAAGATCTGGGTATTTTGGAAGTCGAGGCAGGGGCTGTGGTAGGCAGAGTCGTGGTGAACTGGGATGGGCTGGATACGGAGAAGCCCTGAGGTAATGGGCAGTGCTTTGTGAGATAAGCTGGGTACAAGGAAGTAGTGGGAGCTTGAGCTCCTGAGGCAAGGGGCGGTGCCACGTGGGAGTGGGACGGCAGAGGACTGAGTTCCCTCTGCTTAGTCCCCTCCCTATATGCAACGTCATCCCCAGACGCCTCTTGTGACCTTCCTGACTTCCTGGGTCCCTTTGTGCAGCACTGACCCAGACCCCTCCTCCCAGTGTCTGAGTCTGACTTCCTAAGTCACGTACTCTGTCTATGCGCTAATCCCAGACCCCTCCTTCCTATATCCGGTCCTAGCCTCCTACGTCACTCCCTCCCCCTTGGTGTGCTAAACTCAGACAGCCCCTTCCGGTATCTGACCCTACAATCATTGGCTAGTAAACGGGCTGGGGAGGAGGGGCTAGGTAGGTTTTTAGGAACAAGCGTGGTCAGATCACACGCGCGCTCTCTCCTGGCTCCTGCCCTGTTGCTCTGGCCTTGCTGCTTGGGCTTGCTATGATGGCTTGCTGTGTTGGCCTCTGAATAAAGCTCTGGTGTTGGTGCCTCCCGATGGCTCGTCTCTGTGTGGTGATCCGGCTGAGGACCGAAGACTCGGGTGTGAGTAAGACTCTGGTAGTGTGCTTCTTATAAGAGAAGTGGGTACCGGAGTATGGCTGGCAGAAGGTCGGCGTGTGGCCAGTATAATGTACCACTGCCACATGCTGCCTTTTGTTTCAAAGGCTGGATTTGAACCCATGTCTTCCTGACTCAGATGCCAGCTCTTTATCCAATAAGCTGCTGTTTCATCTTATCTATTCTTTTAAACAGATGCCCTGAGAAATTCTCTAAAGTCCCACTTGCTATATAGTCTAATTTAATTTACTATATGTACTTGAAAATAATTGAAACTGAATTTTAACAAAATTCGATGCACAGGCTTTTCTCTCAACCAGATTAGTCTTTCACAGTTAGTCTATAACAAGCAGCTCAGCTTCAAGGAGTGAGGGCCCAAAGCTGAGTGACTGATACAAATGGAAATCCTGGGGAATCAGGAGGGGGCAGAAGTTTTAATCTCTGACCTGTCACTCATTAGTTGTTTGACCCTGGACATGTCTCTTCATCTCTCTTAGTGCTTGTTTCTACTCTGTAATGTGGGGATAATTACCTGTAGTATCGCTTTCCAAGGCTTATTATGAGGATCAATACAAAAAGGGTTTTGCAACTCTTAAAGTGTTTTATAAATATCACAACATTAGGGTGAGGCTGCTAAAACTCCTGGGAGCAATGTATATTCCTTCCACTTGTGATTGTCAGCCCACACTTTGCAATCTGGCCTGTTTTATCCCTCTGACCCTAGTTCCTGCTCCTGCTTTCTGAGTGATTCCCCAAAGCCTGACCTGCCTTTGATTTCCCAGCCTCATACCTGCTCTGCCTCTTATGACTTCATAGCAAGACAAGACAACCATGCTTTTTCAAACATATTCCTCCCCATTCCTCTGCTCTTGATCTTTTATAACAAGGAATGGAAAAGAAAGAGGAGAAAAAATGTAGTCCCTCACTAAACAGGACAGCAATAAAATCTGATCATACGTTCCATTCCTACAGTTCTGCCAAAAAATGGGGATAGGCATATTCTCATCTCTTCTTCCAGGACAATCTTGGTCATTATAATTGACCAATATTTAGTTTCATTTTTTGTTGCTGTGATTGATCTTTCCACTTACATTGTTGCAGTCATTATGTAGTTCCATACCCCCTTCTGTTTACTTCACTTTGCATCAATTCATATGTCTTCTTATGCTTCTTAGTATTTTTTATGTTCATTGTTTCTTAAGGCACAGTCTAATTCCATTACATTCATGTACTACAATTTTTTTTAGCCATTCCCCTTTGGGGAAATCTACTTTGTTTACCACAAAATAAAAAAAGAAAAAGAAAAGAAAAAAAAGGATGCAATGATTTTTCTGGGGTATGTGGGAACTTTATTCTATCTTTGAGCTTCCTGAGGTATGACCTAGAAGTAAGATCTCTGAGTCAAAGGAAATGGATGTTTTCATATTCTTAGCATAATTCCAAACTGCTTTCCAGAATGGTTGGGCCATTTTACAGCTCCACCATCAATGAATTTATTATGCATGTTTTTCCACAGGCTTCCAGGCACTTGTTCATTTCAGGATGGATTATTTCAGTTCTGCTGGTCTTAGAATCTCAGTGGTCAGCTTATCCAGGGGATCTGACCCTGGCAATCTTGAATCTCACTACCCAAACTCAAGTTAGATTACTTTGTGCCAATAAGTTAATTTAATAATTTAAAATGAAAATTATAAGTGCCAGGTGCCTGACATTCATGTTAGTTGGTTAGTGACCACTCTTCTGAGAAGGGAAATCTATTTGGAAAAACAAACTAAGGCCAGAAAAGTGCTTATTAAGTACGTAGAATCGTCTGAAGAAAGATCATATATTTATACCTGGAAAGGTCCTTAGAGACCAATTAATTCTAACCCATTCTTTTTAGAAATGAGGAAACTGAGACTGAGATGTTAAGTGATTTGCCCAGAATTCTATTATTATTATTATCAAATTATTATCATCATCTATGAGTCTGAGTCATAGATTGCAACCTAAAGCAAAGTTTTCTTCCCTAGCCACAACTTCTCACTCACTCATAGCCATCTATGTCAGTATTCTCCCTCCCAGGACCCTATTCAACTCTACCCTCCAATTCCATTTCACTAGGACTTTTCAGGATGATTACATAGAACTCTTCCTTCATGCAGTCTACAATCCGACTAACTGGACTACTTGCTGTTCCCTGTATACAACACTCCATCTCTCAGTTCCACACTTTGTACAGGCTGTCCTCCATATTGAGAATGCTCTTTATTCTTATTTTCTCCTCTTGCTGTTGTTGTTTATTCCTCATTCTTGAAGAGGACCGATGACATCTCAAAGGTGATGTCTTGACTTGCACTTGAGGCAGAGTTAGCCTCACGCTCTTCTCCAGTGTCACGAGAAGTCCAGTGGCAAAACAAAGGTCAAATGACTGGCAATGGCCAGGGTGACCTTGGCCTTTCTAAAGTAGGGTCTTTCCCAAGTCTCAAGTTGGTCTGAGGCTATACCCATTCAATGACTTAGGGCTAGGTAAGAATTGAGACAAAGGATGGCCCAATTTACCACCACAGAGATAACAAGAGTCCTCTTGGAACTTTTAGCTGAACTCCCTTTATGGCCTAGTTTAGTGTCAAAGGCTTTCTTCTCCTAGTTGCTATTTCTCTCTCTACCCTGCACCTCCAAATCCCGTCACTATGTTTTGTTTCTGTTTTTGTTTTGGTATATATCTTCATTTACTTAGCCTAGAAATCTGTTTTATCCCCTTGGTAAAATTTAAATAACTGTGAGGACTTTCTCATTTTTATATTTGTATCTCCAGTGCACATTCCAGATTCTTAATAGAAGCTTGTTGATTCATTGATTATCATCATCATTATCATTGCTACTAACATTGTTATAATAATAGGAATCAATATCATCATCAATCGTCATCATGGCCATCATCATATTTTTTTTTTTTTGTTTTTTGGCTAGGCAATCGGGGTTAAGTGACACCTATGGTCACACAGCTAGTAAGTGTCAAGTGTCTGAGGCTGGATTTGAACTCAGATTCTCCTGACTCCAAGGCCAGAGCTTGGACTCCAAGTCTCCTGACCCCAAGGCACAGAGCACTGCGCCACCTTGCTGCCTCCAGCAGTACAGCATTCAGTTACAAAGTTCTTCCAGCCTGGGAAGACTTGTATGAACTGATACAGAAGAAGGGAGCAGAACCAGAAGAAAAATTTACACAATGACTATAATAATATAAAGGAAAAAGACTTTGCAAGACTTATGAATTCCAATGCAATGATCAAACATGACTTTAGAGGTCTGTTGATGAAATATGCTTACCATATCCTGACAGAGAGGTGATGGACCAGAGGGGTAGGATGAAACATATTTTTTTGGACATGAAAAAATGTAGATTTGTTTGGCTTGACTATGCTCATTGGTTACAAGGAAGATTTCTACATTTTGAGGGGAAGTTGGGCAGGGAGAGAATTAGTGGAGAGAGGGAGGGTAATGATGGTAACTAAAAAAAAGAAAAGGTATTAATGAAGCATTTATAAAAGTGCACAGAATGGAACAGTAGAAGATTCAGCATGAGACACAGACAAGTAGGACAACTTTGGAACTAATGTGCTGAATACATGATATAGTTAAAACCCAAACTGTATGTAATGAATTCATGGTTTCATGTATAATACTCCCTTTCTGTTCTTCTCTGTATATGGAAATGCTTATATTCACTGGTATTTGTTGAGATCAGAATAATAAAAAACTAACCACTTATTAAATAAAAAAACACCAATGTGCTTTCATATCTTTGGTCTGATCCTCTTAAGAGTCCAGTGAGAAAAGAAGAGCAGGGATTATTTTTTAACATTTTATAGGCAAGGAAATTGTTTTGGGAGGCAGAGGGCAATGATTTAGATGGGAAGCTGGGGCATTAAGGAAGGGCAAGTGCCTCTGTCCTTGATTCCTGCTTCATGAGAGGAGTTTGGCATATCTCTATTGTTCCACTTTCTAACTGGGGAAAAGTGCTGGACCAGGAATCAACAGGAATCTGGGTTTGAATCCTGCCTCTAACAATTACAAGCTGCTTGACTATGGCCTGACTCTCAGCCTCAGCTTCTTTGTCTATAAAATAATACTAGCAGACCCTTTATTGCTGGGTTCTTGTGAGGATTAAATGAGATAATATGTATAAACTGTTTTGACACTAATTTCCCCTCTCCTCCTCCATTTTATGAATGAGGAAATGGTGATTTTAAGGGATCTGTCTATAGCAAGATTTCTTACCTCTTTTTGTGTCTTGAGCCCCTTTGTCAATATGATAAAGCCTTTGGATGGACCCCTTCTTGGAATAATGTTAAGTGCATGAAATAAGATACATAGGATTACAAAGGAAATCAACTATATTGAAATAAAGATAGAGTTGGGTTTTTTTTTTCTCTCATCCAAGTTCATAGGCCTCATAAAATCTATCCATGGAGCCCTTGGAAGTCTATGGACCTCAGGTTTTTGTTGTTCAGTTGTGTCCAACTCTTCTTGGCAAAGATACTGGAGTGGTTTGCCATTTCCTTCTCCAATTCTTTTTACAGATGAGGAACTGAGGCAAACAGGGTTAAATGACTTGTCCAGGGTCACATAGCTAAGTGTCTGAGGCCTGACTTGAACTCAGGAAGATAAATCTTCCTGACTCCAGACCTGGCATTCTATCCACTATGCCACCTAGCTGCCCAGACACCAGGTTAAGAATCCCTTTTATATAGCTAGTAAGGACCAGATGTGGAATTTGAACCCAGATCTGAGGACTCCCAAATACAATACTCCTTCCCTTTTGTCACATTTATAAGCTCTCTTCAATTTTATGACAGACCCAAAATAAGAAACTCTAACAATAATGCTTAATATTTATGGAGTACTTTCCAGTTAACTTTCCAGAGTACTTTTACATTCTTGTCATCATTCAGTCCTCAAAACAACCCTGTGTGAGTCTGACAGTTATCATCCCAGTTTTGCAAATAAAGAAACTGAGGCTAAGGGAAAATTAGGTGGCTGACTCATAGTCACATACAAGCTCAGATTTCTATTACTTTTTTTGATTCAATTGCCTTGGCAATGATTTATTTTTTTCCTCCAGTGGCCATCTGAATATGGATCCTCAGGGACTGACCTACTGTCCTCCACCCTCCAACTTTTCTCCAGCCCCAGATAGATTTATTTGTTTGTTTATTTAGCTCTGGTCCAAGGGCACTGTTTGCTGACCCTCTGAGGGAGTAGAGATAGGGGTGGAGAAGGGACAGGAGAGCCTGCAGGGAAAACTCATTAAGAAGGTCACTGCTCAGATTGGGCCCTGGAAAGGAAGTGCCAGGTCCCATTTCTTTCCCCGGCACAAGCAGGTGTCAGAGTCTGTCATGCTCACCTATTTCTTGCTTTGTGCTATGTACTCAAAGGACTGACCAAAACACAGTCTCAGTAGAATGAGATTGGTGTCAGGAAAGGACAGCCACAGATGCCATACAAAGGCAAACACTGGGATAGATTTTATCTTCAGGGCAGCTTTCCACAACAATCCAGACCTGACCTCCCTTAGGCC
>NW_020954585.1:58372791-58392362 GCF_900497805.2 Vombatus ursinus
AGAGAGAGAGAGAGAGAAAGAGAGAGAGAGAGAGAAGGTTTGGGGCCTAAACATTGCTTTATATACTAAAACCTCAATGGACCAGGACCCAATTAACTCTAAACCTGAATTATCTAAAATGGAGTGGCTTGTACTGTTAGAACAAAGAAACAGATGAAAAAAAAAATCAAGTGAATTTCCTTATTTTAAAAAGCATTTTGCAGAGAATGTCCTTGGGTCAATGCACATTCATTCTGATACACTATCTCTCCTACTCTCTGGCTGTGGATTATTCTGGGGATGATGAGATTTCTGACATTTCCCATAGCTGGCCTGAGCTGAAGGCTATGCTCCTTTCCCCAGCCCCAGGCATTCTCCAATCCAACATAATCCATTTTCTGCCTCTTTAACTCACTGTGTACTGTGTATACTTGGCCATGTGACTTAACCTCCTTGGACCTCAGTATCCTCATCTGTAAAATGAGTCTGTTGGACTAGAAGGCCTCTGAGAGCCCTTCTGGCTCTGAAACTACAATCCTATGATCTCATAGCTGCAGTCTGGCTGGACACTGAGAATTCCCTTTTGGAAAGGTGACACTGGAATATGATGAAATTGCCAAACAAATGATCTTTTAGCAAACAAAGACCCAATTATTTACAAAATTGTGCATTTACTAAGGTAGGAAAGTGAATTCATGTTTTGCCAAGATTTTCAACAGTTTAGGTTTGAAATAAAAGCAGAGTTTGGGTAAGCCCTGGCATAACCAGGAAATTCAATTAATGAAAGTGTTACAGGTTTCCCCAGGATTCTGCTTAGTAACAGTGATCATTTATAGAGAGCTTTGAGGTTTGCAAAACTTAGTTATCTTACTTGATCCTTATAACAGCCCTGGGAAGTAGGTGCTATTATTATCTTCATTTTTCAAATGAGGAAACTGAGGCTGAGAGAGATTAAGTGACTTATCCAGGGTCACACCCATAGTGTCTGAGACAAGATTTGAACTCATGTTTTCCTGACTCCAAGTCCAACATTCTATCCACTACACTGTCAGATTTTGACTATAATCCTACTATTGAAAACACTTCATCTCTGTCTAATTACAGCTAACACGTTTATAGCACTTTAAGGTTTGCAAAACACTTTGCTAATATCTCATTTGATCCTCACAATAACACTAGAGGGAAAGTACCACGATTATCCTCATTTTACAGATGAGGAAACTGAGGATAAATGACTTGCCCAGGGTCACAATCCCAGTAAGAATCTGAGGCAGGATTTGAACTCAGGGCTTCCTGACTTCAAGTCTAGTACTCTCCACTGACCTCTCTACCCACAATTATCGACGCTCTACTCTTAGATATTCTACTGTACCTAGTGCTGGACTTAAAATCAGAGGACCTCAGTATAAATCCTGGTTCTATCACTCACTATCTGTGTGAGCTTGGACAAGTCACTAACTCCTTGGGTCTCAGTCAGAAAAACCCATTCTTTGTGTCATAGAAGTATTTATTTTGTGATAAATTAAGTTGCATGTGTAAGTAACACTGAAGGTTCCATGGTGGACAAGAACACACAAAACATCTTTTTCAAACGCAGAAGGGTCTAGTTTTCTATGTACCAATGCCTCATTTGGTCTTAGCTTCCTAGCTATTTTCAGTAAGACATAAAGTTAGCATTGTTTTGCTAGTACAAGGGAGGAGAATGAACATTTGCTGAGTCATTTACAATCTCTTATTCAACCTGTTCTGGTAACTAAAGGAGTATATTTTTTAGTTAGTGCTTGTGGTTAAAGGCACAGTTTGTGACTATAAAACAGAGCAAAACTTTGCTGGCCTTCAGTTATTTTGAGCCTGTGACCTTCATTACCCACGCTTCAATGAGCTCAGAGAAGTAAGGAAGGCCCTTGACATCTGGGGAAAAGGCTGAGAAGTGCTTCTCATAGTTAAAGATCACGAACATCCCTACCATCCACGAGATCAGGCATGGATGGAAATCTTCCCAGAAGTGGCAAAGAGTTTGTTTGTAAAAGCATCCTAAGACTCTTCATTAAGGTTTTCTTAGGAAGTCTCAAATAGTCACATGGATCTCTGATTCTATAGGCTTAGCCATCCCCTCCAATGATACAGTTCACATCCATGTATCTCACCTATTGCTTGTGATTCTTGTCCATGTCTTTCCATAAGTTCACCACTGGAGGGATCCACCTAACCTGCCAGGCACCTTCCTCACTTTCTCCTGATATCCTCGGGGTCAGGATCCCAATGAAGCCATTTGAATGTCTACCTATTATTCTTTGCTCTTGCCACGTGATCAGCCCATTTTACGTTTCACACACACACACACACACACACACACACACACATTGCTTGGGTGATATTCTTTACTACTGATCTTCTTTGAAGTTCCTTATGTGTTATATGATATAGCCTGCTCACAAACATCACACACCATCTCTGTATGATCCTCAGTATGATACTCATTTTTAGTTCCTTGGACATCATACCTCATAGCCATAAACAACACTGTTATCTAAAGAGCCTTTACGTCTGGGAGAAGTTCTTTAAAGGAACTTCACAATTTCCTGAAAGGTATCCAGTTTGTTCTCTTCTTGTTTATTTCTGGGACCAGTTGGTTGTTCATCTGCACTGTACTGATGAACAAACTCTATACATTGTCTACCTAACTGCATGTTAACAATCTGGAAAACTGATATTCTTTATCCATATTTTTTTTTTTTACCCGTATGAGTGGTTAGTCCAAATTCTTTTGAGTGTTGACATATCTCTTACAGAAAACTCTGTGATTATCCAGGGCTCAATGCAGTCATTCATAAATAGGAGCACTTGGAAACACAACACAGAAAATCTCTCTTCAACTTACACTCAATGCTGGATCTTTTCTACCACAGTCGATGAGATCTTTTGATGAGCACAGATCATCCTTTTTATTCTTTGCCTGATATTAATGATCAGAGGATCATCAAAAGAGCTTATTTTTGTTGTTACATATTTCAAGGAATTTTTTTTTCTTTTTGGTTTATTTATTTATTTATTCATTTGGTGAGACAATCAGGGTTAAATGACTTGCCCAGAGTCACAGAGCTAGGAAGTATTTATTATGTGTCTGAGGCTGGATTTGAACTCAGGTCCTCCTGACTCCAGGGCCAGTGCTCTATCCACTGCACCATCTAGCTGCCCCCTAGGAATTTTGATGTATGGATGGGAGATAGCTTGTTGGAAGAGAGACCTGAAAACTTAATTTTTCTCAACCAAGTCAAGTCTCTTGTCATTGTTATTTTTAAATCATATACAAACAATAAGTACACTGGGATTTTATATACTCTACATCTTTTATTCAATAGAACTGATGTGGTCTATTATAGAATATCACTTCTGAAAACTTGCTTATTCCCTACTAATAGCCTGATTGAGAAAGTCCTTGATGCACCTATAGATAATTCTCATAAAAATTGTATGTTGTAGACACATAATTCAATAGTTGTTGATATTATTTTGGTCACTTTTATTTAGTATTTATAAACTCTGAGACTTTTTCCTACTTCTTTGGCATCTTCCCTTCTTTTAGATGCCTTGCAAATTTGTCTCTCAATGCCCTCACAATCATGCTGCCTTTAAGACAAGTCTTAATATAAGCTTAGTCTAATTTAGCTACTTTTCCCATCTTTGTTCTCTTTAGTACCAGTTCTACTTCCTCTATAAGTATATCTGGGATGGTGATGTTAGAGCCCAAATGGGGTTGCTCTACTGTTCTTGATTATTTTTTTTAAAAAGCTTGTTACAATAATCTTTGCAGATCTTTTCTATTTTTCTTCTGTTTGTCTTCCTTCCATTTTTGTTTTTCAATTCCCTTAGGATGGCTTTGCCTAGTCTGCAAACTTTCTTTAAACTGGTTTTATTTTCCACTATTTCTCTCTGTTTCATGGGTCAAATTTCTCATAATCTTTCATAATCTTTCTCCATAAAATTTTACAAAGTAATTTATATTCTAAACCGGTGTTACCATTGATTGCCATCTCCTTTTGCTTGGCAGGTAAGTCAAGTATTTGCTGATTAAAAAGTCTTTTAAAATTCTTTTGGTTTCCTTGTCATATCAGTAGGTTTATGTTGATTAAAATACTCTATGAAATTATCATAATCTGTATTTATGCCCTTTCTCCATCTATTAATCATTTTTCATGATCAATAAGTCATTTCAATAGGTCAGGATTTAGTTGTTTTAATTGCACATGATGTATTATTCTTTTTTGAAATCTATGAATAAAGTTTGATCTTTACTTTTACTAAGTAGGTGGTCTGACAGTTGACAATGACATAGTTGATAAGTGACATAGACAGTTGATGACTCTTATAGGAATGACTCCAATATTAGTAATGAATAATTAATAATTTCATTTTTTCTATTGTTATTCCATGTTTATCATGGCTAGTGACTGTTTTTTTCTTTTTTCAAAGATAGTATTCATGATAAATGTGTCTGAGTTTTCTGTGTGGTTTACAAATCTTGTCTTCTCATGTTCATTTATCATGATTCATTTTTTCCAATATATTTTCAATATCCTTACCTATTCCTACTTTTGCACTGAAGTTACCAAATATTAAAGCAAAGAAAAGGAGAACAAATTGTATGCTTCCAACTGCATTCAGACTCCATGGTTCTTTTTCTGGATGTGGATAGCATTTTTCATCATGAGTCTTTTAGAATTGTATTAGATCTTGCGCTGCTGAAAAGACCTAAGTCTATCAGAGTCAGTCATTGCCCAATGTGGCTGTTACTGTGTACAATGTTCTCCTGGTTCTGCTCATTTCACTCAGCATCAGTTCATATAAATCTTTCCAGGTTTTTCTGAAGTCCACTTGCTCATTATTTCTTATAGCACAATAGTATTCCGTTACATTCATATACCACAACTCGTTCAGCCATTCCCCAACTGATAGGCAACCTCTAGATTTCCAATTCTTGGCCACCACAAGAAGAGCTAGTTTAAATATTTTTGTACATGTGGATCCTTTCCCCTTTTTTATGATCTCTTTCAGATACAGACCTAGAAGTGGTATTGCTGGATCAAAGGGTATGCACAATTTTATAGCCCTTTGGGCGTAGTTCCAAATTGCTTTCCAGAATGGCTGGATCAGTTCACAGCACCTCTAACAATGCATTAGTGTTCCAATTTTCCCACATCTTCTCCAACATTTATCATTTTCTTGTTTTGTCATGTTAGCCAACCTGATAGGTGTGATATAGTGCCTCAGAGTTGTTTTGTTTTCATTTCTCTAATCAGTAGTGATTTAGAGCATTTTTTTCATATGACTATAGATGGCTTTAGTTTCTTCCTCTGAAAACTGCCTGTTCATATCCTTTGACAATTTATCAATTGGGGAATGAATTTATTCTTATAAATTCAACTCAGTTCTCTATGTATTTTAGAAATGAGACCTTTATCAGAGACACTGGCTGTAAAAATTGTTTCCCAGTTTTCTGCTTCCCTTCTAATATTGGTTGCATTGGCTTTGTTTGTGCAAAAACTTTTCAATTTAATGTAATCAAAGTCATCTATTTTGCATTTCATAATGTTATCTATCTCTTGTTTGGTCATAAATTCTTCCATTCTCCATAAATCTGATAGGTAAGCTATTCCTTGCTCTACTAGTTTGCTTATAGTATCAGTCTGTATATCTAAATCATGTACCCATTTTGACTTTATCTTGGTATAGGGTGTAAGAAGTTAGTCTGTGCCTAGTTTCTGTCATACTATTTTCCAGTTTTCCTAGCAGTTTTAATAGGGAGTTCTTATCCTAGAAGCTGGAGTCTTTGGATTTATCAAATAATAGATTGATATAGTCATTGACTGTTGTGCCTTGCATACTTAACCTATTCCACTGTAGATCTAGGCATTTTCTGCATAGAGATGATAATTAAATCCGTGGGAGTTGATGAGGTCACCAAGTCATACAGGGGTGGGGGAGCTGTCACCTCGAGGCTACACGTGGCCCTCTACATCTCAAGTGTGGCCTTTTTACTGAATCCAAACTTCACAGAACAAGTCCCCTTAATAAAAGGATCTGTTTTGTAAAACTTGGACTTGGTCAAAAGGCTGCACCCAAGGACCTAGAAAATCACATATGGCTTCAAGGCTGCATGTTCTCCACCCCTGACCAAATGAAAGAGTATAGAGAAAGAAGAGAAGAAGGCTCTGGACAGAGCCTTGGGAGATGCCTACAGTTAGGGGGCAGGTCATGGATAAGGATTAAATTAGGGAGACTGAGAATGGATAGCCATAAAGGTAGAAGGAGAATGAAGAGAGAAATGTCATGAAAACTCAGAGGAGAGAGAGAGTATTGAGGAAGAGAGGGTATTGAACAATGTCAAATAATTCCCAGATCTAAGTCTACCCCTAAGAAAGGTCATGAAGGGTACTGAGAAACAATTAACAGATGATTGACAACTTTGAGAGAGCAGTTTCAACTGAGTGATGAAGTTAGAAACTGTTCTGCAAAGAATTGAGGAAAGGGCAGCTAGGCAGTGCAGTGGATAGAGCATTGGCCCTGAAGTCAGGAGGACCTGAGTTCAAATCCAGCCTCAGACCAAACACTTGACACTCACTAGCTGTGTGACCCTGGGCAAGCCACTTATCCCCAATTGCCTTAAAAAAAAATTGAGGAGTGAGAGTGTAGACAGCTTTTTGTAGGATTTTTACTGAGAAAGGAAGAAGAGATGTAAGAAACAGCTTGAAAGGATGGAGAGAGTTTTGTAAGAAATGGACTGTTTGAAGGCAGTAGGGAAGGAGGTTGGAGATTAAAGAAAAAAGGAGACGTTATTGTGGTGCTGAACTACTGGAGATGAGAGCAAATGGGATCAAGGTTATGTGTTATGGGGTTGGTCTTGGTAAGAAGATGGGCTACCTCTTTTTTGATCTAGACATGTGATTTCTTCTGAGAAGGGAGCTTCCCTCTAAAGAAACTTTCTTGACTAATGTAGACCTACAACTTCTCTGCAATTTATAGTGTTAGAGACTTGTTCAGGGGCACTGAGGAGTTAAGTGACTCACCCAAAGTCTTCTAGTGATTATGCTCAAAAGTAGGGTTTGATCTTAGGTCATCCTGGGTCTTGCTTACTTGTATTTTTATCCTCAGACCTTAATTACCACAGTGCCTGGCACACAATAAATGCTTTTTCATTGTTGTCATTTTTCAGTCATGTCTGACTCTTTGTGACCTTATTTGAGGTTTTCTTGGTAGAGACACTGGAGTGGTTTGCCATTTCCTTCTCCAGTTCATTTTACAGATGAGGAAACTGAGGCAAACAGGGTTAAGTGACTTGCCTAGGGTTACACAGCTATTAAGTGTCTAAGGCTGGATTTGAACTCACCAAGTTGAGTCTTCCTGACTTCAGATCCAGTGCTCTATCCACTGTGTCACTTAGCTGCCCAATAAATGCTTAAGAAATGTTTAATCAGGTCATATCATGCCTTGTCATTCTGGCATTGAGACCAGTTCTCTGTTTACCATGCCACCCTATGTCTTAGTTTATTAGCCCAGGATGGCTCTAATAAGGATCTTCTCAAAGTGCTGCTAAAACTGAGTCACCAAATGAATAAAGAACAACACTTGAAAGGACCAATAGGTGTCACCATTGTCTCCAAGAAAGAATTTAAGAACATGGCTCCACAAAAGCCCAATGAAGGCGGCTCTCAAGCCACGGCTCAAGGGGCCTGTGTGGTACCTGACCTTGAAACCCAACTGAACTAAAGCTGGCTGTGCCTCCAGATTCTGATAGCTGAAATCAAGGTGACTGCAAAGGAATCCCAGCTGAGACCTACCCAAGAAAATCATGGCTTAGATGCAAGAGGACCTGCTTTACAATACCATAGGAATAGGATGCTTGTCACATTGCCTAGGTTTTTAATGCTACCTGAGAAATCTATGGCTCTGGAATCTATGGAATTCAAGGTTGGTGGCTTTTCAACACCCTCTAGGCAAGTATCCTTACTCTAGAGGCAGCTAAATGGAACAACAGAATGAGTACAGGACTTGGAATCAGATAGACCTGGAATCCTGCCTCAGACATGGAATCACTTAATCTCTCTGCCTCAGTTTCCTCATCTATAAAATGGGAGTATTAATAATAGTACTTACTTAATAGGGTTGTTGTGAGGCTCAAATGAGATAACATATATAAAACATTTTGCAAACCTTAAAGCACTATATACATGCTATTATTATTGCTATTCTCCTCTTTTCTTCTTCTTCTTCTCCTCCTTTTCCTCTACTTCTTCCTTCACCTCCTCTTCTTCCTTCTCCTCTCTTCTCCTCCTCCTCCTTTTCCTTCTTCTTCTTCTTTTCTTCCTCCTCCTCCTTCTTCTCAGAGGCTAGTCCACCAGTTACTTGCAATACTGAAAACCTAAACAGACACACACACACATCAACAGAGATAGCTTCACAGAGAAGAAAACACTTGCCCTAGGCTTTAAATTATAGGTTCAACAGGCAAAGATAGGGAGAGAGGCCTTCTAGGCTTAGGAAACAGCTTGAACAAAGGGACAAAGGCACGAGAGCACAGTGCATTATTGGATTGCAAGTGAGGTGGAAAGTAATATAGTCTGGATAATGTTGTGTGACAAGGAGGAGTAATAAGACTGGAAAGGTAGTGTGGCTCCCACAGCAGAGGAATTTCCTTGAATGCCTTGACTTTTACTTGGGAGATAATGAAGAACTGAATTTTTTTTTTTAGCAGAGTAATGAATATCAACATATTAGAAAAGTTATTCTAGTAGCCTTACAAAGGACAGTTTAGAGGGCAAAGACCTCTAAAGACCTTAGAAGTGGAAAGACCTTTAAGGAGAATAATGCAATAGTTCGGTCAGGTGGCTAGGGACATGTACCAGGGTGGTGGGGAAAAAAAAACAGAGAGAAAGAGATAGATGAAAGATATTACAGAAGTGGAATTGACAAGATCTGGCAACTTATTTGACATAGGGGAGAAGGTAGAGCCAACTTCAATCCCAAGTTTATAAATATGGTAGACTAGATGGTTTGTGATGGTACCATAGTCAGAAAAAAATAAAACAAGAAGGGAGAGTAGATTTATAAAAACTTAATAAGATCCATTTTGGATATATTGTTTGAGGTTCCAGTGAGGCATGTAGGAAGAAAGGTCCTTTGAGAAGTTGGATATTTGGGGGCAGCTAGGTGGTGCAGGGGATAGAGCTCCGGCCCTGAAGTCAGGAGGACCTGAGTTCAAATCCAGCCTCAGACCAAACACTTGACATTTACTAGCTGTGTGACCTTGGTCAAGTCACTTAACCCTAATTGCCTGAAAAAAAAAAGTTGTATATTTGGTTCTGGATATAGAATAGGGCCTTAGGCTTTTGACCAACAGCTTGCAATGGAACAAGAGGAGCTCTCAGTTCATCATAAAAGATATCATTAATGCTTAGATATCTTGTCCATGTAAGTCTTGCCCAGAGCATCCTGTGAATATAGCTGAATGAAGGGGGAAAGACAGTAAACTTTGGCTATCAAAATGTCCTTTTTCTCTGCAGATAGATCCCATGGAGAAACTGTACCTAATTCAATTCTACTTGGAACCAGTAAGAATGGAGGAATGCAAAGTCTTAGAGATGCATCAGACAGAAACCATCTTTTTAATTTTATGTTTTATTTTGCCACATGTCTTAAGAAGAGCGAATTACAAGAATTTGCTACAGTAGGTCCATCTAGTTTAGTCTTCTGTTTCTGGAGTGCAACCAAGAGATGGTTAATATACTAAGATCAGAAGATGATTAATATAATAACATAGTAAGGCTGAACATTTAGAGCTAGAAGAGGCCTTCAAAGTCACCTAATCCAATCTCCATGAATCAGGAATAATAAAACTAGGACGCAAAGAGGGAAAGGCCAAGGTCACAAAGCTAATTAGTGGTTGGAAAGGAGGAGCATGCCAATGTCTTAGTACTCTAATCCAGTACTTTTTCCGTTATTATTATCACATTCTCTTCTTCTCCTTGTGGGTGCTGAAACAAAGGGAAAATTTGTCATCAACCTGGAAACTATAAATTCTTAGTCTCTATAGCAATACTTAGTATTAATCTTTGTCAGTATCAGAACTCAGATTATAATATATTCATAATTTATAATCATAAAGACACATGTTGAATTTGGGAAGTCATCAAATTGCATTCAGAGGATCATATATCTAGGATCAGAAGGGGAAAAAATGATCAGTTTCATTAGTTCCATGTTGGCCTTTTCAGTCTTGCTCTCCAGTTAATTTACATGGCAACCAGAGGGATTATGGGAATTGGAAAGAATAACCTCACCTCAGCTTCACCCACCTCCTTTGCATTTTTGTTGAGTGGTGTTCCAGGGTTGATTTGAAGGGAATGAAGGACTAGAACCCAAATACTATTATGTGAGATAAAACAAATCTGAGGTCATAATTCAGATACAAGTTTAAGACTGAGAGATCCTCAAATGGCACCAGGAGCAAAGGAGTTCAAAAGTCAGGGCCAAAGGTGGTAGAACTTCTGGCAGGCCTGTAAAGCCTATGCATTGAGTGGTGGTGGTGGGTGGGGAATGTCAGAATAGATGCATTTTCTTTGCTTAATTGCCGGTTGGTTAATTCATAGGAGTATAAATTTAGACTTAGAAGAAACCTCAGAGGCCATCCAGTCTGATTTCCTTATTTTGCAAATGAAGACGTGAGGCCCAGAGGAATTGATTGAATTTCACAGGTGGGATTTGAACCCAGGCTTTCTTAATTCTAGGTCCAGCACTCTAGCCATTACAAGATACTGGCTCTGCCTTGTTGAAAGCTAAGGGTTTTGGGCAAGATTTTATCTTTTGTTTTGTGCATTTATCTAATTGTTTTTGTTGATAGTTGTTACATTTATAACTTTTACAAAAAAATTAAATTTATCTTCTAATTTCAAAGAGTTCTGCCAGGTCTGGCATTCTGGGATGTAGAGATAAAGTATGTGGTTGCTCTGTTTCCTTCATGCTTTTACAAACATTCCTCAAAGGCCCTCCAAGTCTGCCTTTCTAGACTTGAGGCCTAATCTTTTTTTTTTTTTTCTTCTTGGGGCTCCCAGAATTCTCCAATAGCAATAAATGAAAAGATGGAGGAGAAAGTTGGAAGAGGGGATTCCAGCACAGTTACCGATTTAACAATTATTTCAGATCTGAGAGGAGTTAGACTGCACACTATTATACATATTTCTATCTAAGGATATGGCCAACAGCCAAGATTTTGTGCTGGTTTGTTTACAGTTGTTTGTTTGTTTTTCCTGAGTTCTCAGTGACAGATTATGTCATATGGTGTATATATACACCAAGCAGAGCTTTCCTACAATTATTAACTTCCAGATCAAAACACTCTTCTAGATAATTGATAATGATATGTAGGCTTGGTTTAACCTTGTTTAACTTATGAGACATAGACATAAGTTCAATTCAGCTGAAAAATACTCACCTCTAAGTGAGGACTCTTTGAAGGAAATGCAGTTTATCCAGTTTCTCTTGTTTCCAATCCATTTTACTTTATCTCTGCCAGATTAATCTTCTTCATGCCCAGGTTATAGCACACCATTCCCTTGGTCAAAAATCTTCATTGGCTCCCCATTCTTTTTCATGTTAACCTCAAAATCATTATATTGGCATTTGAAGTCCTTTACAATGTGATTTCAACCTTATCTCCCATTCATGTGTCCTATGCTGCAACCAAGCCAGATGTTTCCACTGACCCCTGAATATGAAATAAGCTTTCCTTCTTCTAAATCTTTGTTCATTCCCTTCCCTGTGCCTAGAATGCCCACCTTTATTCAACCACCTGTTGAAACCCTATCTCTCTTCTATGATTATAACTTAGATACCTCAATTTCCTTATATGTAAAATGAGGGAGTTGGGCAAGATGGCCTTTTTAATTCTTCTAGCTTTCTATGATCTTCTGAAAGAAGGAAACTTTTATTAAATGCCTACTATTTGCTGGGCACTGAGCTAAACTCTTTCATAAGCATTATCTTATTGGATCATCACAAAAGCCATGGGAAGTTGGTATTATTATCATCCCCATTTTATAGTTGGGGAAACAGAGGCAAACAGCAGTTAAGTGACTTAATAAAAGTCATACAGCTAATAAATGACTGAGGGCATGTTTGAACTCAAGTCTTGCTAACTCTAGACCCAGTGCTCTATCCATTATACCACCTAGCTGCCTGTGATTCTATGAAATACTGCCTCCTCTGTGTAGTTTTCCATTATTTCCTCCTAAACCCCTGGCCATGAGTGAGCCTTTTCTTCTCCTAACTTATATAATACCTTGAACCTCTCTTGTACACTTTAGCATTCAATCTGTAATATGGTAATTAGTCATTAAGGCAGCTAGGTGGCAGAGTGGATAAAGCACTGAGCCTAGAGTCAGGAAGACATCTTCCTGAGTTCAAATCTGGCCTCAGACACTTACTAGCTGTGTGTGACCCTGGGTGAGTCACTTAATCCTCTTTGCCTCAGTTTTCTTATCTGTGAAATGAGCTAGAGAAGGAAATGGTAAACCACTCTAGTATCTTTGCTAAGAAAACTCCGAATGGGAGTCAACAAGAATTGGAAGGACTGAAAATGACTAAACAATAACAAATTAGTACGTGTATCTTGGTCCCATCATAAACTACGAGCTTTCTGAGGGCAGGCACAGTGTAGTTTGGTAGTACTCAGCATCTGGAACAATGCTTTGCACACAGCAGGTGCTCAATAAATATTGTTAAACTTGAATAAATGGTGTTTAAAAAAAAGTAAGGCTATGCATTTTAATGAGATTTGATTTATCTATGCTATGTGGAGAGGACAGAACTTATCAGGAATGCTCTAGCTATTTGTGAGTGCCTTTAATTAACAGAACATTTGGAGCTTAACTATGTTATCTTTTATTGCCAATCAGTGATTATTCAAATAGGAATCCATTTCTTTCTTTATTGTCAAACCTAACATTAATTATGGGAGATATCAGCTGCTGTGATCTCTGTGTAAGAGATCATACTATATTAAAAGCCAGGCAGGGATTTCAATAAACTTTTCAGCAGTTTCTACACTGATCTTCAGGAAGAGATGAACCCTTCATTGTCAATCACACAGCAGCTTCAGGGGGCAAAATACCAAAGTCTTAACATATTCATTAATTAGTGCTCAGTCTCATTTTTATGATGTATCCTTCACAATATGTTCCGTTAATACACCATAGAATTGCGAGCATTATTGTTTTTATGC
The DNA here is from genome assembly GCF_900497805.2 of Vombatus ursinus. Taxonomy (NCBI): domain Eukaryota; kingdom Metazoa; phylum Chordata; class Mammalia; order Diprotodontia; family Vombatidae; genus Vombatus; species Vombatus ursinus. The sequence goes on from NW_020954585.1 coordinate 58,386,047, forward strand.
TTATTAGGCATATCCTGGTAGAAAAAAGAAGCATTTTAAATGAGATTAAATCTTATACATGTTTAATGTAGTGTTCTTGCAATTTAAAATGCTTCTCTATTAAAATAGCAGGGAGGAAAAATTGACTCACAGAGCCAGGATGTGAAAAGAATAGATCATGAGTGAAATGAATAATATATTAACTGAATAATCATATTGCTTCTCATATTAATAGTATAAATCACAATAATCCTGTGTCATCAGCAGAAATAAAAAGAGTGGATTTCTAGTCTTCTAGAACTGCATTCTGAGCTGAAAAAGCATGCAAGAGCAATGTATTTTGTTTTGTTTTGTTTTGTTTTTCAATTAGATCAGTAGGCTTATAATGAAAATGTTTAGATGGCATACTAGAGATTCAAGGAAAGCATAGCAAAAGTCACATTTCATTGACATTTTCCTTACAACAAGCCCTGTGAAGAAAGTAGTATAAGTAGACATCCCCATTTTACAGCCAGATTAAAAGACTTGCTCAAGGTCACTAGTAAGCAAGAGATCTGGGATTGAAAGACAAGTCTCCTGACTCCAATTAGAGCACTTAGAATCTTAGCTTTAGAGTTGAAAGGGCCTTAGTGGTCATCTAGTCCAACACTCTGCTTTCACAAATGTGGAAAGTGACTTGTGCAAGCTTAAGTCAACAAATCAACCAGCACTTATTAAATGCTTACTGTGGACCAGACACTGTGCTAAGCATTGAGTCACACAACTAATTAAATAGCAGAGTAGGGATGCACTGTTTTTGAAATCAGATCTCTTTGAGCCACATTTATTTATTTACAAGCAGTCTGCACAAGGTTTTGCAGGCTTAAGGATTGAGAAAAAGAAAGAAGTAAGCAATTTACTTACTATCAAAATTATTCCAGGTGGTTATTTTGGGTTACACACCTTTTTGTTACAGAATAAGAATATAGTAAGTTAGCTATTTTCCCCTGCCATTTCTACTGCACATAAACACTTTAGGTGATGAAGTCTGAGGCCCATTCAATCTCCTTCCACCATTTAATCTCAGCTCCTCTGATGCCAGATTCAGCATTCTTTCTACTATACTACGTTGCTGTCTCTGCAGCCTCTCACTCTCACATAGGGAGAGACACTTTCAATATAGACTTGGAGAGACTAGTAGGCAGACAAGAAGGGAAGCCAACATTCCATCACAACTAACCCAGCACTTCTTGTCCTTTTCCAGGCAGAGGAACACACAGCTAAATTTGCGGGGGCACACAAATGCCCAAGATGGGGGAAGCATTTATGTCCCACTCATCGTTTCTCTCCCATCTGCACCAATCACCTCATTCAAGTCCTACCAAACCCTTGACTAGCTATCTGTCATTCCTCATCCTCAAACATACAGTCTATGGGTGTACAGAAGGAACTGTAGGATAAGGGTGAATAGATTAGCAGACACCAGTCATCCCTTTTTCTCTTTCATTTATGGTCACTATCACCTGGAAACTTCTTACTGTAGTGGAAAGAGTAGTAGATATGTACTCAAAGGACTTGGATTCAAATTCTGGAAAGGAAATATGATGCAGAGCAGAGGTCTGAGCTTTCCCACTGAACTGAGTACCTGAGTTCTAATACTGTTGGACGAGTCACTCAAATTCTCTGAGTTTTAGTTTCCTCATTTGTAAAATGGGAGGATTAGACAAAACGACTCCGAGGTCTGTTCCAACCCTATCAATGATCCCATGATCCTTGCTTTCTACGTTACTTTGGACAAATCACTTAAGATTTCTTGTCCTCAATTTCTTCATTCATAAAATGAGTCAATCTGTAAAATGAGAACTAGTTGCTTGTTGCTTTTGAGCACCTTGAGTAGTTGGGTGGCACAGTCGGTAGAGTGCTGGACCTGGAGTCACAAAGGCCTGAGTTCAAATCTGGCCTCAGATACTTACTATCTGTATGACCCTGGGCAAGTCACTTAACCCTGTTTGCTTCAATTCCTCATCTGTCAAATGAGCTGGAGAAAGAAACGGCAAACCATTCTGGTATCTTTGCCAAGAAAACCCAAATGGGGTAACGAGGAGTCAGACACGACTGAAACAAATGAACAACGAGACAAGATGACCCCCAAGGCCCCATTTCTAGCGAGAAAGTTATTCCCATGGGACTGGAAGAAAAGGCAGGAGATGAGAAGTGGACAAAAGAGGATGGAAGTTGTTTTTGGCATCTAGAGTTGATTGTCAACTAAACTCAAAAGAAGCAACTTTTAATCTTTTCTGCCCTCTCCCTGCATACTTAGTCAGATAGATTCAGTTAATCAATTAATACTCAATTATTATCAAATGAGATAATATCTGTAATTTACTTACCATGGTGCCTGGAACATAGTAGGCTCTATAGAACTACCTACTCCCTTCTCTTTCCCTATTATGTGCCAGGCTCTGTGCTAGACAGTGGACATTTAAAGACAGAAATGAAAGAGGCCCTGCCTTCAAAGAGCTTACATTTTGATCAGGGAAAACAACATGTACTCAATTATCTACACACACAACATGTACAGACAGACAGACACACGCACACAATATATATGTTGTTGTTCAGTTGTTTCTATTGTATCTAACTCTTTGTAACCCCATTTGGGGTTTTCTTGGCAAAGATACTTGAGTGGTGTGCCATTTCCTTTCCAAATCATTTTATAGATTAGGTATTTGAAGAAGCAGGGTTAAGTGACTTGCCCAAGGTCACACAATTGGTATCTGAGGCTGGGTTTGAACTCAGAAAGATGAGCCTTCCTGCCTCTAGGCCTGGCACTGTATCTACTACACCACCTAGCTCATATATACATGTATATAGGTATGTAAATAAATATATGTATACATACATGCACATGTACATATATGTACACAGATATACATGCACACACACATGTGCACACAGAGATACATAAACTTCCTAAACCTCTGTCTCATTTAGGTATCTGATTTCTGTGGAAACAATGGCTGTTAGCTATAAGACAGATCAGATTTGCAAAGTGATTCAAAAATCTGGAACCTTATTCTTCTGGGATAAATGGGGAGTAGGCTCTAAGCAAAGTACCCTAGGCTTGTACAGTTTTCAGGTGTCATTTAGGTTTAAAAAAAAGAAAGAAAAGAAAATCCAATTTGGAGCTGAAAAAAACCCTTTTGTAGCTAGTTACACTGCAATACATCAGATTCCTACCAACATTTTGGAGACCTAATACCTCCTTACAACAACAGTCTAGGGATTGAGTTTGGGGTATGGAATGAGGAAAGGAAGCTGAAGGATTTCCTCTCTCTTTGCTTTCCTCTTCCACTCTCTTGCCTTCTGTTGCTTAAGGAATTAAGGAATTGTAAAGTGGAAAAGAAAGGCCTAGTGAATGGAGTTCTGGACTCAGAGTCAAGAACTGGATTCAGATCCCACCTTACTAACTGTGTGACCCTGGGCAAGTCACTCATCCTCTCTGAGCCTCAGTTTCTTCATTTGTAAAATGTGCATAAGGCTATCTTTGCAAGGATATAGGAAGAATCAAATGAGATAGAACATGTAAAACTCTTTGTAAACCTTAAAGTATCAATGTGAATATAACAACAATAATAACTATTGTTATTAGCATCATTACAGAAGAGAGTAAAGCAGAAGTAGTTTGTACCTATTCCAATATGGAAGAAAATAATTTAAAACCACTCAAGAAGAGGTCTTGTCCTCCACCCCTAACTTCCACCCTAATCCCTACACCAAGCTGTGCTTGTTATAACAATGGCCTTTATTACGGCTTTATTATGATTAGGGGCTTACCTATCTGACCATTATTTTATTTGCTGGATCTTCATCCTAATCACACCCCCTAACTGTGGATGTCCCAAAGAACTCTGTCCTGGGCCCCCTTCCCTTTTCTCTCCTCACTCGACTTTAGAGAATTCATCAGCTTCCGTTTAATTAGCATCTCTGTGTAGATGACTCCCAGATCTATACATCCAACCCCAGTCTCTCTTCTGAGCACCAATCTCACATCTCCAGTTGCCTGTGGAACATTTCAAACTGGATGGCCTTTAGGCATCTCAATCTCAATCTGTTCAAAATGAAATTAGTTATTTTTTTCCCCAAACTCTTCCCTCTTCTGAGCTTCCCCATGACTGTTGGAAGCACCACTATTCTAGGTTTACAGCCCTGGTGTCCTACTCAACTCCTCACTTTCACCCTGCATATCCAATCAGTTGCTAAATCTTGCCATTTATGCCTTCACAGCATGTCTTCCATAGATTCCCTTCTCTTCACTCACATGGCCACCTCCCTGACTTAGACTCTCATGACCTACTGTCCAGACTTTTGTTTGATCTCCCCTCCTCAAGTCTGTCCGTACTCCACCCCATCCTTCATTCAGCCACCCAAGTGATTTTCCAGAAGTATAGGTCTGATCACTCCCCCTATACAATAAACTCAATAACTCCTCATTTCCTTTACAATAACCTCAAAAGTCCTCTGGTCTGCATTTAAAGCTCTTCATAGCCTGGCTCCTTTCTATCTTTCTAGTGTTCTTCATTCTGCTCCCCTCCATGCACTCTATGTATGATCCAACCATATTGGCCATTGTTGTTGCTTTTAAGACTTATATCAAGCACCTTTTGTAGGCCCCCTAGCTGCTAATAACAACCCTTCGATTCTACTTTATATTTATCTTTTATAATATTATTTGTATATTTTATCTCCTCCATTATAAGGCAAGCTCCTTGAGGATAGGGATTATTTTTGCTTTTTATTTGTATTCCCATTACTTTGCACAGTACTGGTACAGAGTAAATATTTGATGTTTGTAGACTGACTGCAAATAATAGAGTGTGAGGCTTAGGCTCAATGTGATTCTTTATTTATTTTTTTGCTTTTTTTTGGTGAGGCCATTGGAGTTAAGTGACTTGCCCAGGATCACACAGCTAGTAAGTGTCAAGTGTCTGACATCAGATTTGAACTCAGGTCCTCCTGATTCCAAGGCTGGAGCTCTATCTACTGTGCCACCTAGCTGCCCCTCAATGTGATCCTCAAGTTGTTGTTCAGTCATTTTTTTCAGTCGTGTCCAGCTCTTTGTGACCCCGTTTGGGGTTTTCTAGGCAAAGACATTAGAGTAATTTGCCATTTCCTCCTCTAGCTCATTTTACAGAGGAGGAAACTGAAGCAAACAGGGTTAAGTGACTTGCCCAGGGTCACACAACTAGTAAGTGTCTGAGGCCAGATTCGAACTCTGTAAGATCTTCTGACTCCAGGCCTGGAACTCTATCCACTTCACCACTTAGCTGCCCTGTTATAACTAATACCTTTCATTAATTGCCTGTATGTCTATGACTATAAATGGATGGAAGAAACCTCAATGATCATCTTGTGACCAGGAGCTCTTCATCTGGGTCCTTAGATATATATGAGGGGCTCATAGGTAGATTTCAAGAGATCTCTGAGCTTGGATGATATAAAAATAATTTTCATTGATTTCTAACTGAAATTTAGTATTTTCTTTAATTCAGAGAAAAGGTTGATGGGCTTCACCAAACTGCCAAAGGTTTTCATTACACACAAAAAGGTTAAGAGCCGCTGATGTAGTCTGGCCCTTGATTGGTTGTTGTTCTTCATGCTCGAACAGGACCAAAATGACATCACTATTTTAGGGTCAAGTCTGATCCTGATTTAGTCTAAACTGAATGATGACTCCTTTCTCCAACTTTCTCAGCAAATTGTAGTCTAATCCCTGCTTGAACACCTCCATTTTTCAAAAAGGACTCACTATCTCCTGTGTTAGTCTTTTCTATTGTAAACAGCTTTATTTTTCAATAGCTTTTGTAAGATGCTCTCTCATAATAAGTAAAATGGAATGCCTTATTAATTTGTATACTGATTGGCCAGCAGAGCATATTATTATCCTATCCCATCCTCTCTGTGTTTTCTAAGGATCAATGTAGCTTCTAGCCAATTTTATACATTTTTTTTTAAACTTGGGTTTCTAAAATCCTTTGTGGCTTGGACTAAAACCAATAGTAAATCAGGTGAGATTTCTGTTTACATAGATGGGCAGAAAAGTAGGGTGATGGAATGAGAAGATAGCAGGCTTTTTAGGCTTTTAGAAGACCAAAGTTGTGAAGACTATCCCAAAGGACTCATGACGAAAAATGCTGTTTACCTCCAGAGAAAGAACTGATGTCTCAATACAGACCTTGTTTCTTTCTCTTTTTTTCTCTCTCTTCCTTCCTTCCTTCCTTCCTTCCTTCCTTCTTTCCTTCCTTCCTTCCTTCTTTCTTTCTTTCTTTCTTTCTTTCTTTCTTTCTTTCTTTCTTTC
>NW_020954585.1:58392372-58401003 GCF_900497805.2 Vombatus ursinus
TTCTTTCTTTCTTTCTTTCTTTCTTTCTTTCTTTCTTTCTTTCTTTCTTTCTTTCTTTCTTTCTTTCTTTCTTTCTTTCTTTCTTTCTTTCTTTCTTGTACAAAATGACTAATATGGAAATGTTTCACATGACTGCACATGCATGACCCATATCAGATTGCTTACCATCTCAGGGAGAGGGGAAGAAATGCAGTTAGGGATAGAATTTGGAACTCAAAACTTTAAAAAAACAAATGTTATAAATTGGTTTTATATGTAATTGGGGAAAAATAAAATAATATTTTTTAAAAAAGGGGAAGACAAAAGTTAGCGAGACTATGGCAAAAGGCTTATGCTTTGGGTAGCTTTCTATATTTAGCTGAGTGTTTTATCGTGTCTGGATTTTCTGTGTTTCCTTAATAACCATTGATGGCTAAAGAGCTACCATGGTTCTAATGGACATGGTCCTGAGTTTATTAATTCATTGATCAAAAAGGTCAGAAACCACATATGAGAAAGCAAGGAGGCCGGAAGTAACTGCTCAACCAGAAGGTTTTCTATTTTTCCTTTCATTCCTCCTGCTAAGAGCTTCGAAATAACAAGCTGCTAGAAGATCGCTTCTTATTGCACTCTAAGTACTTTCCTATTAAACAGCAAATAAATTACATTTGGATTTCTTTTTTCAGCATCTTGACTATTTCATCCATTATTTCTGGTTGATTTGAGGAGACTATTAAGTGCCTTAATTTCCAAGGGGAAGAAAAGAACCGATAAATTGACTCCTCACTTCTATCTGACTGGCTACTTCCTTAATATGTATAATTGTGCACTTAGTAAAGCTATCTATTCATCATGTCATCATAAGTCAGAAGGATCATGGGATCATAGATTCTAAGTTAGGTCCAGAGAGTTGAAGCAATTTGCCCAAGGTCACATAGTAAGTAGCAAAGTTGGGTTTAAAATTCAAAACCTCTAAAAGTAAATCCAATGCTCTTTGCATCAGACCATGAAAAATCCCTGGTACTACAGGTGCAAGATCTGTATGCTTGATCAAGGACTTACAAACATCTGATTTACAAACATGACATCTGTTTGTGAGAACAGCTGGTCAACAATGTGCATTCTTATCTCGCTAGTGCTGCCTACTACAGTGACTGCCAGGGGGATTTCTCTCTCACTAGCAGGGACTAGCCTTGGCTTTGTGCATGCATATGTGCATGTGCGTATGGTGGTGAAAGATCATAGGGATCATAGAATTTAGAGTTGGCATGGATTTTAGAAGTCATCTAATTTAATTTTTTTATCTTATGTTTTTCTAGCTGTTTTTAGTCATTTTTCAGCAGTGTCTGACTCTTCATGACCCCATTTGGGGTTTTCTGGGCAAAGATACTGGACTGATTTGCCATTTCCTTCTCCAGCTCATTTTACGGGTGAAGAAACTGAGGCAAACAGGATTAAGTGATTTGCCCAGGGGCACACAGCTAGTAAATGTCTGAGGCCAGATTCGTGCTCAGGTCTTCATGACTTCAGGCCCAGCACTCTATCCATAGTGCCATCTAGCTGCCTTTCTCATCTAACAGAGGGGACCAAAGAACAGAGAAATAAGTACCCAGAGTGTGAGTTTTAATTTAGAATACATATGCTTCAGTTACATTTTTCATTAAACAGGCTTCTGTGGGTATATTCTGTGAGCCATAATTTATTATGGTCTTTCTATAGAAAAATGTGTTTCAAAACAACTGACTTTTGGGAGCAACTTAGTGGTAAATTGAGGACTGTTTCTATAAATTGATAAATGACATATCTCTATTTTTTTTTACTATATCTACTCCAGTAGGATTCCTTTATTCAGAACAACCAATGTTCTTTGAAAGTTACGCTTTCAAATATTTCAATATTTCCTGCCTATTACTTGTAAGTGAAATGCTATCATGGTTTGGATCTAGTTAACTGAGGTGCTTGGGCTTCATCTTCTTTTCCTTTCACCTCTATAGAGGTGAATCTTTAATCATCTTTAATGCTTCATGAACTTTATTCTCCTAAAAGGCTCCTAAAATATTCCATACTCACCCCACCCATGGCATATCTCTCTTCTCTTCTTTCTAGTCCCTCTCCTGTCCTATCCTGTCGTTTCCTCCCCTTTCTTGCCCATATTTCTCTTTCCTCTCCCCACCCCTATTAAGCCTACCAAGTACACTATGTTAATGAGTCCCAATGAGGCTACCATGTGTCTAGAGTTGCCATTTCAGCTTTGGCAGAAGAGAAGTCCTGAAATGCTTCTGGCAATATTTGGTTCTGCTAAAACCTAGTCTGCCTTTCTGTTTCCATGGAAATGACACTCTTGGTTATGGCTTTTATGGAGATTGCTGCCTTAATGTGCCTATTTGCTGTGGCAAATAATGGCACCATGATACACAAGGTCAATCAAAACAATGTCTAAATTTGGAGGGGGAAAACATGAGCAGAAATAAGCTTCTTTTCTCTACTTCTCATAAACCCTAGTTCTTTTAAAGATAAGTTTTTTTTAAAATGATATTGATATCTTTTGGTTTTATATCACCTACATTTCCCAATCCATTCCTCTTCTCTCCATCTGGAGAATAATCCCTATAATTAAGAAAAAAAAAGAGGGAAAAACCCAGTTCAGCAAAACTAACTAACATACTGGAAAAGTCTTTCTATCTCTACAAAGATGTGCAGGGGAAGTGCCTTCTTTTATGTCTTCTTTGGGGCCAAGATTGATAATTATAATCTTGCATCATTCAGTTTCAATTATTTTGTTGTTGTTCTTTCAATGTAGTCATTGTGTATGTTTTTTTCCTGGATTTGCTTACTTTATTTGGTACCCGTTCTTGTAAGTCTTTTTGTGCTTCTTGGGATTCATCAGATACATCATTTCTGGCAACTCAGTAACATCCCATTACATTCATGCAACACAACCTGAAATAAAGGTCTTTTCAAGTGACCTTAAAGTGTTTATACACAATATAGTATCTCATTTATTTAAATAATGCCAATTGTGGCATTAAGGGAGGCAAGTGGAAAGAGCATTGAACTGGAAATCATATCTGGGTTCTAACTTGCCATGTGACCTTGAACATCACTCTTCCCTGGGTCAACAGTTTAAGAAATTTTCCAACATTTCCTTGTCTGTAAAATGAGGGGTTTGGACTACATGGCCTCTGAGATTCCTTTCACTTCTAAATTTATGACCTTGTCTTAGATTTCTATGATTCAATAATTCTAAGACACTTAGAAATTATAATGAATTAACAATGAGCTTGAGAGGGTAATTTACCTCAGTAATGAATAAGAATTCAAAAAAAATTGGACCTCTGATTCATATGTATGGGAAACTCCCAATGAAAAAATCAACACTGATATAAATCAGCAATTTATCTATAACTTACAGTCTAAGATAATTGCTTGGGGGTCCTGAGGGGTCAAGTGACCTGCCCATGGTCACATAACTAGTATAACACAGAGACAGAACTGGAGCCCCATTCTTTCTAATTCCAAAGCCAACCTTCTATCTACTTACATACTTAAGACTTTTTTAGTCTTAGAGAATTACTGAGAGTACTGAAAGGTTAGGTGATTCGCCCAGGGTAATACAGCCAGTATGTATCAGAGGCGGGATTAGAACTCAGGTCTTGGTGTCTTCAAGGCTAGCCTCTATCACACTGCATCCTAGGAAATACATTAGGGAAAATATCAAGAATATTAGCTGATACATTGGTAACCACTGGTCTCTTGAATAAAGCAGATGGAAAAAATTCTGGCCAGGGAGGGTGTGTTGTGGGAAAATTTTCCTGGAAAAAAATGGCAAGGTTTACATAGCACATTAACACTGCCCAGATGAGACAGTGGCAGAGCAAAGGACATGCCAGTTCCCACTGATACCACTTAGGCCAAACCTACTTCCCAGACAACAGATCTCAGGGAGTTGGCAAGAAGCCACTGCTTCAGTCTGAGGTTACACTGCTGGAAGCAGTACAAGATGAGCAAGGAATAGAAAAGAGAAGATGTGAATAGATACATGAAAAGAATGTGGTCTCAGTAGGCACGTTAACATGTTTTTAAAAAGTGATAGAAATTTCAAGTTAACTATCTCATCTATGCTCCGGTGATAGCAGTTATTTTTCTTCCTCCAGGGAGGTATAATACTATTTAAATCCTCTACAAAGTCTACTCCAATGCAGTGACCTTGGGCAAGTCACCTAACCTACTAAACAAGAAATATCTTTTATCCAAATGACTTTTCAGAGTGGACAAAGCACTGACAAATGTTATCACATGTGATCTGCAAAAGAACCCTCTAGGGTATGCTGAGAGGTAATTAATACCAAGATGAGGAAAGGGGAATGCAAAGAAATGAAGTGACATGTTCAAGGTTAAGGCTGTTTTTTTCTACTACACCAGAAATATCAAACACAGGGTGCCCTCCAAAACCAGATTAAAATGTAATTGGGAAATGTTTAACAAAATGAATGAAGATGCAATAAAACGCCTTTGTTGTTCAGTTATTTTTAGTTGTGTCCAACTGTTTATGACCCCATTTGGGGTTTTCTTATCAAAGATACTGGAGTGGTTTGGGATTTCCTTCTCTAGCTCATTTTACAGATAATGAAACTGAGGCAAATGGGTTAGGAGACTTGCCTAGGGTCACTTGCCCAGGTAGGAAGTGTTTGAGGCCAGATTTGAACTCATGAAGTTGAGTCTTCCTGACTTTAGACCCAGTGCTCTATTCACTGATCTACCTAGCTTCCCATAATGAAATACAGATGTTAATTTGTGATTTTCTAAGTCAATATTCAGCCTGTAGGGGTCTATTTCTAGTTTAGTTTGATAGTTTGATGGTACTGTACTATACCACATTAAAGTGAGAGTGGAGGGGGGCTGCTAATTACTGCACATATGGTCAGTGACAGAAAAGTCATCCTGACCTATCTTTCCATCCTCATTGTACAGCTAGGTTCTGATTAGTATCAATAATAAATCATATGAAGGGTTTTCATGTATTACAATTCACACTATTCAAAGTTGTAATTATATACAATATAGAAATTGGTTTTAGCACAGTGGAAATGCATAGTACAAATTTGTATGATACAACCACTTCAGGGGATTCAATAGTCATACTGATAGAGATTAAGAGTCACCAATAGAGACAGTAATTAATAGGGAGAGGTTACTTTACTTCTTGCATTCTGTGGTCCAACTTTTGTGCTGGCCATTCTACAGACCTATAATATACTCCTTCCTCACTTCTACTCCATAAAATCCCTCTCTTCCTTCAAGAGCCCATTCAAGCACCACCTTTGATATTAAGCCTTTCCTTATCTCACCAGATGCTACTGATTTCCCTGTCTACTGCCTTATGTAATGGGAGGACTGGGCAACACTCTGGAGCATTTGCAGACATTGCTTGGTTCCAAGCCAATATATGGAACTTGAGTCAAATATTGGCCTTGATGACTCAAGGTTACTAGAATAACGGAAGTTTTCTGAATGGTTTCTGAGTTATAAGGACTGATGACTCATATATTGCCAAGTCAGAAATGAGTGTGGATACAAAAGATTTGAGTAGATGATTCTCTCTCTCTCTCTCCCTCTCGGTAGTTTTGATGACATGTGAGGAAGACTGCTATGAGTTACCAGCTTGGGGAGGATATGTCATAAGCTGTGTTATCTCCACATGGCCTCCATGTGTCCATAAATATATGGTAGCTGTTTATCTTATGTTTAATATTTACTGATCTTAGATAAATGAATAGTCTGACATAAGATACTCGGGTGCCAGTTGAGACCAGGAGATCCATCAAAGCCATAAGAGGACCCTCTCAGCAGCAATTAGATTTGGTAGTCAGAGGAAACAAATCTGGTGGAGACTCAGTGAAGCCAATGAGTGACCTACTTAATCCACACAATAGTGGATTGACCCATCCACTGAGATGCAGCTTCCTTGCAAGGCAATACTCCAACTTGACCCAAAACAAATTTAATGGGCAATCTTCAGAAGGAGAAAAGGACTTCTGGGGCTAGGAGTCACATGTTCCCTATATTTGTGCTTTTAGGTTGTTCCCATTGTCCCCAGGGATCATATGTGTACAGAAAGGAGAGTACATTGCTGGTTTGGTGGACATTGAGTAACTTCTGTCTTTCTATATCTTCTCCATAAATGCCTTCTTGTAAAAGCTAATGGATGCCAACTGGTTGACCAATATTATGGGTCACAATGAGTGGGGACTCCAAAGGAATAGTACTGGAAACTTCAACTCTTCATAGTTACGACTAGAACCCTGAAGAAGAATAGTGGTCATCGCACTTTGCAGAACCTAACATGCTAGCCTAGTGTGAATTGAAGCATGAGCCCAGAGTGGGTGCTACACTTATATTTCATTACTTGGTATTCTTTTTATATTTATTCTGTATATATTTATGTGGGGTCATGAAGAGTCAGACATGACAGAAAAACAATATACATGCATAATATGTCCTTGTTGACTCCCTTGATAGAATGTAAAGTTCTTAATAGGAGGGATTGTTTTATGCTACATATTTGTTTCCACTTCCTAGCATAGTAACTGGTACAGAGTAGGTGCTAGATAAATGTTGCTTTTATGATTGATACATTAAAAATATACTCACAGCAATACTTTCAAGGCAGCTAAGTGGCACAGTGCATAGAGTGCCAGGCCTGGAGTCAGGAAAATTCATCTTCCTGAGTTCAAATCCATCCTCAGACACTTAGCAGCTATGTGATCATGGGTAAGTCACTTAACCCTGTTTGCCTCAGTTTCCTCACCTGTAAAATGAGCTGGAGAAGGAAATGGCAAATCACTCCAGTTCCTTTGCCAAGAAAACCCCAAATGGGGTCATGAGGAGTCAGATACAATGGAAACGACTGAATAACAACAAAGCAATAAAATAGAAGCTCCCTGAGAGTAGTGGTTACTTCATTTTCTTATTTTTGTAACTCTGGGACCTTGTAGTGTCAGAGGTATATGTTTCCTTATTTTTTCCCACATGATCTCTATATTTTTTCACTCTCTCTATTGATGACAGAGATGTTGTATTATAAGTCTTCTTACTATGTTATTTCATTTAAAAAAATGTCTTTTCACTGAAATAGTGTCCTCAGAATGACTATAAAAATGTAAACACATCAGCTTGTAACTATAAATTAGGAGGGTACCTTCAAGCACTACAGACAAAAATACCAAGACATAGAGAGTGAGGAGAAATTTCTGGGAACTGCTATTTTGATACCAGGCCTGGTATCAAACTTGAAAGAAAATCCTGTGATCTCGGAAAAGGGCAGTATAAAGACATCAACATCTCTAGAAGTTGGAGAGTGCTACGAAGTAAAATGAAATCATAGTTGAGGCATACAAGTCTAATGTACACAAAAATATAAAGCATGCTATTGGATTGCCCATGATCTTAGTCATCAGGAGAATGCTCACTAAGGTGACCAGGGCTTTGTCCCTGGGTGCTGAAATCTAGAGAGTGCCAACAGCAGAATTCTAAGGTAGTTTCTTTTTCCTCCCCTTCTCTCCACATACCCCGTGAGTTCCCAACCACTCCCACCTCTCCCACCCCACACCCCGGCTGATATCCTCTTGCCCTAGACACAAAGATTACTAGTTATAGCTCTGCCACCTATTAATCTTACAACTTTTTGTCACAGAGATATTTTTCATTTTATTCTACCAGGAATTACTTTCAAGGTAACAGCTCAAATTCTACAATGGAAATTAATATTTAAGCATTTCATTAAACATATTGATAAGGATTAGAGTTACAGAGGAAGGTGGGGAACATATATGTACATATATACAAATATTTACACATGTATATATGTATGTAATTGGGGAAAAAATGAAGTATTATATACAAAATAAAACATATTGTCCAGAAACGAACACAACATTCCAGATATGTTATTGGATCAGAGCACTTTTTTCTATAGCATGGGTGGGGAACCTGTGGCCTTGAGGCCACATGTGGCTTTCTAAACCCTTGGGTGCAGCCTCTTGACTGAGTCCAAGTTTTACAGCACAAATCCTTTTATTAAGGTGATTTGTTCTGTGAAGTTTGGATTCAGTCAAAGGGCCACACTTGAGAACCTAGAGGGCCACATGTGGCCTTTGAGGCTGCAGATTCTCCACCCCTTTTCTAGAGAAAACTCTGACTGCATAATAGACATGATTTCTCTGAAAGAAACCAAAAGAAATTATCAATGTAATAAATGCAGGAGAAGACAAGGAGTTAGTGAATACTTATAATTAAATATAAAACACATTGAGCATTTTCCCTATTTATATTCCCATTTCTAATTTTCTCAGTAGATGTACCCATTTCACTTGGGGCCTAGCAGGTAGAGTGCTGGACTTACGGTCAGGAAGACTCAGGTTCAAATCCCATATATGAAACTAGCTGTGCAATGATGGGCAAGTCTTGATAGCTAAGTCCAAAAGAAAATGGGCCTTATCAGGAGGTAGTAAAAGCTAGCATAAAATAGGTGCTTAATAAACTATAAGGAGACAGATTGGGTCTTGTCAGGAATGAAATAAAAGATGACTTTCCCTTCCTTCCTTCCTTCCTTCCTTCCTTCCTTCCTTCCTTCCTTCCTTCCTTCCTTCCTTC
>NW_020954585.1:58401013-58452528 GCF_900497805.2 Vombatus ursinus
TTCCTTCCTTCCTTCCTTCCTTCCTTCCTTCCTTCCTTCCTTCCTTCTTTCCTTCGTATTTGTGTCCCTAGTTTCTTCCTTGCTTCTTCCTTTCTTACATTAGGTTTTTTTAAATTTTGAATTCCAATTTCTCTCCCTCCCTCCAGCCTCTCTCCCATATTGCTTAGGAAGTCAAGCAATATGATACTTACCAATTATACATGTGAAGTCATGCAAATCATATTTCCTTATTAGCCATTTTTTTTAAAAGTGAGAAAAATAGAGTGAAAAACAATATGCTTCAACCTGCACTCAAGAGTTCATCAGTTCTCTCTCTGGAGGTAGATAACATTTTTTATCATGAGTCCTTTGTAATTGTCTTGGATCATTGTATTCACCAGATTGCATAGCCTTAGATCTAAACAAGAAGATTTTCTAGTCTTTCTTAGGAATCTCTTCTAGAAGGAGAAATCAAAGCTACAATAAGCAGATGAAAAAATGCTCTGTTGATTGGTTGCAATATTGTTACTGTATACAGTGTTCTCCTAGTTCTGCTTATTTCACTTTGTATAAGTTCCTATGTCTTCCCAGGTTTTTCTGAAACCATCTCCCTCATCATTTCTTGCAGTATTCTACCACAATTATATACCATAGCTTGTTCAGCCATTCTCTACTTGATGAGTATCCCCTCAATTTCCAATTCTTTGCCACCACAAAAAAGAACTGTTATAAATATTTTTGGTATATATAGGTCCTTTTCCTTTTCTTTTGATTTTTTTTTCACTATGCAAACCTAGTAGTGGTATTTTTTGGGTTAAAAGTTTTTTTTATAGTTTTTTTTTATAGTTTTATAGCATTTTGGGCATAGTTTTAAATATTTCTCAAAAAAGTTCTCCAAAATGGTTGGACAAGTTCACAATTCCACCAACAGTGTAATAGTGTACTTATTTTTCCAGATGCCCTCCACCATTTGTTATTTTTCTTTTCTGTCATTTTAGCCAGTCTGGGAGGTGTGAGGTAGTATCTCAGGGTTGTTTTAATGTGCATTTCTCTAATTATTAGTGATTTAGAACATTTTTTATGTGACTACTGATAGCTTTTATTTCTTCTTGTAGGGGAGATTCCTAATAAAGACTAGATAACCTTCCTGTTTAGCTCTAAGGCTATGTGAAATTAAATAAGTAATTTTTTAAAAAAATAATCAGGCCAACAATTTAATATTTAAATTTTTTAAAAAACTGATCTTTGGGACAAGATATTTATCTTTAGAGTTATTCAATGTTTTCAGATATCAAAATGGGTTTCTTATTACTTTGTAAAGCTTTCAAATATAATTTAGACCCTCCTTGACTGAGATCTTAGGACAGCTCAGCAAAATGTAACCTACTCAGAGCCCTGTTCTTTACCTACCATCATGGTTTTCTGAGGTTCCATTCTGGAGAACCTTAACTTCTCAATAGGGGAGGTACACTTCCCAATTTTTACATTCATTGGATCATCATCCTCACCTCACCTTTTCTTAGAACAATCTTATTTTTGGCTCTAGTCTACGATTTTCCCAAAAGGGTAAGGAAAGTAGAAGAGGTATCTAATATGAATTAGGTCTAGGACAGACCCAGGTATACAGACACAGTGTACACTAATAGAACAATTTTAACAGGATTCAGAAAGCCAACTTATAGCTAGATTATAATACACTAGGAGACTGGTAGAAGCTTCATCAAGGCAATATAGTTTGGCACTTCTGTTAATTAGCTGTTTCACACTTCAGCTCTACTGAGCATAGCATGATATAAGTATAATCTTCTTTTCCAGTTGCCCCACTCTCTGAAGCTAACTCCTTATTACCAGCCTCCTGCTGCTTCTGCTCTTTTTGCAACCACAATCAACCATTCTGGTGGTATGGCCACTGCCTTGCTGGCTCCTGAAGACCTCACGATCTCCTGAAACTCTCAAAGTCACCTAACCTGGTCTATCTCAAGGTTAAGGCTCAGTCATCTAGAGGGAGATGAAAATGCAAGAAAAGACAAGCAGCACCACCCCAGATATAGGCTTGCTTGGGTAGAACCCATACTTATGGCAATATGAGGCCATATTGAGGATAAGGCATCCACTGCTCCTTCTACCTAGCTCTTTGGGATTCAGCTGTAAATAATCCTCATGCTTCAAAGTTATAAAGGAAAAAGAATAAGGGATGGGTCACTGCTTTAAGATACCTACAGAGTTCCAGCTTAGTGAACAATTGTGGGAACCAAACCCAGTTATGAGTCATAAAAAGCAGAAAGCATGCAGTAGATATCTGCATGGGCCCAAGTATTTATGTCGTCACAGGAATGATGAGTAAACCAGAGCCCAAAAGAGTGGAGGGAGGGCATCTGTTACAATCAGTTTCTTTGTTCTGTTGCCATTTGGCTGCAGATAGTTAAGTGCAATTTCTATAGCACTAGACTTGAGTCAAAAGACCCAAATCAGAGTTCCAGATCTATCTCTTAACTAATTCTATTAATTCTATGACTCTTCTAAATGATGATTTCCTTATCTGTAAAATGGGAAAAAATAGATTCATGTTATATACCTCACAGGTCTGTTATTAGTAAAGTGCTTTGTAAAACTCTCTCTCTCTCGTATGTATGTATATGTATATATATGTACATATATACACATACACACATATACATGAATTGTAAATAAAGCTATTTGTATCATTTATGCACTGGTTAATCCATAGTTATGTCTAAAGAGGGTTGTTTTCTCCCAGAAGCTCTGGGCAATCAATAGATCTGATTATATTTATTTCCTTAGTACCCGTGAACAGAAGAATATATTCTGCTCTTTTGCCCAAACCCAATCCCTACACCTTACTTTTGACATTCTATAGAGTCAGGAGCAGGAGGAAAGCTATGGATGAAGATGATGATGATGATGATGATGATGACTGGGCCTTCCTATCTGACCCAGGAAGGAGGTTCAGGTGATGGACCTGATCCTACTATTGATTTTCACAGGAACTTTGACCTGCTGTTTTCAACCTGGACTGGTTCAATTCTCCTTAGCCAACTTGGTTCCCTCCTCCTCTCCCCCATGGATTCCATCAATCCCCTCTCCTCCAGCTTTTAGAAGCTTGCCATCTTGATGCCAGACTTAGTGAAGACATCTATTAGCAGTTCAGGACCCCTGAGCCTGGGAGATCCAAAAGTTTAGGTCTCAGTCTCCCTAGTAGCTTATTCCACCACACCCAATCATAAATTAGGATGTCCAAACTAGAAGTAATGGGTGTGGAAGTTGCAGAGGCAGATTTAGGCTCAAAGAAAAATCTCCCTACAATCGGAGCTATCCCAAAGTGGAATAAGCTCTACTCCCTCAGTATGTATGAGGATCCAGAGATTTCAAGCAAAGTGTGGATGACTACTTGTCAAAGATATTGGAGAAGTGATTTATTTTAGGGCACCAGTAGGACAAGACATGGTCCCTTCCAGTTCTGAGATTCTGTGCTTCTGTGGGTGGGATGTTATAGACATGTTTCAAGGGAGGACTCCATCTGTTTGAGATTAGAGGAGAGAAAGCATTATTGGTCTCCTGATGTGTACAAAAGGACCTAGAGGAGTGCTGGAAAGCTTCTTTCTGGTTTCTAATTCACTTGCTTGAGAATTAGGATTATCCCTAGAGGGTGTGGAATCTAATGGCCACCACACTGTGTGCCCCTTATGATCTCCCAAACATTTCCATTAGGACAGACTGAATGGGAAGGGCCTCCTTATCAGGGAAAAGAAATCAGGAAACATACAAAAGTATGTCAAGCACCATTTGAGGTGATGCTCCATTTCTCAACTTTCTCCTGCTTCATAATTACTTTTATTCCTTCACCATTTATACTGGACCACGATCCTTAAAGTCACTTTAGTAATTGGAATGAGGTCTCTACCAGCTCTAATTCTATATGATCATACTATGTGAAAGACACTGTGAAGTTTGGGGGTGCCAAGGCCAATACCTCTATATGTGCACTGAATCCCATATCCCCCTGTTATCTCTAGCAGATTACACCTACAATTTATCTCTCCCCTCTCTTGAATTTTATTCTCTATCAAATGGTTCCTTTGCTACCACCTTCAAACTTCCCCTTATCTCCCCCATGCATTAAAAAAAGGTCTTCATTAGATCCTACCATTCCTTTGTGTTGCCATCCTATATCTCTCCTCTCCTTTTCATGCAAACTCTTTGAAAAAGCTTTCTGTACTCGCTTCTTCCTCTTCCTCTCCTCTTCCTCACCCCTCATTGTTTTTCAATCTGGCTTTTGACCTCATCACTCAAATGAAAATGATTTCTTCAAAGTTATCAAATTATTGTGTATTTTTTTCCACCTCAAATTATTCTTAACCTTTCTGCTTCATTTGACCCTGTTGATTACTCTATCTTCCTGGATCCCGTCTCCTCTCTAGATTTTTGAGATACTGTTCTCTGTTGGTTTGCCTCCTACCTGTCTGACCACTCTTCAGTCTCCTTTGCTGCCACTCCACATCACAGCCCTTTCCTGTGGGTATTCCTTAAGATTCTGTCCCGGGTCCTCTTCTCTTTTCTCTGTATACTGTCTTGGTAACCTCATCAAATCTCAGAGGTTTAATTGTCATTTCCATGCAGATGATTCACAGATCTGAATATCCAATTCTAATCTCTCTCTTGAGGTTCAGTCCCAATTCACCAGATGCCTATAGGATATTTCATACTGGATGTATCGGAAACATCTTAAACTCATGATTTTTAGACCCAAATTAATTATCTTTCCCATTAAACCCTTCCCTTTTCTAAATTTTCCTTTTTTTATTTTTGTCAAAGCCACCACTATCCTTCATCAGCCTCCATTCTTCTCTCTCTTTCTCTCTCTCTCTCTCTCTCTCTCTTTCTCCTCTACCCGCAATGATATTCGATGTTGACAAATCTTGCCATTTCTACCTTCACAAAATCTCTCACGTATGACTCCTTCTCTCTACTCACAAAGCCCTCATCATCACTCACCTAAGATTATTTCAACCACTTCCTAACTGAGCTTCCTGCTTCAAGTCTCTCCCCACTCCAGTTCATCCTACACACTGTAGTCAACATGATTTTCCTTAAGAGCATATCTGACCATGTGACTTCCCTACTTAATCTACTCCAGTGGCTTCCTGTTGCCTCTAGGATAATAAACTCCTCTGTTTAGCTCTTAAAGCCTACACAACCTAATCCCAATTTAGCTTTACAATCTTACTGTACATTACTCCTTCTCCCACACTCAGCGATTTGGCATACTGGCCTTGATTCTTCACACAGGACAACTCATTTCTTGACTTCATGACTTTGCGCATTGGCCCATGCCTAGAATGCATTCCCTCCTTTTGAAAAAATATATTTATTTTTAGTTTTCAACATTCACTTTGATAAGATTTTGAGCTTTAAATTTTTTCCTTTTCCCTCTCCTCCTCCCTCCCCAAGAAGGCAGGCAATCTGATATAGGCTATACATGTACAATCATATTAAACATATTTCCACATTAGTCATGTTGTGAAAGAAGAATCAAAGCAAACAGGAAAAACCATGAGAAAGAAAAAACAAAAAAGAGAGAAAACAGTATGCTTTGATCTGTATTCAGACTCCATAGTTCTTTCTCTGGATGTGGCTAGCATTTTCCATCACTAGTTTTTTGGAATTGTTATAAATCATTGCATTGCTGTGAAGAGCTAAGTCTAACATAGTCGGCCATCGCACAATGTTGCTGTTACTGTATAGAATGTTCTCCTAGTTCTGCTCACTTCACTCAGCATCAGTTCATTCAAGTCTTTCCAGGTTGTTCTTAAATACGCCTGCTCACCATTTTTTATGGAACAACAGTATTCCATTACATTCCTATACCACAACTTGTTCAGCCATTCACCAGTTGATGGGTATGCCCTCAATTTCCAATTCTTTGCCACCACCAAAAGAGCTGCTATAAATATTTTTATACATGTGGATCCTTTTCTCTTTTCAATGATCTCTTTGGGATATAGACCTAGTAGCAGTATTGCTGGATCAAAGGGATTTGGATTACAGTTTTATTAGCCCTTTGGGCATAGTTCCAAATTGTTCTCCAGAATGGTTGGATCATTTCACAACTCCATCAACAATGCATTAGTATTCCAATTTTACCACATCTTCTCTCACATTTATCATTTTCCTGTTTTGTCATGTTAGCCAATCTGATAGCTGTGATGTGGTACCTCAGAATTGTTTTAATTTTCATTTCTCTAATCAATGTGATTTAGAGCATTTGTTCATGTAACTATAGATAGCTTTAATTTCTTCCTCTGAAAACTGCCTGTTCATATCCTTTGACCACTTATCATTGGGGAATGACTTGTATTCTTATAAATTTGCCTCAGTTCTCTATATATTTTAGAAATAAGGCCTTTATTAGAGACACTAGCTATAAAAATTGTTTTCCAGCTTTCTGTTTCCCTTCTAATCTTGGTTGATCTTGGTTGTATTGGCTTTGTTTGTGCAAAACCTTTTTAATTTAATGTAATCAAAATTATCTATTTTGCATTTCATAATGTTCTGTATCTCTTGTTTGGTCATAAATTCTTCCCTTCTCCATAGATCTGACAGGTAAACTATTCCTTGCTCTCCTAATGTGCTTATAGTTTCACCCTTTTTTTTTTTGGTTTGTTTTTGTGTTTTGTTTTGTTTTTTAATTTTTAGGCAATTGGGGTTAAGTGACTTGCCCAAGGTCACACAGCGAGTAAGTGTGAAGTGTTTGGTTGGAGGCCGGATTTAAACTCAAGTCTTCCTGACTTCAGGGCCGGTGCTCTCTCCACCGCACCACCTAGCTGCCCCAGTTTCACCTTTTATATTTAAATCATGTACCCATTTTGACCTTACCTTGGTATAGGGTGTAAGATGTTGGTCTATGCCTAGTTTCTGCCGTACTCTTTTCCAGTTTTCCCAGCAGTTTTGTCAAATAGGGAGTTCTTATCACAGAAGCTGGAGTCTTCGGGTTTATCAAACAGTAGATTACTATAGGCATTGACTACTGTGTCTTGTGTAACTAACATATTCCACTGATCCACCACTCTATTTCTTAGCCAGTACCAAGTAGTTTTGATGATTGCTAATGTACTCCTTCTTTACCTTTATCTCATAGGGTCCTTTTCTTTCTTTAAGAAGTCGCTCACACACCATCTTCTACATGAATCCTTTCATTATCCCCCTAACTCTTAGTGCCCTCCCTCCTAAACTACCTGGTATTTAACTACTTTGTACATATTTGTATTTCTTTTCCTTATATTTATGCTGAATATATTTATATATGCATGTGTTGTCTCCATCAGACTGTTAAGTGTAAGTTAAGTGTGAGTAGAGATTGTTTCATTGTACTTGCATTTATCTCCAGCTACTGTCACAGTGCCTGGTCCATAGTGAGTGCTTAATAAATGCTCATTTGTTGATTGACTGATTGATAAATGACTCCAAACTCTACTCCTGACATTTCCTTTTTTTTACTAGTATTTTTTAAATTTTTTTTGTTTTTTTATTAATTTATTTTGATTTATCAATAATCACTTCCATATGCTTTTGAGTTTAAAATTTTTCTCCCCCTTCCTCTCCACCACCCTCCCCAAGACAGTGCACAATCTGATATAGGCTATACATTTACATTCATATTAAACATATTTTCACATTAGTGATATTGTAAGTAAAAATTAAAACCAATAGGAGGAACCATCAGAAGAGGAAACAAAACTCAACAGAAGAGAAAAAAAATAGCAATTCAACTTCCATAGTTCTTTTTTGGATGTGGATAGCATTTTCCATCACAAGGCCTCTGGAGATGTCTTAGATCCTCATATTGCTGAGAAGGGTTAAGTTTATCAATATTAGTCATCACACAATGTTGCTGTTATTGTGTACAACGTTCTCTTGGTTCTGCTCACTTCACTCAGCATCAGACCATACAAGTCTTTCCAGGTTTTTCTGAAGTCAGCCTGTTCATCATTTCTTATAGCACAATAGTATTCCATCACATTCATATACCACAACTTGCTCAGCCATTCCCTAATTGATGGGCATCCTCTCAATTTCCAATTCTTTGGCACCACAGAAAGAGCTGCTATGAATATTTTTGTACATGTAGGTCCTTTTCCCATTTGTTTGATCTCTTTGTGATATAGCCTTAGAAGCAGTATTGCTGGGTCAAAGGGTATGCACATTTTGATAGCCTTTTGGGCATAGTTCCAAATTGCTCTCCAAAATGGTTGGATCAGTTCACAACTCCACCAACAATGCATTAGTGTTCCAATTTTCCCACATCTTCTCCAACGTTTATCATTTTCCTGTTTTGTCATGTTGGCCATTCTGATAGGTGTGATGTGGTACCTCAGAGTTGTTTTGATTTGCATTTCTCTAATCAATAGTGATTTAGGGCATTTTTTCATATGACTATAGATGGCTTTAATTTCTTCATCTGAGAACTGTCTGTTCATATCCTTTGATCATTTATCTATTGGGGAATGGCTTGTACTCTTATAAATTTGACTTAATTCTCTATATATTTTAGAAATGAGGCCCTTATCAAAAAGACTGATTGTAAAAATTCTTCCCCAATTTTCTACCTTCCTTCTAATCTTAGTTGCATTGGCCTTGTTTGTACAAAAACTTTTCAATTTAATGTAATCAAAATTATCCATTTTGCTTTTTGTAATGTTCTCTATCTCCTATTTGGTCATGAATTCTGTTCTCTATAGATCTGATAGGTAAACTATTCCTTGCTTTCCCAGTTTGCTTATAGTATTAGCCTTTATGTCTAAATCATGAACCCATTTTGACTTAATTTTGATATATGGTGTGAGATTTTGGTCTATGCCTAATTTCTGCCATACTCTTTTCCAGTTTTCTCAGCAGTTTTTTTCAAAGAGTGGGTTCTTATCCCAGAAGCTGGGGTCTTTGGGTTTATTGAATAATAGATTACTATAGTCATTGACTACTGTGTCTTGCATATTTAACCTATTCCACTGATCCATCACTCTATTTCTTAACCAATACCAAGCAGTTTTGATGATTGCTGTTTTATAATACAATTTAAGATCTGGAATGGCTAGGCCACCTTCCCCTGCATTTCTTTTCATTAGTTCTCTTGATATTCTGGACCTTTTGTTCATCCAAATGAATCTTGTTATTTTTTCTAACTCTATAAAATATTTTTTGGTAGTTTGATTGGTATGGCACTGAATAAGTAAATTAGCTTAGGTAGAATTATCATTTTTATTATATTAGCTAGGCCTACCCATGAGCAACTGATGGTTTTCTAATTATTTAGATCTGACTTCATTTGCATGAAAAGTGTTTTGTCATTGTGTTCATAGAGTTCCTGGGTTTGTTTCGGGAGGTAGATTCCTAAATATTTTATAATGTCTACAGTAAGTTTAAATGGAATTTCTCTTTCTATCTCTTGCTGTTGGGCTTTGTTGGTAATATATAGAAATGCCAATGATTTATGTGGGTTTATTTTATAGCCTGCAACTTTGCTAAAGTTGTTTATTATTTCAAGTAGTTTTTTAGTTGATTCTCTAGGATTCTTTAAGTATAACATCATGTCATCTGCAAAGAGTGATAGCTTTGTTTCTTCTTTGCCTATTCTAATGCCTTCAATTTCTTTTTCTTCTCTTATTGCTAAAGGTAATGTTTCCAGTACGATATTGAATAACAGTGGTGATAATGGACATCCTTGTTTCACCCCTGATCTTGTTGGAAATGCTTCTAGTTTGTCCCCATTACATATTATGCTTGCTGAAGGTTTTAGATAAACTCTATTTATTATTTTAAGGAAGACTCCATTTATACCTATGCTCTCTAGTGCTTTTAATAGGAATGGGTGTTAGTCTTGACATTTTCTATCATGCCAAAGAAACCTCTATCCTGGAGATTCCAGCTCTGGAATTCACAAATTCTCCACTGATTCTGATTGGATGACTCCTCCCAGAACCTCCATTTAAGGAGGGCACCCAGGCCAGCCATGTCTCATTCCTCTCCAAGCTGTAGACCAGATTTTCTTTCGTATGCTCCAATACCTGGTACCTTTGTGACACCCCCCCCCCCCCCCCCCCCCCCCCCCCCTACTTTCAGATTTTTTTTTTATGTTTTTCTTTCCTCGCTGAAATATAAGATCCTTGAGAGCGGGGTCTATGCCTTTCAACTTTAACACAATGCCTAGCATGTAGTAAGGGCTTAATTTTTATTTATTCAATAATTTATTTATTATTGTTGACTGACTTGTGACTTGACTCATTTTGTAAACCTCACAAAACCATATAAATGTCAACTATTATCATATAAAGGCAAATGTTATAGTGACTGGACAGCTGACTTTGGAGTCAGAAAGATTTGGGTTCAAATCCTGCCTGTGACATATATAGTCATCTCTTCTATATCGTGATTTTCCCCATTGTGGTTTTGATATAGTGGATTGACGTAAGAAATTTAATGAGAATTTTTTGGGAGTTTTGTGGAAGCCTCAGATGAACGTGAAGGCCAGTAGACAACACTGAAAAAGTTTAGAAATTCATAAATACATAAAAATATTTTTAGTGGGGCAGCTAGGTGGTGCAGTAGATAGAGCTCCTGCCTTAGAGTCAGGAGGACTTGAGTTCAAATCTGACCTCAGACACCTGATACTTACTAGCTGTGTGACCCTTGGCAAGTCACTTAACCTTGGTTGCCTCACCAAAAAAGCAAAAAAAAATTTTTTTTACTATTGTATAATATCAAAATATTTTATCTTTTAATACCGTAATAATTCAGGCTTCTTCTCTGGTATGATGGGAGGGCCAAAAAACTTTACACAGGTTTTCCAGATCGCAGAGGTGCTGTGCCTCTAACCTCGAGATGTGGAAAGGATAATCATAAAGCGTGTGACTCTTAGCAAGTCACTTAATCTTAACTGGCCTAGTTGTCTAGGCCAGTGATGTCAAACTCATAGAGAAATGGGCCACTAAATTATACATAAAGATCCCTGTGGGCTACATAGTGACTTAGAAAACCACATATTAACATTATCTGTTAAGTTGTATTTTTACATATTTTGTTAAATATTTCCCAATTACATTTTAATCTTTTTCACATTTCCAAGTACAGCTAGATGTTTGATACATCAAGCTTTAGGCAGCCATCTCAATGCTCTAGATAACTCTTTAAGGTCCTATATCAAAGAAAAGGTGCTAATGTGCATTGGCAGAGGAAATTTTGTCATCTGGGAGTCCTTTATATGAGTGAAGTGACAAGTTTAGTCCTTATCCTTTGTCCCCCTATTATTATTAGTGATACAAACAATGAGTGTCCTAGGGAATATGTTGTGGTCTTTTCCAATAAAATTCATATTGATCTATTTCATGTGGGGTGCTGGAATGAAATGAGTATTTCATTCTTGCAAAACTTAAAAAAAAAAAAAAAACCAACAAACCCCACAACCCTCAAGCCTCAAGTCTGTCTGTAACTGACTTTCCTGCTAAATATCCTTTCTTGACTCTTGTATTAATATGCCCTTACCACTTCTCACTTCTCTGCTGCCTGAGAACGCTAAGTATTGCTGACTAGGGTTGTGAAAGACAAGTAGTAGAATTAAACATTTGCAAACATTTGGGAGCTGTCTCCTGGAAAACATAGAGGGCAAAGGTGTATAAGTAGACCTTGTACTAGGATTCACCCATATTGGTTAAAGTGACAGGCAGGAAGAGACCTGTGTCAACACCCAAAGCTAAAGAATTTCTATCCAGGGCAGTTAAACTAATGTAGTTGGTCTCACAGCCTCTGTCTGCATTGTCTCCAGAACAACTAGCTGAAAAAGCGAAGAGGTGCAGTCAATCAGTGAATTGCTTTGTGTACACAACACCAGTCAGCAGGAGCTGTCAACAGGTAAATGCCTCGAGGCACTGGGACAGAGGGCCCAGCAGGAAGTTAGCTTGTTGGTTGCTATAGTCAGAAATCAGCCACGGGCTGAGAAGCCTTCTTTCACTGAGAGAGGGAAGAAAGATGTATACACCCAATGGTGACACACAGATGGAGGGAGGTACACTGTGCCATGCAATCTGGCCTTTGCTATTAACACCTGGGCAACCTTGAGTATGTCACCTAAGCCCTGTGTAAAAAAAAAAAAGGGAGGAAGTAGACCACCTCTCTGGTCTCTAACAGTCTTAAATCCTATGATCCTTAGACCTGACATGGATACATTTAAAAACAGGTGCGAAACAACTTCATCCTGAGCCTGCTTATCTAGACAGAGATTTGTAAACTCTCTGACTCTGATATTGTCTCCCATTGTGTTTATGACCTGACTTCCTTAAGGGTTTTTGGATTGACTGCTAAACATTTTGTTTGCCACTGCAGCTAGGAATAACATCTTCAAGTTGTATCCTCACCCCAACCCCACCTTGACAATAACAGATAAAACAACAGCTCAGGGAGAAAAGCTATAGTCTTGAGCTCATCAACTGCCATCACAATTGAAGGCAGTTAGCCTTCAATAAATACTAGTGTCAGGGACTCTGCTGGTGTTGGTAATCTGAGTAGCTGCCTTTCTCAGCCTTACTGAGTAGGGTCATTGCAGAGTAGGAATTCTGGGAAATCCAGAGATGGCCATGCAAAGACCATGTGAAACAAGGAAATCACAAAGTCATTGCATCATAAAGACCCATAGAGGTCATCTTGTTCATTCTCCTCATTTTATAGATGGTCTGAGGTCCAGAGAGATTGAATGACTTGCCCAAGGTCATATAGATAGTAAATTGAAATCAGACAATCAACAAGCACTTATTTAGTATCTGTTATGTGCCAGACACTTTGCTAGGTGCTAGGGATACAAAGACAAAAAACACAGTCCCTGATTTCCAAGAACCTACAGGAAATTAAAACAGTTTCATTGACTTCAAAAAATAATGGTCTTAATAATGCTTGTTGATTAATTAATTAATTTACCCTGCGAAAATCCTCTACTACAATGTCTAAAGCCCAGCCTGTGGTATGAGTTTTTATATGTCTTTTTGGATCATTTCATTTATGTTCCAAAAAATATAAGGAAACTCCTTGAGAGCAAAGCCTGTTTTTACTTTTCTATTTGTATCCCTAGCATCTAGCTAACATAATGTTTACAAAGAGTAGGTACCCAATAAATGGATCATAGACTGTGGGCTGAAAGGAATATCTTAGAGGCCATCTAGTCCAACTCCCTTATTTTATAGATGAGGAAACTAAAGATTTGCCCAAAGTCACAGATGTACTAAATATCAGGGGCAGGATTTGAACTCAGATCCTCTGATTCCATAGCAAGTGCTCTTTGTTCTGCTTCTTCTGCTTGTTTATTGACTTAGCACAGAGGCATGTGCCTTGTTTCTATGTTCTTTCCTCTTTCCCAAAACAAATAGTACCCATCTAGACACAAATGCCCTTGTGGTGGTAGGAGGGTGTTGAATCCCTCAGTTTTGGGACTTTACCCTATTTTGATTAGGGAGTGAGGGAAGCAAATGAATGAAAACTACATTTAGCCAGCCCCAGGTAACACTCCACATGCTATCCATCAGGACCCCAGCACCTACCCATCTATGGTGGGCATCTTGCCATCTGCCCTACTGAAATCCACATGCCTTCACCCCATTCCTATTTTGTACAACATACTCTTTCTTTGGAAACAATAATCAAATCAATACTACCATTGCTACTGGAAAGATCATGGGACCTACTGCCCTTTAGCACTAGACTAAATCCTTGTGACTGCCCAGACCAAAACTCCTTTCCCTGGCTACCATTTGGTAATTTGTGTTATATTCCCTTAATGGACTCAATCAATCAACAAACATTCATTAAATGTTTAAGTGCTAGGTGCTAGAGAATCTAGCTGAGGAGGACATTATAATGCATATAGATAAATACAAAATATATAAGATGTAAGTTCCTTGAGGAACTTACAGATACAGTCCCATTGTTGTATTCTGAATTTCCAGCATCTGGTGCAGTACTTCACGTGCAAAAAGAACTTAATGAATGCTTGATTGATTGGTTGTTTTGATTCCTGGAGGAATGAGGTTCACTGGGTGGGGGACCAATAAGTCCTGTTTTGGGTCAATAGAATATAACTGTAGCACTAGCCTGTGAGCTCCTTGAGAACATGGACAGTTTTGCCCCCTCAGTGGCTAGCACCTAGTAGGTGTTTACTAAATGCTTATTGCTTTGTTGACTTCAGGGATGACGGCCACCAAGGAGATCTAAACTAGTCTTTTATCTGAAACTATGGTGCTGAGACTACTCTTGCTTCTAAAGTGAATGACATCTGGGGAAGAAAATAGTGCCCTCCTCACACTGAATGAACAAGAAGACTGACTTATTTTTTTCATTAAATGAACTGTTTGGGAACTGAAGCAACCAATTAGCCTGGCGTCACGTAGGCAGAAGATAAATCAATCAAATACACTGAGCCTTGGCATTGTGCTCAGGTCACTCAGGGAAGAAAATATCAGTCATTCTTGAAAACTTCTGGTTATGAGCACTAGTGTAGATCTAACATGGTGGGGGATATACAGTAAGTCAAATGACAAGATCCTATAAGGAATTTAACATCTGAAGGGAAGAGGTAAAATAGCCATCACTGAGACTTGATAGGATAAAATGAAAATCCTTTGGATTAAATTATACCCTTCCAGAGCCACACTCCAGCCATAGATAATGGCTCTAGAAGGGTATAATTTAATCCAAAGGAAAATAATAGTTAAATGGAAAGGGGGGAGATGAGAGATGAAAAGCACTTGAAGATATACTAATGTCAGAAAATCTGGAAGGCAGAGAGGAATCATGGTGGAGAGTTTCAGGGTAAAGACCAACAGAGGTGAGAGTAGAAGTTACGTTGCCATTGGAGTTTGTTACAGATCACCTGGCCAGAAAAAGGAGTTGAAGAAATTGATTACAGGCCCTGCAGAGAATGTTAGAGGGGTGACAGTAGGAGTGGAGGGTGAGGGAGGTCCTTAATTTTCCAGAAATCTGCTGAAACTCGACTAAAACCAGACTCACTAATATTTTAAAAATTCATTTCAATAAAATTTTGCCTTCTAAAGGTGGAAGTAATTATGAGAGGAAGTATTTTGTTTTTTGTTTTTTTGTTTTTTTTCTTTTTGGACTTGATTCTTACAATCCAGGAAGAATTGGTTGCTGAAGTGTCATTAAAAGGAACATTGGAGTGGGATGTGGACTTCCACTGATCTAGAGAGTGAAATGGAGGAAGGCTGAATCTTGGATAAGGGAAGGGACAACTGAAACTCATAAATCCCTTCCTGAAGCCTCAGGAAAGTCTCCTAGTTTTTAGAGACAATGGCTGCTTCACAGGTGTCTACTTAGTCACTACAGACATTCACAGGGCTGATAGACATGTGATGGGCATTTGGAATTCTTTAAAGCATACCATGTAAGAAATAGCATCAGTGTTCCAGGAACAGTACATCTTCACATCACAAGACCTTCATGTTTACAAAAGAGGAAAATGAACGGGGTCTCCAATGTTCTAGTCATTTTCTTCTTGGGAGCAGGTTTTCATTTGATTTTTTTTTCTTTTTGGTGAGACAATTGGGGTTAAGTGACTTTCCCAGGGTCACACTTCACCACTCTCAAGTGTCTGGTCTGAGACTGGATTTGAGCTCAGGTCCTTCTGACTCTATCCACTGTGCCACCTAGCTGCCCCAGTGTTTTTCTTTTTTGGGGGAAGGCAATGGGGTGAAGCAACTTGCCCAGGGTCACATAGCTAGGAAGTGTCAAGTGTCTGAGGCCAGATTTGAACTCAGGTCTTCCTGAATCCAGGGCCAG
The DNA here is from genome assembly GCF_900497805.2 of Vombatus ursinus. Lineage (NCBI taxonomy): Eukaryota > Metazoa > Chordata > Mammalia > Diprotodontia > Vombatidae > Vombatus > Vombatus ursinus. The sequence goes on from NW_020954585.1 coordinate 58,416,839, forward strand.
CCACTGCAACATCTAGCTGTGCCCCATTTGATTTTCTTTAGCTATTCTTCCCTGAATGACAAGGAGTGAGGAAAGAATTGGGTTTAACTGGGCTGACGTTTGCTTAATTAATGCCAATGGCTCGTTGTGTTCTCACTCACTGCTGTGTTAATACTAAATGATTGATTGTTAACAGGGAAGACATTGATGGGGGCTCATGAACAACCATACCAGAAACATCAGCCCCTCAAGGTTATCCCCTAGAACACTGAGAGAGAGTAGTAGCTGTATGCTCTGGGGACCTCAGCCCATGAGTGTGAGTGCCCAGTTGGGGGAGTGGCCTCAGAGAAGGTGCTATATTTGCATAATGCTACAGTGAATACAGGCAGTTAGGTGGCACAATGGATAGAGGGTTAGCCTAGACTCGGGAAGACTCATCTATGTGAGTTCAAATCTAGCCTCAGACACTCTTGTGACCCTGGGTAAGTCACTTCACCCTATTTGTGCCTCATCTGTAAAATAAGCTGGAGAAGGAAATGGCAAACAATTCCAGTATCTTTGCTGAAGAGTCAGATAAGACTGAAATGAATCAGCAACAACTTAGTGAGCATGCTTGTCCAATTTACACAAAATTGGAAGTAATAAACTAACACATTAAATGAGAGAGTTAGGCTCCAAAAAGAATATTTGGCCAAAACCTATTAAGGGGGAATTTACTAGGAATAAATGTAAATATTTTACCCCTCATTTAAATAAGTCAACTTTACAAATACAAGATAGGAGAAACACAGTTAGATAGCTTCCTATGAAAAAGATGTGAAGCTTTTGGTGAACTCCAAGCTTAATGCAATTCATCATTTTGATATGTCAACAAAAAAGCTAATGGAATCTTAAGTTACATTAAAGAGGCATAATATTCAGAACAAGGGAGTAATATATTGTCCACAGACCTAGTCTCACCACATATATAGCATTGTGTTCCATTCTGTTGTTCACTCATTTCAGTCATGCTCTGACTCTTTGTGACTCCATTTGGTCTTTTCTTGGCAAAGATACTGGAGTGGTTTGCCATTTCCTTCTCCAGCTTATTTTACAGATGAGACAACTGAGGCAAACAGTGTGAAGTGACTTGCCCAGGGTCACATAGCTAGTCAGTGTCTGAGGCTGGATTTGAACTCCGGAAGATAAGTCTTCCTGACTCCAGGCCAGACACTCTATCTACTGGGCCACCTAGCTGCTCCAGTTCCATTCTAGTTATCAAATTTTAGAAAAGTATTGGAGCAGACAACTTGCTGTGCCCATTTAGCTGTGGGATTTTAAGTGAGTGTTTTTGGGAGCTGGTTCTGAAGTCTGTAGCTACTGCAATGGATGGTACCAGTTCTCCTTTTCTGTCTCTGAGCTCAGATAGTGAAGACACATTGTTGCACCTGAGGTTAGGAAGAGCTGTGTTTGAATGCTGCCTGTCTAGCCATGTCACAAAAGTAAGGCAGTTAAACTCTCTCAGTACCATATACATGTCAGCTGTTGTTGCAAGAGCAAATGGCAGACATCACAGATTTTTTTGTATCGCTCCTTTAATGGGATGGCTTTCCGGCCAAGTTAAAATAAACATCAAAATGAGTAAAGGGAGGAAAGTAAAGACAGAAAAAGAAAGGAATCAAGGCTGCATTTGTGTCATGGGAAAAGTGAAAGACTTTGGGGCCAGGAGGTCTGCATTCAGGTGCCAGCTCCCCTACTTACCAGCTGTGTAATCCTGAGCAAATACCTTAACCTCTCTCAGGGGAGCCTCAGTTTCTTCATCTGTAAAATAAGGAGAATACTCCTTTTACTACTCACCTTACAGAGTTGTGGGGAAAGAGCTTTGTAAACCTTAAAGTCCTGTAGCAATGTGAGTTGTTAATATTTCAACCACTTGAGTCCTGCCTTCAACAAATGCATCCCTTTTTACAAGGCTGACCATTCATCAGAGTGACTTCCCATGCACAAAGAGGAATTAACATCCACACCTCCTGCCCCCAAACTCCACATCTGTAAGGCTAACAAAGGCTCATGTCGTGTTCATGTCTTTCTGAGTTCCTGCTCTGATCCCAAGCAATGGTCTGGGTGAATCAGCTTACTCTGACACACTTGCTCTTCTTTAAGAATTTAGTCTCTACTCTGACACATCTTGACGCAGTCTTTTCAGAAGGTAGTGAAAAATTGGATTTCCAAGGGCTGCAATCAATGTGTTAAGTGTGCTTCACTGTTTCATTTAAAAAATCTGGTCACAGAACAGGGTTTCATTCCGGCAGAGTGACAGTATCAAGCTTGATGTTTCTGCAGCAGGGTTCACACATCCTGCATGCTAAGTGTCTTCAGTCTCAGTCCCCAACCTCCAGTGATGTGAGGGACTGGAGAGCTATTTCTATTTCACAATTGATTGTGATAAAGGGAAAATCCATTTCCTGATATCAAGGTAACCCTCCTATCCTTTTTACAGTCTGCGATGGGGTGAATGGGATGTGATAAAGAACACTCCGGAAACATTCTGTCTTGATTTTCCTTTTGTACCAACAGCTAAGAGAAGTTAACATTTTTCCTTGGGTCCTCATATAGAACTTAACTGCATCATCACTGCCTGCAGTTCAGGCACATGCTAAATAGGTTCTGTCTTAAGGGACTGAAGTGGTGGAAAAGGATCTGGAATGGCTTTTCCCATCTTCCTCCATCTTAACTGAACCTCCGGTGCTGCTCTGGGCTATTGGAGAATGGGGGCCAGGAGTGGGCAACAGGCATTCATGATTGCTTTCTCTTGAAATTACTTTGGGTGTTTTGCTTATTTATTTCTTTTTGGTCCAAACCCTGGATTTCATTAGTTTCTAGGGAAATCACTATGTAAAAACTCTCTTCTCTGATGCAGATCAGCAACTCATTTATAATTTATATATATCTTGGAGTGTTGCTTGGGGGCATTGAGACTTGCCTAAGGTTAAACAACTGGTTTGTGTCAGGGGCATGATTGGAATCCGGGTCTTTCTGATTCTAAGTCCATCTTTGGTTCACTTCACCACAAAGACTTAGATGTATAGATATATATAATTTATATTTACTTATCTGTTGCATATTATATCCTCCTTGTACAGAGGCTGTTAACATTTTTCATGTATAGAACTCCCTTTTACTGTCTGGAGAAGCTTATGGACTCTCTCGAATGTTTTAAAATGTATAAAATGAAATACATAGAATTACAAAGTAGGCCAACTATAATAAAATACAATTATCAAAATATTTTTAAAAAACATGTTCACAAATCCCTAGACTAAAAACCCTTGTCTCTTAAAAGGCAAGCTCCCAAAGGACAGAGTCTGTTTCATTTATGTCATTGCATGCCCAGCACCTAACATAATATTAAACACACACAAACACACATGTATGTATATATGTATACATACATATATAAAGATGTAGATATACACACAAACATATATGTAAGTATTAGACACTTCAGTATACTTAGACTCTTCTGAATTAAATTTGAAAGAAACGGGTGCTCTTTTCAGAAAGGTGGGAGATTTGTGGACACAAGTCAAGTCAACAAGCATTTATTAAGTGTCTGCTATGTGCCAGGCACTGTACTAAGCATACAGAATACAAAGAAAGCACAGAAAGTCTCTTCTCTCAAGGAGATCACAGTCTAATTTGCACACACTGTCAGATATGGTTGCATGCTGAATTACTTAAAACTAATTTTTTTTCCATTACAAGCATGAGAATAGGAGGGAGATCATCAGAAATGTCTAAGATTTAAAAACAAAAGATATTAATAAAACTTAAAAAAAGTAAAAGGAGAAGGAGGGATAGAGTAAATGAGGAGGAAAGAAAGGAAATGGAAGAAGACATTGTCTTGCACATATTAGATACTCCATAAAAAAGTTTTTAAAAAAGGGAAGGAATGAGGGGAACACAAAGAAATAAATTGGATTGGATTATAGCCTCTGATGTCTTTAGCTGCTTTCCCATGTTTTTATCTCTGCAACTCTCCACCTGTTGAGGCCAATTTCAAGGCCAACTCAAATGATACCTGCTCCAAAGAACCTCCTCGAGTGCCTCATTTGGATATATAGCATTTCATTTTTTCTTCTTGTGTGCTTTTCTTGTTTTTGTATATTAGAATTAATTTATGTCTTATCTTTCTACTGGATTGTAATCTCCATAAAGGGAAAGATTGTATTTTACTCATTTTGGTTTTTCCCTTATTTCTTAGCACAGTATTTTTCATATGGTAAGAGATTAATAAATGCTTGTTGAGTTAGATTTGGATAAAAGACATGATGCTCATTTCTAAAGAACTTTTCATCTTGTTGGAAAAATATAAATCATTGTACATATGTGAAAATGGCTAGACAAATACGCCTTACGTTGAGGTATAAAAGAGATTGTTTCATTTTGCATATTTTAATGTCTAAGGAAGAAGCATGGCGTAGTCAATTAAAAACCAACCTTGAAGTTCGGGTTCAAATTCTGCCTCTGATGCTGACTATGTGATCCTGAGCAAGTGAATTAACTTCTCAGAATTCTAAGTAACTCTCTGATGATAAATTGCAGAGAAAGTGCCAACTTGCATTGGTCAAGGGAGTTTCTTTATTTGGGAACTAATGCTTTAAGATTTCCAAAGTCCTTGAAAATAGGGTAGGTATTATTTTATAGCTGAGCAGGATTTTACTTCAGGTCTTTCTGACCTGGCTCTAGAGCACTATGCACTGTGCCACCTTGATGCCTATTCCAGTGAAATTGCAGGTTCTGTCCCTATACTGATTACCAAAAGGATGCAAAAATAAACTCACAGAATCTCTGAGCTTGAAGAAATCTCAGAAGCATTTAATCTAATCAAATGGTTAGCAATTTCTTTGCTAGAAGACGTCAAGTGAGGGCAAACTCACTACTTCCTATTTCATTTTTGGAAAACTAGAACTCTTAGAAAATGTTCCCTTTCATTGAGCTTAGATCCCCCCTCCCCCCCAGAGGGAATGCTCATCCCTTACTGACTAAAGATGAGTTTTGGTGGCCAGTGGCAATGGCTGGACAGGTTGGGCAAAACTCATTAAGGCCTGCTGAACTGGGGAATTGTTATTACCTCTCTCTATCTCTCCCCACCCCTCCAACAACAATAAAAGACAAAGAAAACCCTCATAGCAAATATGCATTGTCAACTGAAGCAAATTTTCTCATTGCCCATATCAAAATAGTTTGCATCCTTTTGTATTTTTAGTTCATCGTTCCTCTTTGATCCTCTGCAATCTGATTTGTCCTACATTGCTTAGAGTTTTAATGACTTTCAAAATTGTTTTTCACAACACTATAATGTGTTGTCATTACGTATATATATATATATATATATTTATACACATATATAAACTCTTTTTTTAGTTGTACCTATCCTCAATTACATAATTTATTTCAGTTGTCTATTTTGTCTCATCCCCATCCCCTCTTAATTCTAGTGCCTCCTCTTTTAATTATTTTCTATTTATTCTGCATATAACTTGTGTGTGTGTGTGTGTGTGTGTGTGTGTTTGCTTGCTGTCTCAATAGATTGTGAGCTCATTGAGGGCAAGGACTATCTTTTGCCTCTTTTCACACCACCAGGGCTTAATGTAGTGTGTGGCTCTGAATAGATGCTTAATACATATTTATTGAGTGACTGAAATGTTATTGCCTACCTAACCTGCATCTTTTTATTGCCCTTTGGGTCATGTGCATTTCTGATCCTTTTGAGATTGTGGTGTGGCATGATTCAGTATTGTTCAGGGGTGGGGAACTTGTGGCCTCTAGGCCAAGTTTTATAGAACAAACCCTTTTATGTAAAGTTGGGATTCAGTTAAAGAGCTGCACTTGAGGACCTAGAGGACCACATGTAGCCTTGAGGCCACAGGTTCCCCACCCCTGGTAGCATCAAGGGGAAAATGAAGGACTTTTAAAATAGAGAGTAACTTGGGAACACTGAAAGTACTGCAGTTTCTTAAATGCAATTCCATTCAATCTATCCCTCCTATTAAACTCTGGATCCAGTTCACATTCTATCTACAGTCTTTGACCAATATATATCTATATCTATAGATAGATATGGATTTAGATCTATAGATGACCTTAGTGGGCTTACATATTCTGCTGCATATTATAATGTGAAAAATATTTATTCTTCATCCATTTGGTTTTTACCATGTGAATTCTGAGCCTATCCTTTTTGAGAGAATGAAAATCTCTCTGAAGGGGTTTTATCATGATATAGTAGTCAATAAAACAATGTCTTCTACAAACAAGAACATCTGAGGAACCTCACCACCTGGAGGAAATCCCTCTGCTATCTGAACTCTATGCAGAATATTTTCATGACAAAGGTATAGCATTGCTGACCACAAGGCCCTCTGTTTTATGCCTCACATTAGATTGATGACCACATAACCATCCAACAGTTATCATTGTAGTTTTGTTTCTCAATGAATCTTATATGATCTTGATATATGTAAAGATGACATCTTGTTTGAGGGAACTTTCAAAGCCATGCATTGCTATATTAACTGAATAAAATGGGGTGTCAACAATGGGGGGTGTCAACAAATAATAATCACAAAACAATATGGTAGTCACATTTCTCAGTCAGCTGCGTGACTGTGAAGAATGTGGTCAACTGCGGAAAAGAATCTACAAAAGCCTGTTTCCTTTTCATGTTTTCATCAAGGGTATTCTCAATATGTACTTAGACCACTTCAAATATTTTATTTTTTCAATTACATGTAAAACCAATTTTAAACATTTATTTTTTTAAAAAAGTTTGAGATCCAAATTATCTCCTTCTTCCCTCCCCTCCCCTCTCCTTGAGACAGCAAGCAATTTGATATAGTAGACCATTTTTGTTAAGGTTTTATTGAGGTTAGAAAAAAAGTAGGTATATGGGCTAAAACCTGCTTCATTATATTTTTATGTAATGATCTGTGATTTTTTTCTGTTCTTTTGAAATCTCTTTGAGAAATCTTAAAAACTAATCCATGAATGCCTGTAAGATTGTGGTACCTCTGCCATTGCTTTTTTTTTTTCTGTATGTAATTTGTCAAGTAGTGTCCCTTTCTGAGTTCATCATAAGTTCCATTCCAACTTCCTCACATACCAGTGGATACTGAGTTGGTGGAGTGCTACTGTGCTATTATCATCAATGATGAGAACATAGCACTGTAGAAAAGCTGGCAGAACTGTTCCATTTCATGACTTTTTTTTATCCTTTCATTTCCATCTATAAGTGCTCTCAAGATGCTCTGGCATGGCTAGGTTTCTCGAGTTTTCTTCAGGCTATCTCTACTCTCTGTGGCTTTCTTGTTGTTTAGTGAGATGATCCTGTTTATAATTGTCTATTGTCTTTAATGGTTTGCAGACGAACTTGTGTTCTAAACTGATCTCACCCTTGGCTTCCATGTCTCTGCTTGTCAGAGATATTAAGCGGCTAAAAAAATGCAAAGACAAAATGACTCTCATTTGTGTGATCCCCTTCTGTTTCCACAGTGTTGGTGGCTGGTGCTACAGTGGTAAAAGTGGGATCAAATATTCTAAGAATGACATCACTTTTAGACTGCCTATAAACATCAGTTTCATTCTTGGTACTCTTAATATGAGGTTGACTTCATTTGTCCAGTGCATTCACATGAGATTAAGATTTCAGTGGTTCAATGACTAATGAGGTGATACACTGCAGAAGAGGTGAGTGGCTATGTTAACAATCTTGCTATAAATTTAACTAGGAAACATAAAGAAATTGCTGCTAATTGGAGGGATGTATTATATGTTCTCTTTGGAAAGGTAAATGAGGGATTTGATAGAGTTCAATTCTTCGTGTGGCTAAAGGCAACAAGTAACATAATTTCCTGGGTTATTTGGTTATATTACCCTTCAATGCTCATTCATGGTGGGTGTAGACAGGTACAATATGATGTAACAGCTGCAGCATAGATCCTCCAAGTCAAGTCAATGTATGCCTTGATACTTGGTGACTTCAGTAAGAAGGTAGACACAGGAGAGAATAGTATAAAATATATTGGAAAATATGGTGTAGGATTAGGAAAAAAAGAGATTTAAATTAAGGATTCTTCGATTTGGAGCTATGTCCAAAAAGTTATAAAACTGTGCATACTTTTTGACTCAATAATACTACTACTAGATCTATACCATCAAAGATGTTAAAGAAAAGGGAAAAGGATCCATGTGTACACAAATATTAATAGCAGCTATTTTTGTGGTTGCAAAGAATTGAAAATGAGGAGATGCTCATTAATTGGGGAATGACTGAACATGTTATGGTATATGTTTGTGTTGGAATACTATTGTGCTATAAGAAATGATGAAGGAGATTATTTCAGAAAAAACCTGGAAAGACTTAGATGATAGAAAGTGAAGTCAGCAGAAACAGGAGAACAGTTTACATAATAACAGAAAAATTGTAACAATAATCAACTCAGGAACTCTGATTAATACAGGGATCCATGATAAGGCCAAAAGACTCATGAGAAAAAATACTATCCCCCTTCAGATAGAGATCCAAGGGACTCTGAATGAAGATTAAAGCATGTGAAAGGAAGGAAGGAAGGAAGGAAGGAAGGAAGGAATTAAAAAAGGAATAAATAAATTGGTGATTAACTATTTGAATCAACTTTTTGCTATTTATCTTGTATTCTGTTTCAGTAAATATGCTTTGCTTTAAAAACAAACAAACAAACAAACTAGGGTTCTTAACTTTTTGTGCATCATGTTTCCTTCTGGCAGTATAGTGAAACCTATGCATTTCTTCTCAGAAAAATGTTATTCTTTTTTTTTAAATTAACTATTGAAAGAAATAATAAATTTAAGTTAGAGGTTAGTGAAAATAAAGATGTATTTTTTCCCAATCTAAATTCATGGATCCCCCAGAAATCTATACCCAGACCCTCTGAGAGTCTGTAGACTCCAGGTTAAGAAGCCCTGGATTTTAAAGGTGTGCACATCTGCATACCTTTAGAAGCCTCACACCTGTGGATCATAAACAATTTTTTTAAAAGAAGAAAATGAAAAGACACAGGGTATGTCAAGCATAAAATTATATCACAAAAAAAGTAAAATTAACTATAGCATTACAGGGAGGAAATGAGTAGTTATTGATATTACAGTCATTTCACAATCAGCTGCCTATGTGCAGTCAAGATCATCTATAGGTCAGAGCAAAGGCCAAAATAAACTCTCTCCAGAGTCAATTACAAAAGCTCCTACCTGATCGGTTTCAAAAAGCTATTGACTCTGAAAAAGGGGAAATGGAAAAAAATAAAGATAGGGATATAGATTATTGGTATTTTTAGAAATGCTTCACCAAAATAAACATTGCCACAATACAACCATGAATCTCAGGGTTAGAAGTGAACCCAGAGGTAGTCTAGTCCAACTCAAATCACAACTTGAATCCCCTCTACAATAAACAATATACAGGTGAAGACCTCCAGTAAGGGAAATTACTTCATCCTGAAGCAGCGCATTCCATTTTGGGATGGGAAACTTTTTCCTTACACCAAAACCTAAATTGTCTCCTTTGTGACTTTTACCCATAAATTCTGGTTCTGCCCTTTGAGGTCAAACAGAGCAAGTCTGAGCCTTCTTACATATGGCAAAAATGCATAAACCACCACCAGCCTTCAATGAGAGATAGATTTACCCTTCAGTACATCAGTGTATCTGTGTTCTCATTAATATGTATATTCTTTCCATTGGTAGAGTTTGAAACCCATCCATGGTTGCTTCTCATATTGCCTAATTTTTGTGTTTGTTCTCCTAGAACACATAAAGTCCTACTCCATTGCCTCCTGGATTCCCAAACGTTATGTAGGCTTTAAGCTCTGGTAGGTCATTTTGGTAGTGTCTGACTCTTTGTGACCCCATGTGGGGTTTTCTTGGCAAAGATATTGGAGTGGCTTGCCATTTCCTTCTCCAGTTCATTTGACAGATGAGGAAACTGAGGCAAACAGGGTTAAGTGACTTGCCCAGGGTTACACAGCTAGTAAGTGTCTGAGGTTGGATTTGAATTCTGGTCTTCCTGACTCCAGGTCCAGTACACATTCTATCCACTGCTCCAGCTAGAAAGACTTCAAGTCCAGTCTCAGTACAGACTGAGTCTACTATCAGAGAAGTTGATTACCAGTGAGTTGGCCACTAATCAACAATCTTTTCTTGTCATGGCAACCCATTAAACAAATAAGAGATATAGGCAGAACAATTACAGAAGTGATAGTGGGTTTTTTTTTGAATGGGTAAACAAAACATAGGAAACATGAATTCCCAGTTTAATATTTGTTCTGGAGCATACTATTTGCTAGGATTTAAAGTTACTTGTCTCCTAAGTGAATACATTTGTTTATATAAGCAAAAAGAAAACTCCTTTCTCTTTCAGTTCTCCTTTTTCTCTCAAACACTGGAAGTTCCTTTTTGGTGAGATTTTAGGGTACAAAGTCTCAGAAGCCAGGAGGAAAATTCCAGCTCACTTGGTTATTCTTTTTTGAAAGCCTAGATGTTCAATTGGCATTTTAATACTTTTATGGGTGAGGAGAAGAATTCTGATAAACAGTTATGGCACTCCACATTCAGGTTATCATCAGAAACATATAACTTTAAATGTGGGGTATACATTCTGAGTGTAGACTTCTAAGGCAGCATCCCCTGTGTGGTCCATTTTTAAGGTTAGAAGGTGGGAAAAAAGAAAAATAAGTCTTAGGGGCAGGATATGTGGGGTTGCTGCAGAGTAGCCTTTGAACAGGCAGAACTCAATAAGAGGTCTTGGGTACTTTAGGAGTTAGGAGACAGAGAGAAACTACAGAAGAGAGAGGAACATAGAAAGGAGTAGAAGTCTAAGACAAATTTCATAGGTTTGTAAAGGGCCACCTAGCCACTTTAGCCTTGCCTATTCCTTTTCCTCTCTTCTCTAGTTACTGCTGAGATTCAGAGGACTAATACTTCTACTGTGCGGGCTGCACATCCACCTTTGGTGTCCACCTAATTCACCCAAGTTCAATTGTGGTTCCAAGAAGCTGTAGCATAAGCAGTGGCCACACCCCAGTAAAACCATCTTGGCAGAAGGGCTAAACCAGGTTGAGGGTAACTGACACGTCTCAAATCCCTGAGTTGAGATAGGTGAGTTAGGGGGATGTCTGCCCCAAGCACGCAAAGACTTACCCTCAAGGAATGGGCAGATGAGAACAATTTGTTCCGATTGCCATGAAGGCAGCTGAAGCAGGCACTGTGGGTTGTTTAGAGCTTGGTCAGACATCAAAGATGCCAAGGTCATCCACTGTTTTCCAGGCCATTGCCAGTGGTCTTGACTTTTATCCTTACACTGGACTTCAATGACTCAGGAAAAGGGAATGAGACTGATAACTTTGTGCAACTCTGCCTCACTTAAATCCAATTCACATACAAGTCAAGACATCACCCCAAAATGTCATTTGTCCTCTTTGACAATGAAAGATGACCAACAACAACCACTGAGATTGGAAGGGTTAGTTTCAGGGAATGGGAGAAGGGGAGATAGTCTTTTCCCAAGATGCTTGGTCATTTTGCTCCTTTCTCTTTGCCCCCACACCAAATAGCCCTAGTTCTCTGAGTATACCCTGAAGCATTTGGCACACTGAGCACATTCCTCCCCCACCCTCCCACCATTTCAAATCCTCCCTAAATCTCAGGCTCCCTATAAAGCAAGGCACGGTCAATTTAGGCAAATGAGAGAAGCCCAATAATAGAGATAATGACGGCAATCGTTCTTACTAAACTTGACTGAAACTCATTATAGTTTCTATAGCGCACTTGCCATAGTCTATAAAGCAAATGAGCTTCCTTTGAAAAGCTTTTGTGTCTTGCTGCTATCCTTGCTTAAGACAGAACTTTGGGTAGACTTTAGGGTCCCTCTAGGATGTTCCTGCAATTTAATGCTACCTCTGAAATCTTAGACTGCTTTGAAAAGTGTAGTAAAACCACATTTATCCAGAAGCATCAAGGAATACAGTATTTATTCCCCATATATATGAATTCTCCAGAGAACTGAAGTTTAACCCCTTTTCATTAATTATTCAGTTTGGAACATTTCTGGAAAGCAGTGTGGTACAGTGGTAAGAGAACTTGGCTATATATATTTGTTACAGAGATTTTCTTTTTCTTTTTCTTTTTCTTTTTCTTTTTCTTTTTTGGCAGGGGAACCATGAGAGGAAGAGAAAACAAATGCTCATTAATTGAAAAAAAATTGTTTTTAAAATGAGGAAAGAAACAGTTCAAATCCAACTTTGCCTATTTCATAAATTTGCTTAAGGCTGATCCCAGTTCTGTTTGCATACACAATCCTGTTTGACTATTTTAACCGAATCAGTGGGATGTTTGCAAAATATTAGAGAATAAAAACATTGAATTCAATCATCTGGTCAGTTTGTCATTGTTATTTATTTGTTTGTTTGTTTGTTTTAATGATATGAGTACAAACAGTTGATTTGACTGCTGACAATATAGTATAATGGAAGCATTATAGGCTAGGTAACTGAGGAACTGGGTTTGCATCCCATTTCTGCTGCTTATAACCTATGGCAAATCACTTATCCTCTCTAGGCCAGTTTACTCATCTAGAGAATAAAGACTTCAGACCAGATGATCTCTAAAGCCCCGTTTTTGCTCTAAATTCTATAATCCTGTGACTGGAGACATGGGATCCAAAGAGGCAGTGTCAAGAGGAGAAAAAAGATCTCCCAAGCCAGAAGAGAGAGCCCTGGGTTTGAATCCTAAGTGGTATGATTGAGTACAGGCAAGTCATTCTAAGTTTCGGTTTCCATATCTATTAGAAGGGGCTGACATCTTACAGATATATCATAATTTAAATACAATTAAATACATGGAAGGTGCTTGATAAATTCCAGTTGACTGACTCAGTTGACCTTTTCCCAACAATTGCTGTGGGCATTATGGATAGACTCAGGTAGAGATGACATGGTTGATAATCCAAGTATGGATTATCCCTCTCAGCATAGATAGATGTTTACTCTTTAGTCAAGTACTTCTAAAGGCCTTTGCTGTTTTATCCTTTCTTCGTGTAACTACAGAAGTAGCTCCCATATGACCAGTTCAGTGGCTACCACTATACCATCGAAGAATCTACAAATATTGCTCAGCATTGCAATGTAACACTGGCTTTGTCAGCTAGGCAATTGGAAAGCACCAGGAAATGAAATACTGTACTTAACCTCTGTTAAGGAAGCACTGATGATCGCAACTCTACTATGCTCAGCCAGGTTGGGATTCTAGCACTTGTTAGGAGGCCACATTCTCAACTGGCATTTGGATTCCTTCCAAAATTATTCAGCCCATCTACACTCTTGGTGCAACAGATTGCTCCTTGTAAATATACTTAAGTCCTTTCTTCCTTTTAGTCAGCTAAAGGAAAAGCACAGGATGGAGAGGGGAGGGTATATCTCCTTAGGACTACCAGGCACTATCAGATTGCTGGCTGGCAAGGCAGTCCTTGGGCATGTATTTTCCTGGGCATGTCTCCAAAGAAGTGAGAAGGAACAAAGAGGCAAAGGAGGAGAATGTGGAGAAATGACCAACAGCATTGTGGAAGAACAATGCATTTGAGCTAAGCATACCTATGTTTGAATCCCAGCTCTGCAGATTACTAGCTATGACTTGACCAAGAAAGTTATTTCAAGCCCCCCCCCCCAGCTGCTACTGCCTTCCTCTTTCAAATATCATTCCATCTACTCTGTATATATCTTGTATATATCTAGTAATTTATTTGTCTCCCATTCAAATGAAAGGTTAGAGGACAGGGATTGTTTCCATCTTTCTTTATATCTCCAGAGCTCAGACTAGCATCTGGCACATAGTGTCATTAGGCAATCACAACTTCACAAGACTTACGTGAAAAAATATTACAAGGGAAATGAACATGTGCGTGGAACCCAAAGAGTCCACAATCCATACACAAGTTTGCATATTTGTAACAGTAGGACAAAGGAAGAAGTAGGAAACACAAATCTCCACTAAAGGAGCGTAGCATGGAAGGGGGAAAGATGTAGTAAAATGGGAAAAAAGGACAAAACCTTTCTCAAAGGGGAGGAGCAAGGTGATGGCAAAAGCCTCATTCTTTTCCCCTGAGAACTGCTGGACTATGAAGCTAGTATGGTTTGCTTATCTACGGGGTCCTAGATGTACAAGCAGTTTCTCAGCCTAGTGCTGACCGACTGGCACCTGTCTTGACTCCCAAAGACACATATTTAGGAGGCAAACAACAAATTATGTCAGCTGCAGGGTATGGGGTAGGGAGCAGGGTTATCCTTGACATGTTCAGGACCTCTTGCATTCTCTGGGTCAAGTGTTTATGGAAAATATGGCAACTCAAAAAGACGAGTTCAGGGGACCCCTTAACAGTCCTTAAAAATAGTGAGTGCTTAATAAATGCTTTTTGACTTGTGTTGACTTGAAGTCACTCAATTTTCTCTCAACCTCAAGTTTTCTCTTCTGTAAAATGAAGGGGTTGGATTAAATGACACATAAAGTCCCTCCTTGCCACTGAACAGGTACTGTTTGGGAGACACGTTACTTGATTTGGTATCTTTTAAGATAATTCAAGTTTGCTGGATTTTTTTCCCAAGGCATTTGTTTTATGGAATGGCTGAGTTGAGGATTTGGAAAGGGAAAGTATTTCCATTGCATGATGATTGCTCAAAGAGTAAGGTCATAGAGTTAGTTTTCTTGTGATCACTCATGGTATAATAATGTTGGTTGCAATAGTTTACTAGGCATGTATACCAATACTAAAGTGGAACAGCTCTAACTTTTTTGCAACTTGCTCCCCTGGACACATCATCCCCTGATGAAGTTCAGGCTGTAACTTAGTTTTTAAATAAATAAAAACAGTGTCTGTTGTACAGACCCATTGCCAACACATGGAAGTTTCTGGACAGAAGCCTTTTCAATGGTCACAGTGTATCAAAATTCCTGTGTGGGTCCAGGTCTTTGTTACAGCTGAATAATGCAGATATCCCTCCTTCCCCACAGCTGTGGGGCATATCCAGAAATACAAGCCATGTGGGCAGTGGTGCCAAAAGCATGCAGTAGAATACACTGCAAACAATTACGATGGTAACAGCTGTTGTAAGGTCCTACTAATATCCCACTTTTCTCTGCCTTGGACTTGGGCCCAGCTCCTCTAGTTATTATTCCTGGACTTTTCCTGTTGATACTGCCACCTCATATCCCCCATATCCTTCCTTCCTTTCTTCCCCAGATGGACATCCTCATTAGCAACCCAACTCTGAGCCCTCTTTCAGCATGCCCTAGTGAACCCTGCCTGATGCTTCTGGCTGAGCTTCCTTGGCTGGCTCTTATTTTTTCCAAAGCCATGAAAAAAGCAAGGAACTGTTTGACAAGTAATGATTGGGGAAGTGAAGAACAGCAAATGCAAGCAAACATTTACTCAGGCAGTATCAAAAAGCTTGTCCTCAAGGGCAAATGGCTGAATCCTTTAAGAGAAGATAATAAAAAGTAGTCACAAAAGTGTTCAGATATTAAAATATTTGTAACAATTACTTGCCTTGTAAATATGCAGTTTAAAAAAAACTCACATGCTTGTTTAAGAAAAACACAAAATGCTGATGATATTTCTTTCTTTCAGGCTATGCTTTGCCTGGGTTCACACAGGTACCGAGTGTCTGAGGCCAGCTTTAAATACAGGTCCCCCTGACTCCAAGACATCTATCCACTACACCACCTAGCTACCTAATGATATTTCTAAAGACATGGAAAGATGCCCAAATTTCAGGGTTTTCTGGCTGACATGAAAAGAGTAATAGCATTATGGCCATGTCTTTTGAAAAAGATACTTTTTAAGTTTCAGAGATGCCTCTTGTTTTACATTACAATCACTTGTGGATACACTCCTGTACCCCATGGCCCTCCTTCTCTGTCTTCCCTTGTAGCAACAACAAAGGACTCCAAACCATTTTGGGAACAGAACCAACTGACACATCAGACTGACCAATAACACATGCAATCTTCCACACCTATAATCTTCCTCCCCAGTCTCTCATGAAAGAACAGGTATTTATTTTCTTATCTTTCTTCCAGGTCACTATAATTACAGTTTGGCTTCATTATTGTTCTTTGCAAGGTTCTAGTCATTGTATATATTGTTTTCCTGGTTCTGCCTACTTCACTCTGAATCTGTTAATAAAAATCTTCCCATGTTTCTATGCATCATACATATTCATTGTTATAGTATAATAATAAATCTTATGACCACAATATGGGGGCAGCTAGGTGGCACAGTAGATAGAGCACCAGCCTTGGAGTCAGGAGGACCTGAGTTCAAATCCAGCCTCAGACACATGACACTCACTAGCTGTGTGAACCTGGGCAAGTCACTTAACCCCAAATGCTTCGCTAGAAAAAGAAAAAAAAAAGAAAGCAATATGAATAATGTTAAAGTATTCTGAGGTACATCATCTGTTTGGGTGAGGAGGTCCTTCTAGGGTGTGTGTGTTTTATATTGATTCAGTTATATTCAATTCAACAAACAGTTGAGCCTATATTGTATGAAATGTACTATGCTAAGAACTAAGGGAGATCATTGGTCTGTAAATCTAGAGACCATCTAGTCCAAACTTCTTTTACAAACCAGGAAACTGAAGCTCAGGGAGGTGCCATGCTCCAGGTCACCCAGGTAGGAAACAGCAGAGGCAGCATTTGAACCCAAGCCCTCTGACTCAAGAGCAAGAGTTCTTTTCCTTTTGTGTGTGTGTGTGTGTGTGTGTGTGTCTGATGGACCCTTCTGAGTGTTACGAACAGAAACAGAATAATGTTTTAAAATGTATACAATTAAATACATAGCATTACAGAAGACACCAATTATATTGAAATATAGTTATAAAATATTTAAAAAAAAAAAACAAGTTTATAGACGCCAGGTCAAGAACTCCCATTCTAGAGACAGTGTTATTTATACTGTATGAGATGCCAAAAGAAATTAAGGTACTATCCTTGCTCTTGAGGACTTTCCAGTCTAATAAGCAGGCAAGAATTATGTACTCAAACCTCATAATTTAAAGTAGAAAGACATAAGGACATAAGAGGGAGAAATACAAAGATTAACCTTAACAAAGGTAGATGAACTTGACCTCTTGTTCTTCAGTTGTTTCTTTCTGTAAGAATTACTTTGTGGGTTTTTTTTTTCATATATTCTCTTATCATTGCTGATTTTTTTTTTTTTTTTGGTATTTGGGTGCTCTTTGCTTAGGTTATTTGATGATGGGACAGCTGCCCATAGTCTCACTCTGCCATCTTCCCAGGATTCTGGCATCCCTGAGATATCAAGAGAACCAGTGAAAAAAGTCCTTCAAAAGGTTGGGTAGATCCCCTAAGGAAGGTTTGTAGGAAGAGTTGAATAAGAATCACAGAGGCTTAGAAAGCACAGAAGGATTGTGATCTGCACTGAGGTAATGAATAGTTATATCTGTGAAAGTCACAAATTTACAAACAAAAGTTCCAAATGTAAAGTGTAAAAATCTTGAAAGTACTGCCATAGGTTCAGGCTTCTATTTTTCAAAAATGCAAATAAAGAGAAACTTTTTTGGGGAAATTTATTGCCTGAAATTCTACTCAAGATGATACTCACCATGTGGGGGTGAACCTTAGCTCCCCAAGATTATGTCTGGCACAGCAAATCAAGTTGGAAAGACTTTGAGGCTAGTCCTGGTCACATTGTGGGCCTATTGTCAGTGGATCAGCCTACCTAAGAGAAACTCATCATCAGAAAATTGACCATCAATTAATTTTTTTTTTGATCTGAAGAAACCAATTAGAGTGTAAAAGGCTACAAGATATACACAGATAGAGAGAGTACCTGTCCCAGTCCTTGCTAGTCATTATAATAATTAGACAGGATTTCTCAAAGGAATCAGACTGACTAGAAATTCAGGAAGCAATAGCTCTTTTATTATGACTTGTTTTAATCCATAAAAGGAAAGACTTAAGGGCTAAAACAAAAGACCCTAGAGGGAACAAGGACAACTGGTTCCAAACCACCTGAGGGTTCCTGCCAGAGATCAGGGCTTCATAACCTGGGTCTGTGAACTTGTACTAAAAATACTCTGATAACTGTATTAAAATATAAGTGGTTTCCTTTATAATCTTATGCATTTTAAAACAGTCTTCTAAGAAGTGATCCTTAGATTTCACCAAATTGCTCAAAGGATCCATGACACAAAAAAGGTTAAGAACATCTGATGTAGGGTGTGATGAATTTCAGGTTGCAGCAAGAAGGATGGAAGTCAACAATGGTTCTGTAGAAAGACTGACTTCAGAATTGGTATATCCTAGCTCCATCTCACTCTGCATCTCTCTTCCCTATCAATGCATTGGTATACTTTGGTTCTTTGTCTCTTCTACTATAAAACAGTTTGTACCTCCTCCAGAGAGCCATCCCTTGTAAGACAGTGTTATCCATAGTCTGAAAGTATTACCCTGTACATGTGAAGACCTGGATTTGGGCTCAGATATACCAGTTTCTGTCCTCAGGGAGCCTGACATCAAAAAGAGAGGAATGGACTTTACTCACACTCTTCAGCTCATTATCACCTCACCTTGGAGTCCCTGAGGAAAGCTCTAAAACAAAATTTAGATATAGTTCATGTCTATGGTCTTGCCTAAAAGGGGAGAAAAGTTATTTACAGAAAATGTACTCCATGTGCCAAATATCAGCTATCAGCTATTGAAAGTTATTAATTATGTCTTTCACAAAACAAATGCTTAAAGCATAAAATACATTCTGTCATTTCTATTATAGTCTCCCAGAAGGACTCTCCAGAGATGTGGAAATGTTGAACAGATATTTCACATTTACCTTATATCTGTACCATCAGAGAAACTTGAAAAGTCCAGATATCCTGGCAAGCCAGGGCACAGTTTAGACTTTAGTCCTGTGACTGAAGAATCCTCCTTATGGTTTTTCTTAGTAATATAGTTACAGGGAGCATTCTCCTCTCCACAACTGAAAGTCATCATATGACTCTGGAATTTATGAAGTCTTGAATGCAATAGCTAGAACCATCCATCTCAGAATTACTTTTAGATCACCCATTCTTAGGGAAAGAGTCACAAAACAGAAGGGGCAGCCAGGGATTTGAGATTAAGTCTTAAAGCCCACCCAGATAAGTGCATTTTCTTTTCACTGTGTGCATGTAGTTGCCATAGTTGCTTCTGGAGAAAGGAATGGGAGAAAAAAATTTTTCTCCACCACCTAAATCTTAGAAAGATTTGGTTTTGGTTGTTTCCCAATGAAGAGCTTACTTTGAAAGAAAGTGGAGCTTTCCCCCTCAATTCCACATTTAGACTGCTGAGGGAACAGCTCTTCCTAGTTCAGCAGCCAGTGATCTTTGAAGAAAGTCAATAGTCAGTCATTCAATAAGCATTTGTTAAGCACTTTCTCCTTGCCAGGCACTGTGCTAAGCAATGATGATACAAAGAAAGGCAATAGATGGTCCCTGCAGAGCTCACTGTCTGATGGTTGAGACAACATGCAGACAATTATGTACAAACAAGGTATGTAGAGTATGAATTGGAGGTAATCAACAGAGGAAATGTACTGGCATTAAGAGGAGCATACACTGTCTTGCAACATTCTGTTACTGGGCAATTTTGAACTATCCCAACACCCATACTGACAAAATCACAGGTCCTTGAAATATTGAAGTAGAGAAATTGATGACATACCAAAGAGGAGCTAAGCAGAGAATCAAAGTGGTAAAATAATATTCCATTTGTGAAAAAAAATTATCAACAGCAAGAGATTAAAAGAACCTATTTTAATGCATCTAGGAAGACAGGGCTGAGAACTGAATGTTTTCTTTCACTAAGAAACTGAGAAAGAGAAGGAAAAAATAGCTTACATTGAAGTGAGAATTTAGCTAAATTTAGCAAAAAAGGTCAAACATATTTAAGTAGTTTCTAGATTCTAGAAAGAAAATTTTCCTTCCTCAGTGATTTTGAAGAATAAGATAAACAATAGTCTTGCTGGAACAAATGACCAAAATGATTTTTAAGGATAGTTTCAAATGCTCAAGGCCTTATTTTTCTGTGATTCAACAATGTAAGTAGTCCTGCACTGGAGGTAGAGACATCAGTTCTCTGACCTCTTCTGGTTTGTGGTTTTTTAAATACTTAACCACTGACTATCCTCATGACATCTGTACTTATCTAAAGACTTAGGGATAACAGCCCTGGAAGCTGACAGCTGGAATGACATGATTAACCAGACTTTAGATGCTATAGACCAAGCATGAAATCTCCTCGGCAGAGCAAAGTCAGAAAACCAGGCTAACACAAAGCTGCAAATCCAAATCATTTCCTGTCTAGAAAAACCAGAAAGTTAATACCTAGGAATGCTTCCCAGCTGGAGAGAAAGAATGTTAAAAAAAAATGATATTTGCCTTTTGTCAAGTTATTTGTTTCTTTTATCTACTGATTTAGGAGAGAATTCACCATTTTTCTGAGTTTACTTTTTTTCCCATCTACAGATGAAGGCTCTAGGGTCCTGGACTTTTCCTTCTGACCTACTTTGACCTTTGATCAAAGGATAATTTCTCACTGTCAATGTTTTGTGAGTTCAGGCTGGGGCCCAAAGTGATCATGTGGGACTAAAGCTTTTTAATGGGCCGATTGATTGCTTTACTTCCAAATCTATCTCCCTGGATCCAGGAATGATATGAAGCCACCCAGGCTGGTGTCCAAGTTGTCAAGATCATTCAGAGTAAGAGAGAAGTGCAGGCAAGTTATCCCTCCAAGTGACCATTAAAACTCTAAAGGTAGTCCTGGGAATCTAAGTCAGCAATTTATATAGTGTGTCCCATTCAGAATGAGGTTATTGAAATCACCACAAGTTACCACTTCCTGTTTCAATGGTTCCCAGTGGAGATGTGTGAGTTTGTTTTGGAAGTGGTTATGACACTATAGTGTAGCAAGAAGCTACACTATAGTCCGGCTGGTGAGCTCACTTGGCTTTGGCAGAGTGATAATGAGGCCAAGGTCATGGCTTTGATTCCTAGGCAGGCCAGGTTCATTATCAAAGAGGAAATATCAGTTCTATAGGCACAAGTTACCCTTGATTTCAGACAAGTTGCCCATAAACACAGTTTGTACAGTCATGAAAAGGATTGGGCGAGAGAATATTGAGTGACTTACTGTAGCCCATCCTCACTAGTGTAAAACAATCAAAAACCTCTGCTCTACTTAGAGCAAGTTATAGTACCCTCTTTCAAAGTCAAGGCCAATAGATGGCACATGGTACAAGAAAACTCCTTGTATATTAATAAATCAAATCTTTTCTTCCTGTTATAAAATATCTTTCCTTTTTTTCCATCTAGATCTATGTAGATTTTTTAAAAAAAGTTTTATAGATGTTTTGTTTTTACATTACATTTACAGATTATTCACACAAGGTAATAAAGTAAAACTATGTAAAACTAATGATACAGTGACTTCATCTGAAAGTAATCACATCTGTAACATCCCTCATTCCTATTTAAACAACAAAAAAATTGCTCAGCACAAAGGGCTATAAAACTGTGCATACTCTTTGACCCAGAAATACTTCTACTAGGTCTATATCACAAAGAGGTCAATGAAAAAGGAAAAGGATATACATGTGCAAAAATGTTTATAGAATTTTTTTTTGTGATAACAAAGAATTGAAAATTGAAGGACTGCCCATCAATTGGAGAATGGATGAACAAATTTGTGTAATATGATTGTGATGGAATGCTATTGTGATATAAGAAAAGACAAAGAAAATGCTTTCAGAAAAACCTGGTAAGAATTATACAAACTGATGCAAAATGAAGTGAGCAGAACCAGGAGAACATTGTACACAGTAACAGCAATATTGTAATGACAGTCAGCTCTGAAAAACTTAGCTACTATGATCAATATGATGATCCATGACAACTGCAAAGGTCTCAAAAAATGTAATCTTAACTCCAGAGAAAGAACTGATGAAATCTGATGGCAGATAGAAGCATATTTTCCCACTTTCTTTATTTTTCTTCCTTTTTTTTTTGCAACATGGCTAATATGGAAATGTTTTGAGTGACATCATATGACTTCACATTGCTTGCCTTCTCAATAGGTAGGGGAGGGGCTGAAGGGTGGGAGAGAATCTGGAACTGAAAAAGTTAAAAAAAAATAACAACCCCCCCCATAACAGAAATCTATTTTCTCTTTCTGTCATGACTTTTACCCATGGGGGGTGGGGAACAAGGGGAAAAAACCAAATTTCTTGGTACAAATAAGCATAGTCAAGAAAAATAAATTCTCTCAATGGCTATATAGAAAAATATGTGTCTACCCTGTTTCATTATCAGTCCTCTGGCATCATAAATGGTCATTGTATAGATAATGATTCTTATGGTTTGCAAAGTTATTTGTCCTAGTAGTGGTATTATATAAATTGTTTCCCTGGTTCTGCTCATTTGATTCTTCATTAGCTTATAAAAGTCTTTGAAATTGTTCATTTTTATAATATTGATGTTATAGTTTCTTCTTTTCTGTTTCTGTTCACTTCAATTTTTATTAGTTCATATAAGTCTTTTCATGTCTTTTTGAAATCATCTATTTCCTTTACAGCATGATAGGACTTCACCCCATTAAAAAACCACAACTTATTCCTTAGTCAATGGGCATCTCCTTAGTTTCGAGTGTTTTTTGCTATCATACATACAAAAAAGAACTGCTATAAACACTTTAGTACATAAAAGACTTTTCATTTTTCTTTGATCTCTTTTGCGTAAAGGCCTAGCAGTGGTATAGTTGGATCAAAGGACATGCACTATTTAATAATTTTTTGTATATGATTCCAAATTGCTTTCCAGAATGGCTGTGCTCATTCAATTGTTTTCCCACAAGGCTCTCCAATATTTATCTTTTTTCTTTTTTGTCATCTTTGTCACTTTGAGGGGTGTGAAATGGAGTCTCAGAATTGTTTTAATTTGCACAATTTTTTTTAATCAGCAGTCATTTGGAGCATTTTTTTATGTCTCTAGATATATAGATGTCAATATAGAAATCAATGAATAGAAATCAATATAGAAATCAAAGAATAGAAATCAATGTCTATAGATATCAATTAAGGAATTCCTCTTAATTTTGATAAATTTGAATCTGTTCCTTATATGCTGCAAAGATTGTTTTCCCTTTCCCTAATTTTTTTGTTTTCTCTAATTCTTTCCCTTTTAATCTTAGATTCTTTGTGCAAAATCTTTTTAATTTGTGTCAAAGTTATCAAATGTACATCAAAAGTTAACATCTCTGAAGGCCAGATGAACACAATTCTTGACTCCTTCCCGTCTTTCCAGTTCTCTTACACTTTACTTCACTCCACACCCTCAAGGACCCTCACGGTATGCTGGCCTGCTTGCTGCCATCACACAGAGCACTTCATCTATCACCATCTAACTCTCTGTGTTTGCCCTGGCTGTCCCCCATGTCTGGGATGCTCTTCCTCCTCACCTCTGACTCCTGACTTCCCTGGCTTCCTTTAAGACTCAATTTAAATCCCACTTTCTGTAGGAGGACCTTTCTGATCCCTCCTCCCATCCCTTCCCTTTGATATTATCATCCATTTATATTGTGCATATCTTATATGTTACTTGTATGTTGCTCTTCCATTAAAATGTGAGTTCCTAGAGCAAGGAACTTTTAAAAAAATAACTTATTATTTTATTTTTCCCCAGTTATATATAATTTTTTTAACATTTGTTTTAAAAAAAATTTTGAGTTCCAAATTCTTTTCCTCCCTCCTTCCCTCTCCCCCCCTCCCTATTGAGAAGGAAAATAATTTGATATGTTATACATGTACAGTCATGTGAAACATATTTCCATGTAAAGAAAACACAGACAAAAAAACCCAAGAAAAATAAAGAAAGTAAAGAAAAAGTATGCTTTGATCTGTATTCATATTCCATCAGTTCTTTCTCTGAAGATGGATAGCATTTTTCACCTTAAGTCCTTCAGAATTGTGCTTAATCACAGTATTACTAAGAATATCTGTCGTTCACGGTTTATCATCATGCATTATTGTTGTTACTGTATACAATGTTCTCCTGTTTTTGCTCATTTCGTTTTGCATCAGTTCATGTAAATCTTTCCAGGTTTTCCCAGAGTGGGGAACTTCTTTTTTATGTTCTTATTATTCCCAGAGCTTAGCAAAAAATTAATAACAGTTCCTACATAGTAATCAATTAATGCTTGTTGACTATCTGACCAATGTATAGAAGACAAACCACCTGCTTTTCTAATGTATTCCTATACCATTAATCTAGTCTAAGTTTGTCCTACTATAATGGAGAGAAATTATATTTTACAGATCCTTCTACCTCATCAAAATCTTCAAACCTTATTTTCTATTCTAACCTGGCCACAATCTCTAAACACTCCATCCTGCCCTGCTTTCCCAAGTTATCACCCATGCTCTAACTTCACTTTTCCCCTCAAAATCTTGACTCTTTAACTATCTGGTTCAGCTTTAGATAGTCCCAACCTTTGACTTTTGTCCATTGCCCTCTGCTACTCATCCTTTTTCAAACCTTACCCCTGAATTACTCTGCCATCTGTCTTCATTCCTTCTCTGATGCTAATGAATAGTACTAGAGGAAGTCAAACAGCTATGCTGACTGGGTTCATTACAAATTTGTATTATCTAATCTCAACTGGGACCTCACTTTTAAACAATAATACTTTTACGAAGTCTGTGACTTCGGTGAGAGAGAAACTAGGTCTCAGGTGCAAGTCCTGAGCATGGGCTGCAGCTGCCTCCTGAGCTTCCAGTGCACAGACTGAGGGGGAATTGAGTGGCTGATCAGAGGAGGATTTCAGGGATCTCTTTGCCAGTGCTGAGGCAGGATTCTCTTGCTTTGCCCATGCTTGGATCTGGGTCACTGTTCTGGGTGTCGGTCCTGGGGCGAGGAGGAGCACTAGTGTGGTAGAGCTTGTACTGGCTGTGGAGAGGAAACCCTCCTCATAGTTCCAAGACAGAAAAGAGTGCTCATAGACCAGAGCACAGGCCAGGAAAGGAGTAATCACCTCTCCCTTGATCATAGCACCTTAGAAGAACTGAAAATTTACAAGTCCCTAGAAGTATCTCTGAAAACAGCTGCACAAAACCCTTGAAGCTTGGGACAGAACATTCTCCACACTGGAAACAGACTCCTACCTTAACAAAGAGTTTATAACTCAAGTAATTGGCTGAGATCATAAGCAAGCAGCGCAAAAAGAGTCAGACTATATTATCTTACTTTGGTGACAAAGAAGATCAAAACATACAACCAGAAGAAGACAATGAAGCCAAAGCTCCTACATCCAAAGCCTCCAAGAAAAATATGAATTGGTCCCAGGCCATGGAAGAGCTCAAAAAGGATTTTGAGAAGCAAGTAAGAGAAGTAGAGAAAAAACTGAGAGTGATGCTAAAGGACACCCCAAAAAATACCAAAGAAAATAACACCTTAAAAAATAGCCTAACCCAAATGGCAAAAGAGATCCAAAAAGCCAGTGAGGAGAAGAATGCCCTAAAAAGCAAAATTGGCCAAAAGGAAAAGGAAGTCCAAAAGCTTACTGAAGAAAATACTTCCTTAAAAACTAAAATGGAGAAATTGGAAGCTAGGGACAATTTGAGAAATCAAGGCACTGTTATATTAATCAAAAGGAATGAAAAAATAGAAGAGAATGTGAAATATCTCATTGGAAAAACAACTGACCTGGAAAATAGATCCAGGAGAGAGAACTTAAAAATTATTGGACTATCTGAAAGCCATGATCAAAAAAAGAGCCTAGACATCATCTTTCAAGAAATTATCAAGGAGAACTGCCCTGACATTTTAGAACCAGAGGGCAAAACAGAAATCGAAAGAATCCACTGATCACATCCTGAAAGAGATCCCCAAAAGAAAACTCCTAGGAATATTGTAGCCAAATTCCAGAATCCCCAGGTCAAGGAGAAAATATTGCAAGCAGCCAGAAGGAACGATTCAGGTATTGTGGAAACACAATCAGGATAACACAAGATTTAGCAGCTTCTACATTAAGGGTCCGGAAGGCATGGAGTATGATATTCCAGAGGGCAAAGGAGTTAGGACTACAATCTAGAATCACCTACCCAGGAAAACTGAGAATAATCCTTCAGGGTAAAAAATGGTCATTCAATGAAATAGGGGACTTTCAAGTATTCCTGTGGAAAAGACCAGAGATGAATAGAAAACCTGACCTTCAAATACAAGACTCAAGTGAAACATGGAAGAGGTAAACAGAAAAAAGAAATCATAAGAGACTTATTAAGGTTGAACTGTTTACATTCCTGCAGGGAAAGATGATATTTGTAACTCATGAGTCCTTTGTCAGTATTAGGGTAGTGGGAGGGAAAAAAATTACATGCATGTATATAGATAGATAGAGGGCACAGGGTGAGTTGAAGATGAAGGGGTGATATCTGGAAAATAAAATTAAGGGGTGAGAGAGGATTATACTGGGAGAAGGAGAAAGGGAGAAGTAGAAGGCGGCAAATTATCTCACATGAAACAGACAAGAAAAGACTTTTACAGTGGAGGGGAAATGGGGGAAGGTGAGAGAGAATGAGTGAATCTTATTCTCATAGAATTTGGCTTAAGGAGGGAATAACATACACGATGGGGTTTGGAAATCTATTTTACCCTATAGGAAAATAAGGGGGGAAGGGGACAAGAGAGCAGGGGGTCGATAGAGGGGAGGGCAGATTGTGGGAGGGGATAATCAAAAGCAAACACTTCTGAGGAGGGACAGGGTCAAAAGAAAGAATAGAATAAATGAGGGGTAGGATAGGATGAAGGGAAATATACTTAGTTTTTCACAACAGGACTACTATGGAAGTGTTTTTCATGACTCCACATCTATAACCTGTATCGAGATGCTTGCCTTTTCAATGAGGGTAGGTGGGGAGGGAGGAAGGGAGAAAATTTGTAACCCAAAGTTTTAAAAACAAATTAAAAATAAAAAAAAGAATGGACAAAGAAAAAAATAATACTTTTACTCTTCTCTAATTGGTTCTGTATCACAGTCTCCATAATGGCTATTACAAACTTTCACTTCTCTTTCTCAAGTTACCTATGCCACCTCCTTCTCCTCCCTTCAGCAGAGGGCCTTATCAGATAATCCCTAAAAAATTGAAGCCATCCATCTCAAGATGACCCTCTTCCTCAATTCCATCCTTTAAATTTTTTCAACATCATCTTCATTTGCTTCAGTTTGAGTATTCAGTGGCCTTTCTCCTTATCAACACCAACTCCTCTACTTTGATTTAGTTTCCATCTGCTTCCTCTGGCAGCTTGCCTCTTTCACTGTTCTCTCTCTCTTTCTTCATTTTCAACTTATTCTTATCAGTGTTTCCTTTCTTACAATCTGAAATCATATCCAGATCTCCTCATCCTTTACAAAAAACCCACAGTACTTGACCCTTCTATCCCTTATAGACCATCATCCTGGTCCTATATCTTTCTTCCCTTTCATGGGCAAACTGCTAAAATAAATTGTCCTCTTTCATATTCATCACATTTCTTAACCCCTAACAATCTAATTTCTGCTTCTTCTTCCCCACCCCATTTCCCAGCACTGGAATGAACCTCCTCTCATCAAGGTCACCAATAAGCTCTCTAGCACTCAGTCCAAAGGATTTTTCCCAGTCCTCACCCTTCCTGACCTCTCTGCATCATTTGGTACTGTTGACCACCTGATCTTTCTGGATATTCTCTCTTGTTTGGGTTTTGTGACATTGCTCTATTGAGTTTTCTTCCTACTTATCTGACAAACCTTTTCAGTATCTTTTGAGGGATCATCTATGCTTTGCCCTCCATCTGTGGTTGTACTTCTGGGTTCTCATGAGCCCTCTTCTATTCTCTCAGAACATACTGTCTCTTGGTGATCTCATGAGCTCCCTTAGATTCAACTATGATTTTTATAGAAGTGATTCATTGATCAGCAAATCTAGCCCTTACCTCTCTCCTGAACTCAGCTCCAACTGCCTGACTTCTGGATGTCTCATTCTGAACATCTCATGGTCATTTCAAAATCAACACGTGAAAAACAGAACTCATCATCATTCCCCTAAACACAGCCATGTGCTTGACTTCCCTCCTTCTGTTGAGGACACTGCCATTATTCTAGTCACCCAGGTTTACAACCTAGGAATCAATCTCAACTTCACTGTCATTCATCTATTACATTCATCAAGTTACATTATCTTGATTCCATCTCCTTGACATCTTTTACTTTACTTCTCATAGTTTAGGTCCTTATCACTTCTTTCCTGGAGAATAACATAACAATAGCCCTCTAATTGGTCTCCCTTTTTCTGATCTCTTTATAATTCATCTTCCATGAAGCTGGCCAATGATATCACCAAAATACAGGTCTGCTCAGATCATCTCCCTGCTCAAGAAACTTCAATGGCTCTCCATTCTCTCTAGGATAATACATAAACTCTTCTGGAATTTAAAGCCCTTTACAATTTGGCTCCAGCCTGTATTTCTAGTTTTTTAATATATTACTTCCCCTCACATACTCCATTTTCTAGCCAAGTTGGCCTACTGTCTGTTCCTTGTACATGACATTACTTATATATCCCTGTATGTTCCATCTCATGCTTTTTCTCATGCCCGGAATAGCATTCATCTTCAGCTCCACATCTTGGAATTCCTAGCTCTCTTCAAAGCTCAACTTAAGTGTTACCTCTATCTAGAGGGCTTTCCAGTTCCTTCTATAAGTATTGCCTCTCTTCCTCTACCCAAACTACTTTGAATTTATTTTTTGTATATGGTATTTACCTGTAAAAATGTTGCATTTCTCTCTCTTGCACATCCCTTATCAATGTAAACTCTTGAAGACAGAGACTGTCTCATTTTTATATTTCCTATAGCACCTAGCATAAATATTAGCACATAAAAGGGGCTTAATAAATGTTTGTTGATTGAATGACTTATGGATTCAAAATATCCTAGTTGCTAATGGAAGAAAATCTCAAGTTTTAATTGGTGTTCAATGACTTACAAATATAGACCCAATCTAATCAACATAAGATTTAGAACTGGAACTGACCCAATCTCCTAATTCTACAGATGAAGAGATCTATATTTGAACCTTCATTTCACACTTCTTTGCCCATCCTACTTTCTAGTTAGACTGGATTATTCACTACTTCACAAACACGACCTATACTTCCTTGTCTAGACTCAACATATTCCCTCTACATAAAATGCCTTTACCACCTATCTCTTTCTACCTGTTGAAATCTCACCCTTCTTTCCATCCCTTAAGACCTAACTCAAATACTACTTCCTCCATGAAGCTGTTCCTGATCACCCATCCCCACTCAGACATGATATCACCCTCCTTGGAACTCTCATTATACTCTGTACTTTCCCTATCATGAATATTTGTTTTGTATTATAATTATTTGCTACTTCTTCTACTTGATCTATCAAACTGTAAGCTCTTAAAGGGCACCAAAGGTGTTTTTATAATTCTCTCAGTACCTAGCATTAGCACTGTGCTTGGCACATAGTAGGCAATTAATGTTTCTTTAACATTACTTGGGGGGCAGCTAGGTGGTGCAATGGATAGAGCACTGGGCCTGGAGTCAGGATGACCTGAGTTCAAATCTGGCTTCAGACCAGACACTTGACACTTACTAGCCATGTGACCATGGGCAAGTCAGTTAACCCCAATTGCCTCACAAAAAAAAACCAACCCCCCCCAAAAAAACATTACTTGGCAATTCCTTTCCCACTCTGTAGTCCATTTTAGCTTCCCTAGGAGGCAGATACTTCCATTAGGTTACTGGCTTTACTTACCATTTTAGATTGGTTAGGCTTGTTAGAGAAGTAATAGGCTAGCTGGGGATATTTATTCTCTGTTCTCTTCCTGTTCTATATGCTGCATAAAATCCAGGTTCTTAGGTGTTCCAAATAGGTAAAGCACATGTGATAGTTTATACAATTTATAGTTCACATTAGTTTTAATAAGTACAGTAATCAATCCCAATCAATATTTTAGCAATGTCTGGATTCCCACTTCTCTGTGATACCAAAAAACATTTGTGTTTCAACTCTGGCAACCTTTAAACAAATAAACAACAAATATCCTATATATCAAAAGAAGAAACAGAAAGAATACTCCTTCTCCTTTGATATTATTATTTACTATTTATTTTCCTAGTTGTTTGCCTCTTACTAACCGGAGACAGTACTATGATATATGCTTTCAATATGTTACCTCTCTTTGAGAATGTGGGTGTTAGTTTCTAAAGTCAGAATTCTGCAGTTTTCTCCTTGTAGAGAAAGAATAGCAAACCAACGAGGAGTTTTCTCATTGAATTTGTTGAAAGAGACTAGGCATTATTACATTTTTTAAGTTTAAGAAGGAAATAAATGACTTACAATTACAAATTTTCAGGTAAATATATTACATCTGTCACATTCATACTGGGCCATCTTTGAAACACCATTTTCATATAAACAGAAAAAAAAATGCTATTTATCTATAACACATACAGAATTCATTTCAATAAATAGTTATTAGGTGTCTGCTATGTTAAGCACCAGGGATAAAAAGACAAAAGGAAAATAATCCCTGCCCTCAAGGAGTTTAACTTCTACTGGTATCTCTACATTCCTAATTAGTCATGAGATTTAAATGCTCCTTAAAGCCCAACTGTCAAATTGTGGATAGAAAACTTCAGTTCCTTTTCCAGAAGCAGTGGGCTTCCAAACTTGTGATTTCATTGGCTTCTAAAACTTCTGGTGTAAAAACTTACGTTTACCATTGAAAATCAATAGATGGTCTGTAATTTATAATCTCAGAGAATTGTCTTAAGTGATGAGTGGGTGACTGACTTCTTTAGCCATGGAAGTGTTGTGATCTAGGGGTTCTGGGAACCCCAAAATGCAAGGGTATAGGGTGTGGGTCTGTCTTGAAAGAATCTGACCATTCCAGCCTTCCAGTCAAAGTAGCAAGTTTATTTGTGATACCAATATAAGCCGTACAGACTCCTAGTGAGTCTTCTCATATTTTTTTATAGGGAAAAAGAGTGGGAAGATTTGGATGGGATCCAGAAGTGGGAAGTAGCCTGGAATGGTCCAGAGGTAACAGAGAAAGAGTGTCTGGAGGGGATTAAGGAATGTCAAGTAAGCTCATTAAGTAATCAAGGGGGGCCAGATGCCTTGGGTGGAGGTACTGCTGATATGGGCTGCTGAAATGTATAGGTCTGAGGTAAGACAGAAAGAAGGGTTAGGCTGGGTTGAGTCCACAATGAAAGGACATTTGAAAGGATTATTGACTAGGATGGGCCAGATGCCTAAGGTGAAACC
The DNA here is from genome assembly GCF_900497805.2 of Vombatus ursinus. NCBI lineage: Eukaryota > Metazoa > Chordata > Mammalia > Diprotodontia > Vombatidae > Vombatus > Vombatus ursinus. The sequence continues at coordinate 58,448,269 of NW_020954585.1, forward strand.
GGGTTTCTGAAATCTGTGAGAAAGTTCAAGGAGGAATCCAGATTCCATACCCTGTCTAACTAATACGTCAGAGATAGGCCTTGAACCCAGATCTTTCCAACTGGCTCTGCATCGACTACCAGGCTGACTTGTGGAACACACACACACACATACACACATGCATGCATGTGCATGTCTATAATTGGTTCCTGTTTTTTTCTAATTTGCTATTATCTACTATTTGCTTTTGTGTATGTGTGCGTCTAATTGTCTGTGTGGAAAAGGTAATTACCAATTATTTATTTCTCTATTTCAATGATGATTTGCAAGTATTTCATATGTCAATATTTCCTTTGTTTTGTTTTTTTTTATTTCATTTTGTTTTGTTTGACGTAATTTGAATAATTTCAGCATAAACATTCCACAGTTGACCTGACATAGAGGCTAAGTCCAAATGTCTGAATGGCTTTAAGTTATAGATTGAACTCTGAAAAATAGATTTGATGACCAGTGAAATCTCATCCTTCCTTCTGATGGGGTTGGGATCTGAACCCCAGAAAGGAAAATCTCTGGACTTTCCCAGATGGCTCTGGCATTTGCTAAGGCTATAAACCCATCAACTAGCCTTTCATTGTGGCTACACCCAATTTCCCAATTCTCTGTTACCCTTAACCTAACCTAGCCCTCCATTGTCTTACCTCCCTATGGCCCCCTGCCATAGGTTCCTAACTAGGCTCCATTCTCTCTTGGCCATGTGGTCCAGGTCCCTGGCATTGTATTACCTCACTGTTCCCCCCCCCCCCAAACTATTTGGCCACTTCTAGATTCCTCCCATAGTCTTTCTGTATATAAGGTCCATCTTGTCTCCATTAAGGTGCTCAGATTCTTACAATCTAGCCACTGCTCAGATTCTCAAAATCTAGCCAATAGCTCACTAACCGTGTTTAGACTCCTTAAGAGTCTGCTCAATATGACAGATGTTCTAATAAACCTTGTTTTTGGCTGAAAAAAGGCTTGGGTTGAATTCTTTCAGGCAGGATCCACATGTGATTTTAGGGTCCCAGCACTTCTAAACCTCAACACTTCTGATCCGGTTTAGGGGTTCAGGAGTCCTAGGACCCCAAAAATCACATCCATCATATTGGGCAGACTCTTAAGGAGTCTGAACACTAGTAAGTTATTGGCTTATTGGCTAGATTTTAGGAATCTGAGCATCTTAATGGAGACAAGATGGACCTTATATACAGAAACACTGTGAAAGGGATCTAGGAGTGGCCAAGTAGTCTATGAGGTAATAAAACTCCAGGGGTGGCCAAAAATGGAGCCTAGATAGGATTAAGGGTGGGAAGTGGCTTTGGGCCAGCCTCAGGAGATTTGGAAAGTCCAGGGTTTTTCCTTTTTGGGGTCTAGATCCCATCCTCATCACTTCCATATTGATCAGATCATTAGCAGATACTACTGCTTCTCTGACCATACTTGTCTGTTTCCTTAACTGGGTTATCTTCACATTCTCACTGCATTAACATGGGTATTTCCATGAGCAGACAATTCTCAAAGGAAGAAGTTATCAACCATGATATGAAAAAAATACTCTGAGTCACTGACAATTAAAAAATGCAAATTGAAGCAACTCTGAAGTCTCACCTCACATCTATCAGATTGGCAAAGATGACAAAAGAGAAAAATGACAATTTTAAGAACTGTGAGAAGGCAGACACACAAATATATGGTTGGTAGAGTTGTAAGTTTGTCTAGCCATCTTGGAGTTATTATTGTTGTTGTTGTTGGTCCTTCACTCTTGAGGAGAAACAATGACATCATAATGTCTTGACTTGCTCATTAATTGGATATCAGTGGGGCAGAGCTGTACAAAGTGTCAGCCTCACTCTCTCCTCCAGAGCCATTGAAGTCCAGTGGCAAGACAAAGGTCAAGACAACTGGTGATGGCCCAAGATGCAGTGGATGACCTTGGCATTCCTTCTTGGTCTTTCCTAGACCTCAGTTTGTCTGAGACCATACCCATTCAATGACTAAGGGCTGGGTAAGAGTTGAGACAAAAGATGACTCAATTTACCATCACAAAGATATCAGTGGGGGAGGGGGAGATCCTCTCAGTTTCTGGTGTGAACAGAAAACAATTGCTATTTACACTTACTTCAAGTCATCCAGACCTAAACAATGAGCCTCCAAGGTTTGGGTTGGGGCTATTATTGGCCATCCATTGAAAGCCATTCAGTGATTTGTGTTTTAAGGCAAAGTCAAGTAGCTCCATTTAAAACATAATGGACTTTTAAAAGCCTGTTTTTCCAGAATTATATTTCAAGAAATAAAAAATGCAAATCAAGCAGGACAAAAAGAAATTGACCCAGCTTTTTGCAGAAAAATAAAGTAGAATAAGAAGGAAGAAAGAAAGAGGAAGAGGGGAGGAAGAGGAGGAAGAAGAGGAGGAGAAGAGAGAGGAGGAAAAGAAGGAGGAAGAGGAGGGGAAGGAGAAATAGTAGTAGCCATAGTAGTAGTAGGAGGAAGAGGAGGAGGAAGAAGAGAAGAAGCAGAAGAAGAAGAAGAAGAAGATGACAAAAAAAGCAACCTCCAACTTCTTCTTGAATTGGCAGGTTGGGTCCCCAGAGGGCAGTGACTACTACTCTCAGAATACATGATAAAGACAGTTAATATAAGATATTTGCCCAAGAGCCTAGTTCACTTCTTCCCACAAATACAGCCTCCATGGAAGGAAGAAGCTTAAATTTAGTCCACCATAATTGTAATGAGGCACATGCGTGACAAGGTTTAACTCACAACACTTGTTATGTATTGTTTTTTCTGTGTAGGAAAGCAATTTAGAACTATGCCCCCAAAGTCACTGGACTGTCACTGGATTTTGTTCCAGGATTATTGCTAGTAGGCTGATTCCTCAAAGAGACCCAAGAAAGAGGAAAAAGACTCACATTTTAAAAATATTTGAAGAAACTCTTTTTTGGTTATAGCTAAGAGCTAGAAACTAAGGGGCTATCTATCACTTGGGTAAAGGCTAAAACAAATTAAGGTATATGAAGAAAATGCAATGTTGTAAAAAAAATAGGTTTCAGAGAAACCTAGGAAGACTTGTATCATCTGAGGCAGAGTGGAGTGGTCAGAACCAGAAGAATAATTTATCCTGTGACAATAACATTGTAAAGAAAAACAACTTTGAAAGACTTAAGAATGCTAATTGATGCAATGACCATCCACCATTCCAGAGGACCAATAATTAAACATGTTATTTATCTCTTGACAAAGAGCTGCTGGACTTAAGGTACAGAATGGATTTATTTTTGGACACAGAAAAAATTTTGGACATAGCCAATGAAGAAATTTGTTTTATTTGACTATGCATATTTGTTCCAAGAGTTTTCTTTTTCTTTCTTTTTTCCTTTCTTCCTTCCTTCCTTCCTTCCTTCCTTCCTTCCTTCCTTCCTTCCTTCCTTCCTTCCTTCCTTTCTTTCTGTCTTTCTTTCATTTTTTCTTTGTTTTTTTTCTTTCTTTTTTCTTCAGTGAGGGAAAGGGTGAGTTGGACAAGTGAGGTCCAAATTGAGTTGCTAGAAAAGAAAGAAAGACAATCAAGCCAACAAGTCAACATTTACTATTGTAGAATAGTTTCTAATATACTTAGCATGTCCCAGGAACTATACTAAATGCTGGGATACAAAGAAAGGCAAGAACAGACCCTGCCGTGAAGGATCTCAAATTCTAATGGAGAAGGTAAAGGCAAACAATTATGTATATACAAGATATACACAGGACAAATCAGAGGTAATCTGTGAGGGAAGGTATTGGGGGTAGCGTGTGTGTGAGGAAGCAGAGAGAAGGGAAGAAAAAGGAGAATGCCCCTCACAGGTAGTATAATTTGAGCAAAGTCTTGAAGGAAGGTAGGGAAGTCAAGAGTTGTAGGTGAGGAGGGAGACAGCCATTAAAAAAGTCATAGAATTAATTGAGAGATAGCAACAAAGTCAGTGTTGATGGACCATAGAGTATTTGGAAGGAAGTAAAGTAAAAGAAGACTGGGAAGGTAAGAAGGACTTTAAAAGCCAAATGAGTAATTTGATATTTGATTCTGGAAGTAATATGGAGCTAGTGGTAGGCTGCTAGGTACTTACGAGAACATCTTGTATTAACTGTCTTTACCCTGTTATCTGAGAGTAGTAGTTACTGTCCTCTGGGGACCCACCCTGCCAATTCAAACAGAGGTTGAAGAATGCTTCTTCTTCTTCTTCTTCTTCTTCTTCTTCTTCTTCTTCTTCTTCT
>NW_020954585.1:58452538-58545016 GCF_900497805.2 Vombatus ursinus
TCTTCTTCTTCTTCTTCTTCTTCTTCTTCTTCTTCTTCTTCTTCTTCCTTATCCTCCTTCTTCCCATTTACATACAGATCTTACAGACTCTAAGTCTAACCAGCTTTGTTATGCAACCTAGTTGCCTTGTTGCAATATAACAACTTCAGCAATAGTCATAATAGTCACATTTCTAGAATTCAATAAAGTTTAGTAGAGCATGTAAGGTATTGGACTTGAAGTCAGGAAGACCTGGTTTCAGCAACTCTAAAATCATGTATGAGGGGATCTTAACCCAAAGTCCCCAGAACCACAAGGATTCTGTGGATAGATTAAAGCAGGTTTGTGAACTTGGTTGGGGGAAAAAAAATGACATTTTTTTTCCCACTAACCTCTGAATAATTTAGTGTTTCCTTCAATTATTTAACAACATCCTTCTGAGAAGGGGTCCATAGGCTAACCAGACTGCCAAGGGGCCCATGATACAAAAAATATTATACATTGTTGAGATCTTTATTTATTTAAAGTATATTTAAAGTTTATGAAGCTCTTGCCTTGAGCCACTTACGGCAGATGGTGAATCATCCTAATAACAATAAGAATCCTGATTGATATTTATATAGCACTTTAAGGTAACAATGAGTTTTTGACATAACAATCTCATAAGGTAAATAGGGCAATTAATGTCAGCCCATTTTATAAATGGGGAAACTGAGGTTGGGAGAAATTGAATGACTTGCCCTTGGTTGTACAATGTAGCTATTGAGCCAGAGCAGTCGCCAATGTATTATACAAACCAGGGACCAAGTAGGTAGTCATTCAGTATGGAAAAAAGATGTCAGTCTGGGTATCAATGTTTTCAGCCTCCCTCTACACCTGCCTATCAACTCTAGCAGGGCCATCACTCAGCTGGCCTATCTCTTGCTATTGTTTCCCTACTGTCAAGGACATTGCACGGCTATCTCAAACCATACTTCACAGTGCCGTTGGAGCATTCCCTCTTGTCTACCTGGTTTCATATAGCACAGGTCGGATTGTTCTCTGCTAGTTAAAGCACAGGTTCTCTTGTGGACTTGATTGCTATGTACAGTAGTTTTGCTGTGCTCCAGGGCTGCAGACCACAGATTTACCATCTGACAAATGTTTGACATTGATCATGTGGGGGATAGGATGAGGGATAGAAGAGAGCTGTGTGCAAATCCATCTCTGCTACAAAACAAACATCTTAGCAGTGAGGACCTGTTGGTGAAGCATCAATAGCAACATCTTCATATGGGAAGCATAGAATTTAAAAAGGGGGAGGAACACATTGGAAATCAGATCAGTCAGTCAATAAACATTTATTAAGGGTCTACTCTGTGCTAGGTATTGTTGCTTCACTCAGAGGATACAAAGAAAGACAAAAAACAGTCTCTGCCCTTGAGGAGCTCATAATCTAATGTGGAATTATCCTGTTGAAGGTTTCCCTAAATGCAGGGAAATATGAAAGTGATTGGGGGAAGATGGCATTGGGGCTACCACCAAGGACTGGACAAACCAACTTAGATAACTGGCTTCAATCAATCAATAAGCATTTATTAATTATTGAAGATGTTCTTGGCACTGTGCTAACATTAATATCTGGGGATGCAAATACAGTAAGTGAAACAATTTCTGCCCACTAAGAGTTTATATTCTAACCGGGAGAAAACAAGAACATATATTGTGTAAGTATATAGTGGAAGGAGAGAAGCATTTATTAAATGCCTATCATATGCTAGGCACTGTGCTAAGCACTTTGCAAATATTTCATTTTATCCTCACAACAACACCATGAGATAGATGCTTTTAATAACACCATACCACAGCTGAGGAAACTGCAGGAGAGGTAGAAAGAGGTTAAATGATTTGCCCAGGGTTACATAGTAAGCATCTGAGGCTGGATTTGAACTCACGTCTTTCTGTCTCCAGGCCCAGTGCTCTATCCACTAGGCTACCTAGATGCTTATATTCAGAAAAAAATACAAATAACAAATAACATTTAGATAGAGTTTAACACATGTTGGGCAGCTAGGTGGTGAAATGAATAGAGTGTCAGGCTTGGAGTCAGGAAGATTTAACATTTATTATCTTATTTTATCCTCACAATAGTGCTGTGAGTTTGTTGTTTTTGTTGTTGTTGTTGAGTTGTTTCACTTGTGTTAGATTCTTTATGATCCCATTTTGGAGTTTTCTTGGTAGAGATACTGGAGTGATTTGCCATTTCCTCTAGCTCATTTGACAGATGAGAAACTGAGGCAAACAGGGTTAAGTGGCTTGCCCAGTGTCATACAACTAGTAAATGTCTGAAGTACAGAAGGAAGGCCAGATTACCTGGATGGCAAAATTTGAAAGAGGGAATTGTAAAGAACTTTAAAAGCTAAATAGAAAAGTTTGCATTTGATTCTAGAGGCAAAGAAATGTATTTTTTGGGCCAAGTCTACACAACTAAATATGAAAGGGAGGATTGACAATTTGGGAAGTGCAGCTACCCACACCTAGCTGTCTCCAAAGCAGTGACTTCTCTGACTGACTTCTCCACCAAGCCCTTCTCCTCATTCTCCTCCCCTTCCCACTTCTCAGCTTCCTTTTGTGTGTGGTCTTCCCCACTTTGATTATAAGTTTCTTGAGGGTAAGGATTATCTTTCTTTTTGTATTTGTATACCCAGAGCTTAGCACAGTGCCTCTCACATAATAGGCACTTAAAAGTTTATCAGCTAGGTGGCACAGTGGACAGAGTGTCAGGCCTGGAGTCTAGAAGACCCATCTTCACTAAATTCAAATCTGGCCTCAGACTAGCTGTGGGACCCTGGGCAAGTCACTTAACCCTTTTTGCCTCAGTTTTCTCATCTGTAAAATGAGTCGGAAAAGGAAATGAAAAGCCACTCCAGTATCTCTACCTAGAAACCTCAAATGGAGTCACAAAGACTGAAACTATTTCATGTCTGAAACAATGAAAACAACAACAAATGTTTACAGTATTGACTGTTGAACTCAAACAACAAAACACACACACACACACACACACACACACTTTGGGTCCTAAATTATTCAGAGTGTTACACGGTCCAAATTAGCCAGATAATTGCTATTCTTCCCTTTCATTTTGGGTTATGTAGACTCCAAACTTCAACGAATTCTAATCAAATGGTACATCTGTTGGCATTCTTATTCCATGGAGTTGGGGGAGGGGGAAGGAATAGTTTTACATTCTCTATTCCCCCCACATCCCTTCAACTCTTTAATTTTCATTGTAGCGGCTCAGCTGGAACGGAAGCCAGCTCTGTCTCAGGAGTAATTTCTCTAGGTGGACTGTTGACATACAAACTCAAATTCTGCTGGCTGAAAGTGCCAAAATATTTTTCTATGCCTTGGCAGACATCTGTTACATGTGGAAGTCATTGTCTCAAGAACATTGAAGCAGGAGGTGAATTGATCAGACTCAAATTACTCAAGAAGTTCATTCATTTTGTTCAGTAATTAAATAGAAGCTGTTCAGAAATATGATTATAGATTGGGCCATCAGAGCAAATTAAATCTTTGAAGAGTAATGGTCTAATTAGCTCCAAAATACTGCCATAAAAAAAAAAACTAACTGCCCTTTTGTCCAGAATAAGTAAATTCCAGCAGCAGCCATTGTAAAATACCCTTAAAATGATATAGAAGAAGGATGGTTATAGAAACTGAGAAAAAATAATGACTTTAGGGGGAGATTTCTATTTATCTATCCATCAAAATTAACTTGGCTGGTTATCTTTCACTTCTCTAGTGTTTTACTTCACAGGTTTTATTTCATTAAAGAAAGTTTGTCTACAGAAAATACTGAAATTCCTTTTCTCTGTTTTCCTGGTTTGGGCCTAGAGTATAATATTCTGTACCTACAATAACTATCTAGGCTTATCACTCACTGTTCCTTAACATACATACTCTCCTCCAGCCAGTTTAGTGTCTTCCCTATCTCTTGAATACACTTTCATACTGACTCCAAGCTTTTGTGGGTGCTATTTCTCCTGCCTATTCTCTCCAGTGACTTTTTAATTGCCAAGTTCAATGGCCTTTTCTCAGTACTGATCCCTCGAGACATGGAATTGTTGGTGGGGAAGATTGAGAATATCTTCAATTTTATAGGCAATGATTCTCTTCCTATTTCTCTGAACATTCTTTAACTGCCTCCTTCTTTGCATTATCTTTCTATTTCTACCCAGTATGGTTGGGCATCCCCAATCCCTTTGTGTCCCAGTTTTACATCTCTCTGACCTTCCATTGTGCCCTTTGGAATTCCCTTTCTGTAATTAACAAACTTCCTTTCAAATTAAATCTGTGCCCTCCCCTTGGAAATTACCGTCTATAGTTTGCATTTTTATTTTCTGTGTACCTGTTGTTTCTCCTAAACAGAGTCTAAGTTATTTGAACATAGGGGCTATTCCATATTTGTCTTTGTAGTACCAGTAAGCACTTTATAAATGCTTGTTGAATTTAATTGAATTGAAAGACTCTATCCTCTGCTTCCTTCTCTTCTCACGTTATACTCTCTTCTTTGGCAATCTCACCCACTCCTATAATTTTGGTTATCATCTCAGTGCAGATGACCCAAATCAAAATGTTTCTCACTGATCTCTCCCTTGATCTTCACCATCATATTTCTAACTCTATGGGATGTCTCCCTTAGATGTTCTGCTAACACTACAAACTCAACAGGGACAAAATTGAAATAATAATTTTTATCCCACCCCAATTCAGGCCTCAAATTTATCTTTCACTTTTATTTTTACAACCCTAAGCCTCTACCCCATTCTAAGCAGTTGTCAAATCCTCTCCATTATATTTTGAAAGTATCTCTTGCATTTGCTCTTTCATTTCTACTCATAGTCATCCCTTAGTTCAGGGCCTTATTACCTCTTGAAATATTATATAGCCTTGAAACTGATATGCTCAATGTCAATCACTCCTCTACAATGTGTGGCAAGAGAGTTGGTTGATCAGGGGATACTAAAACTTTATCAGAGAAATTTGATACAAAGATTTTTTTTCCATTTCAACTACTTCCCTTCCTCTCCCATGTGCATTACTTTTGTTTGTGCAGAAGCTTTTCAGTTTTAAGTAGTCAAAGTTATCTATTTTATCTTCTGTAATTGCCTCCATCCCTAATTTGGTTAAGAATATATCTCCTACCTATAGATGTGAGAAGTTTTCTTCTCCTCTATTTTTCATGTATGATAGTGTAAAAGTTATATCCTGTTCTAGTCCCCCTGACTATTCTGCCCACCACTTTTAGTCAATAAGTAAAGCAAGTAATTAAATTTATAAGAGGCTAGATTGTGAAGGGAAACCTGGAAGTCTTGTGCAAACTGTCTCAAAGATCCAAGGAGCACAATTTGTAAATTGTATCACATATTAACCAAAAATCACATCCTGGTAACATGTGCTAAATCAAGGGAAGGCTTCTAGTCTTTGCTGTTTTGGTCCTGTGATATGTAAATCTCAGACAAGTTCCAGAAGACCAGCAGGATACCAAATGCTGATAACTTTAAGATCACATGACTATGTTAACTTTAAAGTTTTACTGGCAACTTTGAGATGATTTTGATATGCAAATGAACTAACCCCAAGGCAGCACAGATAAGAGTTAGTCTGCTTTGCCCCCAAAAACCGATAAAAATGAGACCTCAGACTCCCACCCACTCCTCAGCACTCTTCCATCTCCAAGAACTCCCAACTCTAATCCACGGATATGTGAGTGATACTCTTTGCTTATTCCTCTCCCCATCCTCTTTCTCATCATTGTCTGCCTTCCTTCACCACCCCATCTCCTGTCCCCACACCTGCCTCTGTACCCCTTTTTCCACTTGTCTTGGTTCTTTCTGTGCTATTTGCCCCCCTAAATCCTCTGTGCCTTATTAAAATGTGATTACTGCCTCATTTTCCACTACCATCATGATCTTTCCCAGAGAGTATCCAAAGAACTAAGCATGCCTGCCCCATTTCATAATTTCATAAATTAATGATCAATTCAATGATCTTCAATATCAAAGTCACATATCCACTTAAAATGTATTATGAAATATGGTGTAAGTGTTGGTCTAAGCCTAATTTCTATCAGACTGCTTTCCAGTTTTCCCAGCAGGTTTTTTTTAAATCAAATAGGGAATTCTTTTCAAGTAATTTATATCTTCTGGCTTTTTGAATACTGGGTTATTGAGTTCTGTTGTTTCTGATTCTCTCTGTCTAGCAGGTTACATTGATCTACTTCTCTATTTTTTGACTAATACCAGATGGCTTTGATGACTACTGCTTTATACTATAGTTTGAGGTCTGAAAATGCTATTTCCCCTTCATCCCTACATCTTTTTATCATTTCTCTTGAAATTCTAGATCTTTTATTTTTCCAAGTGAATTTTGTTATTATTTTATTGAGTTCTGTAAAGTACCCCTTTGATAATTTGGTTGATATAGCATTAAAACTATAAATTATCCTTGGCAGTATTGTCATTTTTATTGTATGAGGGCTGAATATTCCTCCAGTTATTTAAGCTGTTATTTCTTTAGGGAGCACTTTGTAATTAAACCTATGAAAGTCTTTTCTATACTTTGTTAGATTAATTCTCCCAATATTTTACATATTTTGTAGATATTTGGAATGGTTTTTCCCTTTCTATTATAGCTTCTTGGATTTTGTTATTATTGTACTGAAAAGTAGTCGATTTTTGAGGCCTTATTTTGTAGCTTGCAACTTTATTGAAGCTATTAATTGTCTCAGTATCTTTGCTGATTCCCTAGGATTTTCTAAGTAAAACATCATATCATCAGCAAATAGGGATAGCTTTCTCTCCTCCTTACCCAGCTTCACACCATTAATTTCTTTCTCTTGTCTTGTTGATATTATTAGCATTTCTGGGAACTATATAAAATTAGAGTGGGGAGAGTGGCATCCTTGTCTTATGCTTGTGTCTACTAAGGAAACTTCTGTTGTATCCCCATTGCAAAAATGTTTCCTTTTGGTCTTAGATAAATACTTTTTTTATGATACTATAAAAGGTTCTTTTATACCTATAGCTTCTGGGGTTTTGAACATAAATTAATGTTGTACTTTTAAAAGTTTTTTTTCTGTATCTCAAGATAATCATGAGGCTTTTGGATGTTTTTGTATTTAATATGATTAATTATGTTGATTGTTTTCCTATGTTGAGTCATTCTTGCATCCCTAGGATAAATCTAACTTGGTCATGATAAGTAGTTTATTGGATAAATCACTATAGCCTGTTTTATAGGATTTTAGACAGGAATTAAAATGGTGTTTGTCCAAATGAAGATAAGGGTATAGACTTGAGAGATTGTAAATATTGAATTTCCCCTCAAAATATCTCCTTCCCTCTAACTTCCCACAGTGACTGATACTCCATCATCAAAAGTCATGCTTTTGGGAAAAAGTATTATCTACCTAAGAAGAGAAACACAGTAACACATTGCTATCTATTAATACCTTGGCCATATTAGTTCATTAAGTAATCTAGTAATCACTTTGGAAAGCAAAATGTTTGCACAGAGAAAATGGGACACAGATCAGGTGAATTTTAATAAACACATGAGGGGGATTGCTGAAAAGGAAAAGAAAGACTAAGGTGAGGGTGCCATGGTAGCCAGAAGTAAGCATGAAAGAACAGGGTACCTAAGGAATGAGGGCTAAAAGGGGTCACAAAAATGCAGGAAGGAAAGTCTGAAGGCTACCATAGATATACTTGACCTACTTTATAACTTTGCCCTGGGCAGGGCCTGCCAACACTGCTCCATTCTGGCCAGACTTAGGGAGTGACTGTGTACATGTGCCTGTCCCACTTCTAAATGCCATTGTTCTGCCAAAGGAAGACATGGATCAGGCCTTTGCTTTAGCTGTGGAAGTAGGGCAGTTTGACATAGTGTCTGCCTTTCAGAGGAGCAAGTAGCCTGGTAAGGTCCCTGGAACCCAAGAAAGGCAGACAACTGCCAGGACCACTTTCATTGCAGAATGCTTCCCCCCTGGGCTTTAGGGACCTGAAGGAGACAGGCTGTTGACCAGTGCATATTTTATGGTCAATCAGACTCCGAGGAGGAACTAACCCTTATAGACCTGGTCTAAAAAAACTCAACAATGCCAATGTGACAAGAACCACCCAGGCAGTCCAACTTCAGGAAGCCAGCTGGAGAGTTTGCAGAATTGTAGAGGTAGCCTCTTAAAAGCAACTAAGCCAAGTGAAAATCGAAATTGAGGAGGTAGGGGTGAGAGAAGACAAGGAGAGAACTAAAATGCACAAACTGGAAACTGGTATCCAAAGCAAAGGGTTCTTTGCAGCGAGCCTTCCATAAATTCTGGACCCCAGGGGAAAATATGAGAAAGAGTCACCTTGCCTTTTAAAAATATTCCAGCCCTCCTGCAATGCTGGGACTACTTGGGCAGTAAATCTACAGAGACAGAGAAAAAAGGAAGTAGCTGTCAAGCATTGGTGGAAACTTTCCCCCTTATTTTTACTATTAAGATCCTTTTTAACTATAAGATTCTATGATTTTAGGTTGCCCTTTCCTGCCTTCTTTACTTTTTCCAAGAAGAGAAGAGCCATGTGAATATATTCTTCAAATCCTAATAAGCTGAGGACTTAATCTTTGGCAGAATGGTCCCTCCAAATTGAGAGGGCTTAGCTGTAGTGGCTTTTGTGCATACACGGTGTTTGATGGATCAAACAGAACAGAATGGAGTGTTGTTGGCAGGCCCTGACTGAGGCAAACCTTTGAAGCAGTCCAAGTGAATGTGGCCCGGGGCTCACATGAACCAGGTTCAATCTCAGGGCCTACTCTGAAGTTGTTTTTGGCTCATTTTATCCCCTCCCAGAGTTTAGTGGGAAATCTCCAAATATAACTTACATATAGCTTGTGTCTAGGTTTCCACAGATGTAGGTAACAGGGTGCCCAGCTTCCATGCAAACATTCAAGGTAACAAATGGTCCTAGGTACAAGAAAGCCTTTATTTAACTTCACAGAAATTGCATAACACACCATGTACTCACAGGAGCCTATAAACAAGAAAATAGATAGAGACTCACAATAAGCCATGAAAAATCAATACAATTCCCTTCCCTCTTTGGTGGGTCTTACTTTCCCATAAGGTCTTAAAGTCTATAGACTCAACTATTCCATGGTTTGTGTTTTTTTTACTATTTTTAGAAAGGAATTAAATTTGGAGTTGCCAACAGGGCAATATCCTGACATTCTAGCGACTCCCCAAGATCTACTGAGTCACATTTATATGTCAGTACAGAGTGGTTCTTCCCAACAGAGACCACTTGCCCAAAGGTCTGAGTCAACTAGTTCATGTTGGGGAACCACTCCAACCATTGAAACCCTTCCCTGAGGAAATTCCAAGGAGTAACTCCAATTCCCTGCCTAAGTCGCTTAGACTATATGGACAGTTGTATTTTGTCTTCTTAATAAAGTGCCAGTAGGGAGTGGCTAGATGGTGCAGTGGACAGAGCACTGGTCCTGGAGTCAATAGGTCCTCAGGAGTTCAAATCCAGCCTCAGACACATGATACTCACTAACTACGTGACCCTGGGTAAGTCGCTTAACCTCAATTGCCTCACAAAAAAAAAGTTCAAACCTTAAAACTGAAATCAAAAAAATCAAAAAATAAAATAAGGTACCAGTAGAATAGTGTAAGAAATGATCCATTTAGACCCCTACTCTATTCCAATCAGTATTAATCAGTTTGATATTTTACATAAATCATATAGGAATTATTAGATAAGATAGATTCTTATGGTAGGCCTCAAACTTTAATCCAGTGTTCACCATTTATTTACAAATTATGAAGCTCACTTGGACAATCACAAGAATGCTGACTAAGATATCTCCATCCTATTTTACTCAAATTCATGTCCAAATCCAGTATGGGTGGGATGCTGTGATTCTTTGGAAAGTCTCCCAACTTATTTTTTTACCTTTGGACTACCCTTTCTTGTCCAACATGAGGAGAGGACCATCTTATGACCACTTAATTACTGGAGATAACTCTGGCCTTGCCCATCTTATTATCACTTAGTCAGCAGAGATATCCCATGCTTAGCCCAATCTGTGACTCCTCTGCTGATATGCCATTTTTGGCCCTCATGAGCAAAGTCTACCAACAAATGAGATTCTGTATTTTACCATACCTCTTTTGCATGTTTGGGTATCAAACCCTCTAAAAGTAAGGCTCTGGGGAAAGGAAGATTCTTAGATCATGAGATAGATCTGAGGCATACTTCCTTAGAGGGGGACATGGATCCTTTAATAAAGTGTTATTGGCTTGGCACTCTGTCTCAGTGGTTTTGCTTGCAGATTGGACAATTCTGGACCCCACACAAATCCAGTGAATCTTTCAGAGACGTATGAATAATCAGAAGTTCCAAACAAAAGGTTCACTTCTTGGTAAGCTTGTTGAATTGATCAGAGAATTACTATGACCGAGCTTTTACATGAAGCTGAGTTACAGGGCTAGGTTAACAAATGGTGTGTGTGTGTGTGTACCTCTTCACAGAGAGGTGCAAGGTGCAGATTGAGACATATATTTTTGGACATGGCCAATGCCAGAACTTGTTTTGTTTGACTATGTACATTTGTTACAAGAATTTCATTTTCTTTTTGTTTTTCCTCAATGCGGAGGGGAGGGAGAGAAAATAGATTTTTGTTAATTCTTTTAAAAATTAATTTTTAATAGGGGCTATGTTATATCATCGGCATCTGCCAATGGACTTTGGAATTGGCCTGCTTATGGGTCTTCATAAAACATGGGACTCAAACATTGGAAAACACAGCCAAGCAAGGGAAAATTCTTTTTTGAACTCTACTAGCTTTAAAGCTATGTTATGAATTCAAAAGATGAGTGTCCTGATTTTTGACAGTTTTCTGGCAGCTGGGGATCCTCCAAGAACAGCTGGAAGGGACCGGTTACCCGTGTTACATCTGTCTGCCATTCAGGTACAAGGGGAAAATGAGACTGGCTTCTGCTCACCGGCTATCCCTGGCAGCTTGGCCTGTTTTACAATGAGAGTTGGGATGAAGAATACCAAGGCCAAGAAAATGGGAATGATTCCTGAGGTGGCTCAGGGGTGCAGCAAATAGTTTCCTCTTGAACCACCTGCTCCTGCAGAAAAGGTCTCCTGTGGTTTTATATGGCTCTCATTCAGGGCTAAAAAGTAACCTGTGCTTCCTCTTTAAATGCCCTGTGGGGATAAGATGGCTAATCTACAAAGATTTACTTTACCCCTTATATATCTTCTCATACCTTGAACCTGAAGGAAAAGGCATGTGAACACACACACACACACACACACACACACACACACACACATTAAAACAGAATCTCTTCCCGTGGGAGTCCTGATCCCAGCAGTAAAAGTTGGATTGATAGCTGAAAGCCTTTCACCATTGTGTAAATGAGGACCAGCACCCAAAGTTTGCATGCACAGAATTTGATTTATTCATGATTATTATGGGAATTTTGCAGTGAGCTGAGAGAAGGATGGATGGATGGATCAGACTGGAAATGAAAACCAAACACATTTTAAATTATGAAAAGGGGAGGGAGGGAAGAGAAACCCCTGCAAATCGTTCTCTTTCATTCAGAGTCAGAGGATCTGATTTGGTATCCTTGGCAACGCAGTTGGAGCAAAATAAGTCCTTTTGACAGTGTCACACTATAATGAAAGGACAATGCTTAACACACAACAGTTGATAAGCAGACATTGACTTTATCTCATTCCATCTGGCTTCTCTTTCCCACAACTCCTTATTGATAAAGTGTGTTCATTTCTATTGATTTGGGAAATAGGGGACATGCAAAGGAAACTATGCATCAGTTAGGGGCATACACTGGACCTGAGGTTAAAAAAAGAAAAAAACTGAAAGGTAATGCTAATATGATTTCTATACCTATACTCAACTAATTCTTTGGCCCTTTCCTTTGTTATCTCTCTCCTTCACCTTACCCTTATTTTATCAAGTTAATAAGTAGGATAGAAAACCCAGTTCATAGAATTAAGGTTCCTTTTGTTATGTCAAAAGGTAGCAAATAGAGAGCTGGCCTGAAAGCTAAGAAGACCTGGGTTCAGGTCCTACCTCTGACTGGCTGTGAGACCCTGGATGAGTAACTTGAAGTCTCAGGCAATGCTCTAGGCAACTCTAGGCAACTCTCCAAGACTATGTATTGCAGGGTAAGTGCTGACCTTTAGAGGGAATTTCCTCACCCAGGAATTCTCTTTACTAACGAAATCACAGGTCTAGTTTCTATCTCTTTTAGATGTTAAACAGCGAAAGATGGAATAGAAAATGAATGATTTATCATTATAAGTTTACAGTGAGGATCCTAGATGCAAAGCTGAAAGGTACCTCAGAGGCCAGGTCATCCAATCCCCTCACTGTACAGATGAGGAAACTGAATCCTAATGAGGTTAAGTGACTTAGCCAAGGTGATACAAGTAGTAATTGTCAGAGGAGAGATTTAAATGAATGGGGGAGGAAACATTTACTAAATGTTAAGTAGGTGCCTATTAGGTGCCATGCACTGTGCAAAGCATTGGGGATATCAAATACAAAAAGTCAGACAAATCCTTCCTTACATTCCATACAGTTTATATTCTAATAGAGGAAGACAAACATGTAGAAGAGTGGTGGCCTGAGATCTATGAAGAATTCATCCATGAGAGGGCCAAATGACACACCATTTCCAGAAACAATATTATTCTTCATTTGTAAACTGTGCTTAGGGCTAGAGGTAGAAAGTGTGTGGGGGAGAGGGAAGGGATGGAGTAGGGGGGTTGTTAGGAGAAGTGGGCACTCAGTAGCAGACGTGTTAAGATAGGGTATATGGTAAGATGGGGTGAATGGTAAGATGGGATTCAAAGGTGAAACATGCTCTTGTCTGAGATCTGGGGGCTAATTAGGTAAGCCTATTTTAATCACTTCACTTATCAAGACCTCTGGGTTCTAGGGCATTGTTCCAAAGATGAGTGAATTAATTTCTCCAGGGACTGGAGGCATGGATTCTCAAGGTTGCATGAGGAGGTCCAGTGCCCCGCGTGCTGGTACAGATGGGGACACTCAGCATAGTGATAGCAGGCAGATGGCAAAATGGCCTGACAAGATGGCTAGACAGAATGTGAAGGTGAAGTGCATTCTGATATGAACTCCATTTTTCTGACTCTGGAGTTGATAGTCATTAAATACATTACCTCTATAACCTTATCCATGTAATTAAAAAAATTGTTAATATGTTATAACCAAATCCTACCACAGCATCAAGAAATCCTGATATAGTATCATTTATCTAATCTCTCATTTTAAATACTGCTTTCAGAAAGCTAATTGCTCCTGTAATATTGTTTCACCTAATGTTGTGTTTTCATGGGACCAATTAATGATGTTTAGTAGGGTGTGCCTGCACATTACACCCGAGTGAGAAAGAATGTGTTCAGAATAATTTTGTTTTAAAATTTAATTTTCTCAGTATTGATTTTCCCAAAAAACTATTTAAACAACCACTGCTCTGCTAATTCTCATTTAAAAGAAGTTAGAAAAAAGTTATACAATATGGAAAATGAGTTTTATAGAAGTTGAAACAAACTCCTCCAAGTGTAAGATAGCATTACTGGAATTGTAATCATAGTTAGGGTCAATTTGGTGAATATCCATTTAAGTACTTACTGTGTGCCCTGAATTAAGCTAGATGCTATAGGAGATATCAAAGAAGAAAAGAACTGACCATGGTCCTTGAAGAATCACAAAATTTAGAGTGGGAAAGAATCCAGTAGCTATCTAGTTCAAATCACACCCAAAAAGTAATGCATGCTAGAATTTATTCATGAAATGGTCATCCAGTTTCTGCTTAAAGACCTCCAATGAAGGGGAACCTATTACCTTTCAAGGTGGTCCATTCTATTTACAGACAGCTCTAATACAATCTAAATAGAGAGACAAGATTTTGATAAAATGAATAAAGAATATTTCTAAATAATAAACAAATACATCCAGCTCTATGTAAAAGTACTAAGGAATTCAGAATAAGGGAAAGTTTGTTTTGGTACATGGTTAGTCAGAAGTCTTCATAGAGGAGGTAAGTTTAAACTGGGCCTTGAAGGGTATGCTA
Source organism: Vombatus ursinus (assembly GCF_900497805.2). NCBI lineage: Eukaryota > Metazoa > Chordata > Mammalia > Diprotodontia > Vombatidae > Vombatus > Vombatus ursinus. The sequence goes on from NW_020954585.1 coordinate 58,466,685, forward strand.
CAGGAATAGTAATTCAGTTCTGAGGTTGTTAACTTCTTCATGGTACAAGTAGTTTCTCCATTTTCACAAAACTACCAGATTGTACTGTTTTAAGAATTGGAAGAATTAAATGTCCAGATTCTTTCATTTTTTAATCAGAGGAGCTAGTAATGAAGGCCAGGGTGCCCTGCCCTACCCACCCCCCACTTCCTACCTTAAAATTCATGACAGGCTGTCAAACAAGGATGCTCTTTCTCTAAGTGAATCTCTACAAGTCAGCAAATGAAAACATGAAAGCTTAGGTTTTGCAGTTCTTCTCCATAATGTTTACCCAGTGCAATACAGGCAGTTCTTGCTTTGTTTATCCCTTGGAAAATTGAGAGGTTGCATTGTGTAGTGGAGAGAAATCTGAGCTTGGAATCAGGCCAACCTGGGTTCAAATTCCCCTCTGTGATACCATACTGGCAGTATCTTGGGTATTTCTTTAAGACTATGAGTTACAGAAAAAGGATCTAGATTGGTAGAGGGAAATTCTTTACTAGGTAGCTCCCTACTCCACTAAAATCACAGGTCCAGATCTCCCACTACTTTCTACCCACACCAATTTTTTAAAAAAATTGGAAAAATTTAATTAGGAGGTTTCTGGAGATGGTGGGACCTCCTTAAGCAGGGGACACAATAGAGCCAGCTCTAAGTAGCTTGCAGTGGTTGTTAAATTTTCACTGTGAGCATTTACACTTCAGAAATTGGCAACTTTTATAAATCAGGGATTGATTTATTGTTTTGTTGATTTCTAAACAGGAAAATGTTAATAATGCTGATTAAACTTAAAATTGTGCTTGCATACATTTAGAACCTGGGTGTTAAACATTTAGCAGGACACCCTTGTATTGCTCTATAAACACTGTTTGAATATTGCTGGAGTCCACTAGAAGGCTCAGGGAATGAAGTCATTCATCACCAGACTGGAGACCTGGTGACTGTAGGCTAACAACGACAACCAACTTTTAAATAGTGTTTTAAGACTTTCGAAGTGCTTTACAATCCATTATCTCATTTGAGCCTCACAATACCCCTCTGTTACTGATGAACCTACCTTGAATCCTAACAAAAAGTGGCCTTTTTGGCCAGTGAATTGCCTCACAAGTTTCACCTTGTGGCTGAATCTCACTAATTCAGGCTAAAGGGTAGGGTTCATTCTGAATTAATGAGAGGTTTATATTACAGAATCCTTTAGAAGAGGAGCATGTTTAATACTTTTAAGTGTATCTGGCAACTTAAGCCAAGGGACAGCTACATGGCTCAGTGGATAGAATGCTGAGTCAGGAAGACCCCAGTTCAATTCTGGTCTCAGACACTTACTAGCTGGGTGACCCTGGGCAGTCCCTTAACCTCTATTTGCCTTAATCCACTGGATAAGGAAGTGACAAACCACTCCACTACAATTGCCAAGAAAACCTCATGGATAGTATGGTCCACCGAGTTAGGAAGAGTCAGACACGACTGAAAAACAACAGTAATTTAAATTAGATTAATAAAGATTTGGAACCTGCTGTAATGAATAGATAAAAATGATTAATGAATAAAACAGCAATTATATGTATGTAAATGAGTGGAAATAGTTTGTTCTCTTAATTAGAGGTTGGGCATTTCCCTTGAAATAATGTTTACTCTAATCATTTACTCAGCAAGTCTCCTTCATCCTTGCACAATGAAACCTTTATCTCATCCAGTGTATAAATCATCAGGAATTCTCAGTTAATGGAGTCAGAATGTTCAAGGCTTTAATAGAATTACTTGTAAGGCACGTGGCTGCATGAGAGACAGAATGGGAGCAACACAAGCCTTATTATGAAGATCCGAGTTCTAGTTCTAATTTCAGATCTAGTTTGTCAGTGTCCAGAAAAGGGAGGAATGAAAAAAAAGCATTTGTTAAGTGTCTACTATGTATTAGTGAGTTTATAAACATTTATTAAGTGCCTATTGGGGCAGCTAGGTGGTGCAGTGGATAGAGTGCTGGGCTTAGAATCAGCAAGATTCATCTTCATGAGTTCAAATCCAAGCTCAGACACTTACTGGCTGTGTAACCCTGAGCAAGTGACTTAATCTAATTTGCCTCAGTTTTCTTTTCTGTAAAATGGAGACACACTGGAAATTGCAAACTATAGATTTTGCAGTTCTTCTCCATAATGTTTATCATCTTTGCCAAGAAAACTCCAATTGGAGTCACAAAGAATTAGACATGACTGAAACAACTTAACAAAAAATTTTCAAAGCACTGTGCTGTGTTAAGGATATATATACCACCACCACCACCACCCTGTGTCAAAAAGAAGACAGGCTCCATGCTCAAGGAGCTTATAATCCAATAGGTAAAGATAACACACCAAAGGAATTTGAAAAGTCAGGGAGGAAAGAACCCCACTAAGAGGCATGGTGGAAAAGTCAGAGCAGGTCCAAAGTAGCGCAGTATAGCCACTGTGCTAAGTGCTTTACAAATATTATCTCATTTGATCCTCATATTAGCATCCCTGCTTTATAGTTAGAGAAATGGGGGGGATACAGTAGTTAAGTGACTTGCCTATGGTCACACAATTAGCCAGTATCTGAGAACTCAGGTCTGTCAGATTCCAGGGCCAGCACTTTATCCACTGCTCCACCTAAGAGAAAAATCTAGCTTGAGCAAAGGAACTAAACTAGAGGTATCTGGACCCATGGGATTGCTAACCAAGATTTATCTCCTAGACCGGAGAGAGGTGATGTCTACATTCACTCTCAGAACCTGTATTTGCCTGTCTACCCTTGTGTATTTGTGCTTATCAATCTTCTTCTCTCTCCATAATAAAATAGTTTTCCTTGCATTCAGGAGAACTGGCCCAGGATTGGGGAATCTTTAATGTCTTACTACTTAGAAGGGGAAACAGGAGATAAAAGGAGGACAGTGTCCCAGACATTGTAACCCAAGAAGGAATCCCAAATTGTCAGATGGTGACATCAAAGACAGAGAGCTTGGCCTTTCATCACAGATGGTAGAGGAAAGAAAGAGGCCACCAAAAAAAGAGAGAAAGGAGTGAGGGAAAAGGGAAGGAGAAAGGGCCTCTAATTAAAAGCAACTCAACATTACTTATTAAGTGTCTACCACTTAAGGCAGTATTTATCTAGGTATTTGTGTGAGGGTCTGAGGTTGCAAAGATAGTAAGAACTCACAACTACATAGGGTACTTCATCTATTGTATCAAATGTCATTATTATAATAAGACAGATAAGAAAATATGTAGTATCCTCATTTTACAGACAAAGAAATTAAGGACCAAAGAAGTTAACCAACTAGCCCAGTGTCACACAGTCAGAAAGTGGCAGAGCTGAAATCTGAATCCAGTCCATTTTCTGACCACTACCATAGTGGTTGTTCAGCTGTGCTTCTGATGCTCAGTTGTTTCAGTCATATTTGACTTTTTGTGACCCCATTTGGAGTTTGCTTGTCAAAGATCCTGGAGTGGTTTGCCATTTCCTTCTCCAGCTCATTTCACAGATGAGGAAACTGAAGCAAACAGGGTTAAGGGACTTGCCCAAGGTCACATAGCTAGTAAGTGTCTGAGGCCAGATTTGAACTCCTGGCCTGGCACCCTATCCACTGTGCCACCTAGTTGCCCTTTTCAGGTACACTATATGGGAGAAATACTGCATCTGGGAGGCAACATTACAGTTGATCAAAGAATAGGAATACTGTTTTTATCATTTCCCTACTCCCGATTTCTTTATGTACCTCAAATCCTGATCAGCACAGGAAGTGGAAATGGAAATGGAAGGGGAAATATGGCATAGATATTCTCCCCCTTTCCCTTCATCCTTCCTTCTCCAATACTAGTACATCTTTACATTGATTGACACTTAAATTTTAAAAGTTGTTACTAAGGTCATGAAACTATAATGTATAGTAAAAAGTGATATGGCTAGGGTGAGAATTACAGGTGCCGAGCTATCTTTTCATTCTCTATCATCATTTCCTTCAAGTCATGAAGGCAATGAATATTGACAAGAGAAATCATAGAGTATTAGAGCTAGAAGGGACCTTAGAGATTGTTTTGGTCCAAACCCCTCATTTTTCAGAAGCAGAAAATGATTGTTAAAGACAGAGAGGTAACTAGGAATTCTTACTCCTGGGATAAATGCAGTTGAGCATATATGGGGAAGGATAGCCTGACCCAGATTCAGTCAAGTAAGAAAAAGAAGTAGTCTGTCCTCAAGGGATCCTGGTTTATGCCTCCAAAGCACAGCCAAACATTTCTGATCCTTCTAGCTAGAGGAGTACAGTGGTGGGGGAAAGCAGGTCCTGGGAGAGAAGTACCTTGACAATAAGACAGAGGATGTGGTCTGGTGAGAGCATGATATATATCATAATTTGCCACACAATCAGACCAACAATGCATCACAAGGCAAGGGGAAGGCAATATAGAGTTTAGCAAGGGAGGAGTCATTCCCCACTCCAATGATGGCACCCTGTTACAAAGACCCTAGTTATGGCTCTACACATAGGTGAAGCAAAGTGACTTAGCCAAAGCCACATAGGTAACTAAAGGCAGAGCCACGACTAGAACCCAGACCTCCTGGTCTCTTGTGCTTACTGATCATTTTACTATGCTATGCTATTTCTTGTGTAATTCAGAAGAAATGAAAGAATACATTTGAGTTTGTCTAAGTAAGCACAGCCTTTGTGCAGGCTATTTCTGTGGCTACTTCTACAGAGACAGCAGCATATATAGATAGATAGATGACAGATAAATTCGTTGTTTTTTAATCGTTTCAGTCATGTCTGACTCTTCATGACCCCATTTGGGGTTTTCTTGGCAAAGATACTGAAGTGGTTTGCCATCTCTTTCTCCAGCTCATTTGATAGATGAGGAAACTGAGGCACACAGGGCTAAGTGACTTGCCCAGGGTTACATGGATAGTGAATGTCTGGGGCTAGATTTGAACTCAGACCTTCCTGAGTCCAGGTCAGTGGTCTATCGGGGGCACCACCCAGCTTCCAGATAGATAGATTAGATAAGCAGACAGAAAACACACACACACACACACACACACACACACACACACACACACACACACGTTAAGAGCTTACTATGCACCAGGAACTCTGAATAGATTATGGAATAGTTGTTTAGTAGATTCAGGAATTACTGCCCAACAACCTGGATAATTCAGATCAAACCCTCTTGTTTTCCTTATTAACAGTTTTCCCCTCTGAATTTTCCCTATTGTTGCCTTGATGCTCCACCTTCTGTTGCCTGTATAAACACAACTGCAGATAGGGATTATTTTTGGAAATTATTTTATTTTTACATTACTGTCCCCTTTCTTCCCCCCAACCCCTGGTTTTCTTCTTGTTGGTAGATGGACATAAAGTGCAAGATTTTTCATTGTTGATTTTACGCTAAATCCGTTCTTCAGAAATGTCAGGCACAAGAGAGATTACCAAGAGTGTGATGAATGTTGCTCTTCATTTGCTTTGTTCTAACGTTTTTCTTTTTATCTATACACCTATCCTTTCATTTTGCAGCAAACAGAACCTCTACACCTTGAACTAATTCAATATCCATGACTCAGTTGACAATACATACGGGGCTGCCGCCTGTTTAATCTTCCCTATTAAAATCTCCATATCGTGTTTGGCTCATGAAAAGGGGAACCAGTCCAAGTGGCATAAACCTGGACCAAATAGAGGGGTGTTGGAAGCATCACCAAAGGGCAGATGTCTACTTGGGGCTCCCTCTGTCTCTCTGTGCTCCCTTTAAAGCCCATAAAGGTCTTACCTGTCACCCATGTCACCTCTGACCTTTTAGATGCATTTCATTTCCTTTCTATCCCCTAACTTCTGAGGCATTACCTGGCTTGGCAGAAGGGTGGACAATACCAGCTTTGTGCTTTCAAAAGGAAGTTATCATCTTGCTGCTGAGCTACCATCATTCACCACATGAGGGTATCCAAGTCAGAGCAGGTGTGCACTGGTTAATGTGAGCAATATGTTAATGTTGGTGAAAAGGCAAAGGGGGTGTGAAGTTTTTATGTTTAAGTCCCTAAGATCATAGAATGATAGGCTGAGGATCAGATGGAGCCTTAGAGAACATTTAGAACATTTACAATAGTCCCAAGTGGTTAAATAGCTTGTCCAAAGTCACATAGACAGTAAGGGGCAGGATTTAAACTCAGATCCTGACTCCAGAAAATAATCTGATGTTTCCTTTGTTCTCTCCCGCTTCTCCAAAATGTGCTCTAGCTTTCCAAAGGATAGAAGTGGAGTGCTGAGGAAATCCTCAATTTCAACACTACAGACAAAAATATAATGCACCAATAATTAGTGAAATTACCATTTAAGCCATTTAAGTTTTTTTTGCTCTATTTTTGCTCTATTCCACTTAAAGAAAAAAATTTGCTTGCATTTCTGTAGTGTTTAATACTTTTTCTCTATTTAAAAAAGTGCCTTTTGTTTTTATTTATCATTGTCATTCCTTGATATGTTATTCTTGTTCAATCTCCCTTTTTAACAAAGCAAAACAAAATGGTTAATCAAAGTAACTATGTCTGACAGTGTATTCAATATTTTATATTTATAACCTCCCCAACTCCATACTTGGACTGCTCTCTGTCCTCATTTCTACTTCTTGGCTTCTGTGGATTATTATTTATCATTTATTAATGTTGTTTGAACCTAGCTTTATGTGACTAGAAAATTATCTAACCTAAAAAGATTATTGTAGAGGTCAGGCTGACCTCAGAGGCTCACCTGGGAAGCCAGACAGTGGTAAGGAATGTTTAGATCCCACCCAGTGCTTGTTTTGGGTTTGCCCAAAGCTTGTGTTTGATTGACTTACTTAGTGATATACATCTCAAACTTCCCTTCTCTTGAAGACTCCCAACTGCCAATCTGACAAATGTCCTTATACCTTTGCCAGAACTTTATAATGTAACTTCGCAAAGACTTGGGAAAAGAGCTCTCTCTGCCAAATGACCTAATGCATTTCTTCCCAAAACTATTTCAGATTTAGAAATTTGTTCTCATGGACACTTACCTAGCTTCTTTCTAGTCCCAGCTAAAAATCCACCTTCTACAAGAAAGCTTTCCTGATTTACCTTAATTCTAGTGCCTTTGCTCTGATGCTTATCTTCTGTTTATCCTGCACATACTTGTTTGTATATAGTTGTTTGCATGTTGTCTCCTCTATTAGACTGTGGACTCCTTGAGGGGAGGGGCTGTCTTTTTCCTTTCTTTGTTCCTACTTAGCACAGTAACTGGCACATAGTAAAAAGTTTAGGAACTGCTAGTATAGCTTTAATAAATGTCTACTTACTGACCCAACCCTCTATTCACAGTTGTTGTTGAGTCATTTCAGTTGTGTCTGATTCTTTGTGACCCAGTTTTGGGGTTTTCTTAGTAAAGATACTGGAGCAATTTGCCATTTCCTTCTCCAGCTCATTTTACAGATGAAGAAACTGAGGCAGAGTTAAGTGACGTGCCCAGGTCACAAAGCAAGTAAGTGTCTGAGGCCAGATTCGAACTCACGAAAAAGAAAGTCTTCCTGGTTCCAAACTCAGTGCTCTATCCAATGTGCCAACTAGTTGCCCAAAACCATCCTCTGATCTCTGGAACTAAGATTATTTATTGTCATTAATTTGAGTACAAAGTCTTTCAAGCTCAAGTACCATATTAGTAATAGCTAAGTAACGTTTATAAGACACTTTAAGGTTTGCAAAGTACTTTACAAATATTATCTTACAGATGAGAACATTAGAGCAGATGGAAATTAAGTGACTCCCCTAGGATGACACAGCTAGTCAGTACCTGAGGCAGCATTCGAACTCAGATCTTCTTGACTCCAAGTCCAATACTCTATCCACTATACCACTTATCTGCCTCAGTTCTTCATGAGGTCTTTCCTGATTCCCCTAATGGCTAGTGCCTTTCCCCTTTCTACCTACCATGGTTTCTGGCACATAATAGGTGCTTAACAAATGTTTGTTGATTGATTAAAATACTACATTTTAGAACTGTTTATGAATATTACTGCTGTCACTGTATATATTGTTTTCTTGGTTTGACTTTCTTTGTTCTGCACAATTTCAAACAAGTCTTCCTGTGCTTATACATGTGCCTTATATCTGTCATTTCTTATGGCATAATAATAAATATTCTAATATTTTATTACGTTCATATGCCACAATTTGTGCAGCTATAGTTTCCATTTTGTTTCCACTTTTTTAGCTATTACAAAGAGTAAAGCTATGGGTATTTTGGCATACATGGAACCTTTTTTTTCTATCCTTGATCTCCTTGGAGTGTATACTTAGTAGTGGGATCACAAGGTACTTTTCAAAGCACTTAGTATATTACTTAGCATAACATCAGTACTCATGGTTCTGTAAAATATCTGGGCAGGTATTATCTGCATTTGGCAAATGAGGAAAGTGAGATTTAGAAAAGGTAAACAATTTTGCCCAAGATCATAAAGCAAGTTAATGTCATAGCTTTTGATGAGACTCAGTTCTATTATTACTCCTAGTCTGTCCATTGCCATATCAATTCATCTGTTGCCATGGAGAACAAGGAAGGTAATGGCAATGGGGGCCCTTCAGCTAAAGAGACTTCAGAGAAACAGGAGGGTGAAGCATACACACACACACACACACACATATAAACACACAGATGCACACATTTACACACATATGCACATACACAATACATGCACGCAGCATGCATACAAACACACAAGCATGCACATACATGCACACAGTACAATAGACATGCATATGCACATACAAACACACCACACACGCATACATGTACACAGCACACGTATGTACATATGCACACACATGTACATATACACATATAAACACACACATATATGTGCACACATATAAATGTGCATATACATATGCACACGCACATACACATACAAATACCCACATGCATACCCACAATCCATATACACAGGACACATGTACACACATACATGCACAATACTTGCACTCATGCACACATACCTATATATGTACACATATACATATGAATGCATATGCACACATACACACGTGCACACACATAAACACATACATACAAACATCCAACAGTTGCTGAAATTTGAAATAACTTTTGGCTTAGCTTTCCATGTTATTAATTGCTTTTCTGGTACTGAACTATTGCAGCCTGAACCACAAACTTTACCCCTTCTCAGATTTTGTCTTGAAAAAATATTTTCAGATTTTGATCCTGCCTCTACTTCAAATTCAGTTCTCACTTATCTTTTCAAACCAACAATTGGTCTCCTATTAAAATTTGCACTGTGATTCTTTAAGACAGGGACTTCTTAGCTATAATCATTTCCCTTCATATCCCCAATCCAGAGAGGATTTCAATTAGTATCATGGATTCTCTTTGATTAAACAATCGATAGGAATCTATTAAGTGCCTACTCTGTGCCAGGAACCATGGTAGGTTCTTAGGCTACAAAGAAAATAATAAAACAGTCTGCTCTTAACAATAACAATAACTAACATTTATATAGTGCTTATTATGTGCTGGCCACTGTGCTAAGCACTTTACAATTATCATCTCATTTGATCCTCACGACCACCCTAGGAGTTATTATTATCTCTGTTTTACAGATAGAAAACTGAGGCAAACAGAGGTTAAGCATCTTGCCCAGGGTCACATAGGTAGGAAGTGTCTGAAGCCAGAACTGAACACAGATCTCCCTGATTCTAGGTCCTCTATTCTCTATGCCACCTAACTATCCTCTGTGCCACCTAACTGCCTCTCAAGGAATGCAAGGATATTTGCATTCCTTGAGAGGCAGTTAGGTGGCACAGAGGATAGAGGACCTAGAATCAGGAAGATATGTGTTCATGCACACACATGTACACACAAACCTGTAAATATGCACGTGTGCATGTAACTCTAATTGCATGTAAGGAGGAGATTTTGTAGGGAGAGAGCCCTGGGTTGCCCACTGCTTAAGGGAAGGCAACGTGACCCCTGGTTGGCTGGCAGAATGCTGAGCATGACATTGATTCAGTTCAGTGCATACACTTGAGAAGAAGACTTTGGGGATACATATAGAGAGCAGAGCTACAGTGCAATTGTTGAGAGAGACATTCAGATTGGAGACTAGAGCCCTCAAAGCTCTGGAGGGACTGGACCCATTATGTCCTTCGACCCTCAGGGCTTTCAGTTCCAGAGACATTAAGAAGGGAGCTCTTGTAGGTGAGATCATGCAGTCTTTCTACCTTGAGTTGAGATCTTTTCTCATTCCCAGATGAAGATTTCACTGTTGTTTATTCTTTGATATATTCTAATCTATAGAACTTCTCAGATTTATTTGTTGATTTGCTTATGTTGGTGCCAGGAACAACAGACTGGTTAAGAAATGGAATTTGGACCAACTAGGGTTTATTGAGTTTACCAGCAGGGTAATCTCATTGGAAGAGTCAAAGGCTTCCCAATAAACAGAACACACGGTTTATATAAGTTTTAGGGACTGAAGGACAGAGTAGTGAGGGTGGGACAAAAGTTGATTGGTCAAGGTCCCTGTTGTTGGGGTTCAAGGCTGATTGGGCATAAAAACTCTTTTACCCAGGTTCAGGGTTAGGGGTTTCTGCCAGAATGGAGCATAACAAGATGAAGGGGTGGGTGGCAGAGAGACAGGTTTTTCTTCAGAACAGGTTGTACAACAGAACACCATGGCACATCCTATTTTGGGGTACTTATTAATGGGAGAGTACAGACATACATGTGTGAACAAAATAGCATGATTCTTAAAATGGAGTAGTTCTGGATCCACACTTGGATAAGTGAGCTTACCTGTTATTTGTGATGGTATTTTGTAAATTCTATTTGATAGGAAGAGGCCAAGCCGATGAGTATAAGCTAAGATCTATCCTCTCCCTTCAGGGACTAATGACTCCTCCAATTTACTTTATATCTATTTGTCATATAATAATTCACATACATACTTACTCTCCCTATAGAAGTATGTGTTTTGTTGTAAAGTAATAGAAATAACTTAAGGGGCAGCTAGGTGGTGCAGTGGATAGAATGTGGGGCTTGGAGTCAGGAAGACCCATCTTCCTGAGTTCAAATCTGGCCTCAGATACTCACTACCTGTGTGTGACCCTGGATAAGTCACTTTACCCTGTTTGCCTCAGTTCCTCATCTGTAAAATGAGCTAGAGAAGGAAATGGCAAACCACTCCAGTATCCTTGACAAGAGAACCCCAAATGGGGTCACAAAGAGTCAGACATGACTGAACAACAACAACAAAGAGAAATTATTTGCAATGAAAATAATATGGATACTTTTATTGATCACGGTCATGATGATGACGATGATGATGATGATGATGGCTCATATTTCCATAGTACTTTAAGGATTACAAAATATTTTCCTCACAAAAACCTGTGAGGTTGGCATAATAGGTATTACAATCTCAAATGTAAACATGAAGAAACTACTGATCAGAGCAGTTAAGTGACATAACTAATAATAACTCAGTCAACAAGCATTTATTAAATCTTTACTATATGTCTGGTACCATGCTGAACCTTGGGTATATGAACATAGGGTAACAACATGTGAATATGCAGGTACACTTAAAATATAGAGACAGTAAATGGAAGATAATCTCAGAGGGGAAGGCTCTTGTCACTGGGGGAGACTAGGAAAAGGCATTCTTCAGAAGGTAGGATTTGAGCTGACCTTTGAGGTAAGTTAGGATTACTAGGAATGAATGAATGTATAAAGCATTTATTAAGCACTTACTGTGAGCAAAGAGTAATGCTAAAGTGCTGGAGATACAAATAGAAAAGTAATATAGTTTCTGTTCTCCAAATAAGAGGTGAAAGTATGAAGAAAAATCATTATAGATATGGGAGACAGCCAGTGCAAATGTATAGAGATAGGAGATGTAGTGTTTCATATGAGGAACAGCAAATAGTCTGGTTTAACTGGAAAGTAGAAAGGGGCCAGGTAACACAGAGTTTTAAATGCTAAACAGAGAAATTCATATTTGATCCTAGGGCTAACTGAGGGGTTTATTTTAATAAGATGGAGAGAGGGTGATGTAGCTAGACCTATGCCATAGAAAAATCACTTTGGTAACTGAAGAGAGGACAGATTGGAGTGGGGAGAGATCTGAGAAAGGTAAACATAGCAATTAGAAGGCTATTGCCATAGTCCAAGAGACAGATAATGATGGCTTGTGTGAGTGGAGAGAAGAGGATGTGTGCAAGAAATGTTATGAAAGTAGAAATGACAAAATAGACAGGTAGATAAATTATTTATTTATTTTTTAAAAATTATTTTATTTTTAATTTATGGAATAAAACAAGCATTTCCATACCATAGTATAATAAAAAAGATGATTTCATATAAAACTTCAAATCTATTATATTCAACTTGCTATTCCCTTTAAATATATAATAAAGTTATCGGGTAGATTTCTTCTTTTTCCTTCCCCCCCCTTGATGGCTACCATTAGACACAAATATGTATATATAATAGATAATTTATTAATCATTTACTATTTGCCAGGCACTAGACTAAGTGCTAAGAATATAAATGCAAGCAAAAAAAAAAAGATAGTTCTTACCCTTCAGGATCTTACATTCTACTTGAGTGAAGGGGGCAGGGGAAAAGGATACCTGAGCAGAGGCAAGGTGGAAAGGTCCAGAGAGTTGGGGATAGGGCCAGGTGAAAAGTGAGTATGGCTAACCTGGGCCCTTCAAAAAATGGTGGTCCTGGGCAGGAATTCACCAATCAGAGGAGGGGTCTACAGGACTGAAAGCATCTCCATGGTGAGAAGGCTACTGGTGAGGAAGTGTAAATGTTTGGAAAGTCAAGAAAGAAGATGGACTATATGAGGCGGGTGAGAGTGAGAAGCTGAGGATGGAATCAAAGTGGTAATCCTGGATGACTGGAAGGGTAGTGTTGTACACAGCATTGACAGGAAATCTGGGAAGAAGAGAGAGTTTGGGGGCAAGATAATAAGTTTTGTTTTGGACATGTTGTGTCTGAGATACCTATAGGACATTCAGTTTGAGATCTCCAAAAGGCAGATCTTCCTTATGCCAAGTTAAGTACTCTAGCCACTATAGCACATTGTCTCCTTAACTTTAAAGGTATCTCTAGGGTTACATTGTGAACTAAGGGTAAGAGGAAGGGAAAAAAGAACCTATTCTCTGTGGTATATTCAAATGACTTATAGCCACACTACCCTGGAGAGAAAGACTCACAGGACAGGCTCATAGGAGACCAGGGAAAGAGTCCTTGTACATTGATTGATATCAATAGTATAAAGGAAAGAAATAAACATTTATATAGCACCTACTATGTGCCAGGCACTCTGCTAACCACTTTGTAAGTATCTCATTTAATCCTCACAACAATCCTGTGAGAAAAGTGCTAGCCTACCTCAAGCACATAAAGACTTCTCCTGGTGGAATGGGTGGATGAGAACAATTTGTTCCAACAGCCATGAAGGCAACTGAAGCAGGTATTGTGGAGTGTGTACAGCTTGGTCAGATATCGAAGATGCCAAGGTCATCCACTGCATTCTGGGCCATCGCCAGTCATCCTGACTTTTATCTTTCCACTGGACTTGATGACTCTGTAAGAAAGAGTGAGGCTGATGACTTTGTGCAACTGCCTCATTTAATTTCAATTTATGTGCAATTCAAGACATCTCCCCATGGATTTAAGTGAGGCAGTTGTACAAAGCCATCAGCCTCACTTTTTCTTATAGAGTCATCAAAGTCCACTGCTAGTAAGTGTCTGATCCTGAATTTGAATGTAGTTCTACCTGACCCCAGACCTAGCCCTCTAGAACAGCTATTCCAACTAGCTGCCTCTGTATAGCGTGAAAGACTCAGAATGCTTGAGCTAGAAAGGATCTTAGCATCAGCTCACCTCCCTCACTCTAAAGGCAAAGAAACCAAGGCCCAGGGAGAAAAATAACCAACAATGAGTGAGACACATATCATAATCATTTTAGCCTGGGGAAAGAGAAGGCAGATATGGTGGTGAAATACTCATTTACACTAAGGTATAAATGACTAATTTATGATGCTTTCCTGAGAGCAGATTGTGGCAGCTCATTCACTATAAAATGATTTGCTATGGAGCAGAATTTGACATAAGAGTTTAGCAGCAAAGGAACTGGATTAGGAATAAGGAATGTTGGTTCTACCTCTGTCCCTGACTCTGGGTAACTTTGGGCAATTCAATTCAATTCAAACATTTATTATGTACCCAGACTGGGTATATAGCCTAAATCATATCTACCCTCTATCCTTGAAGAGCTTACAATTTGATAAAGCAAGCAAGACAGGTACATTAATAACCATAATACAAATATGCATAAGATAATTGCGATAGAAAAGCCCATGAGAACTGCTATGAAAAATAAGAGGGAAAGATCACTTTCTGCTAAAGAAATTTTGTTTTAGCCAAACTGGCCTACTTGAAGTTCCCAGTTCAGGACATTCCATTTCCCCACCCACATAGCTCTGCATAGGCTATCCCTTCTGCTTCACTTCTAACAACATCTGGCTGTCTTCAAAATTTAGTTCTTCTTCAAGAGACCTCTCCTGATCAACCCAGTGGTTAGTACTCTTCCCTGCATCACTTTGAAATTACTTGGTTTGTGTTTTGTATTTGGTCATTTCTATGCATGTTATTTCACCCTAGTAGAATGTCAGTGCGTTGAGGGCAGGGACTATTTAATTATTTTTTTTCAGATTATGAATTATGTAAACAAGACAATAGCAAAAGAAGAAACTAAAAAAAATCAAACTCTATTTTGTTCTATGCCCTACCTCCCCCACTTCCCTTATGCACTGGTGGAAAAGGGAACAGTTCTTGGAAAGCTTCATGCATGGAAATCCATGGAAAATTTGTGCATGGCTAGGCATAGTATCCCATTCCTATAATGCCTATTGCTGAGGAGGCAGAATATGGTGGACTGCTTGATTCTGGGAGTTCTGAGCTGTAGTCAGCTAAGCAGAATGGGTGTTTGCATTAAGCCTGGAACTAATATAGTGAACCCCTGAGAGCAAGTGCCATCAAATTGCCTAAGGAGCGGCAAACTGGTTTGGGTTGAAAATAGAACAGATTCAAGTTCCCATACTGATCACCAGTGGGATTGGACCAAAGAATGGCTACTGTACTTCCAGCCTGTAGGATAGGGAGAGTCAGTCAAAAAAAGAAAAAAAAGAAAAAAGAAAAAAGAAAAGAAAAGAAAACACATGCACAGGTAGGGCTGGGTCTTGCATTATGAATGGATCTTGGTCTCTTTCCCCCCAAAATTCCTGTAACTTATATATCAGGAAGCCAGTCTTCCTAATTGGTCGGGATCAGGTCTCCGTATAACAGTTTCCCTAATTGCTCCCTTTGCTTTTTGAAGATTGAAATTATCATTAAAATCCATAACTCACTGGGCACTCAGTTTTTGGTTTGTGCAAGGACACAAGTAACTGAGTAGAAGAGCCAAGACTATAACCATAGTGCTCCGGCTCCAACCCTAGGGTTCTTTCCATTACATCAAGGTAGACTGCTTTCTGCTGACAATACGCTCAGCATATCCTGCTGGGAAAGTTGGCTATGCCATCTTCTGTTGAAATCTGTCCATTAGAATATGAGCTCCTTGAGGGCAGAGACCCTGTATTTGCCTTCCTTTAACATTCTGGCAGATCCATAGTTGTCCCACAAGATCCCAAACAATCACCGGCCTCTGTAGTTTGAACTTTCCCCACAAAAAGCAAACACTTTTAGGCTTCTGCTCAGGCAATAATACCCTTTCCATCAGACCTATCCTATCTGAATACTGTAATTCCTTGATTGGAGGGAGTGGGTGTCTTGCTTCTTTAATTCACACAAGTCCCATTAAATGCCTCCCCCACCTCAGCCCCACCATGGGGGCCAGATGGTTTGTCATATTCTTTTTCCAGGATGCATGCATGATTAGAAAGTCCCATTCCCTCAAGAAGTACAGGTCACTGAATTCTTGAACCTGGGATTGCTCTCATGGCAACTGCCGAGTCTAATGTTGCCCATGAAATCTCCCTTTTTTGGCTAAAAGGCTAGATTCTGAGAATGTGCTACTTAGGAAATAAAAATGTACTTTCCTCTCCACATAAAGTAAGAGGTTCTAAGAATAAGTGTTACATAGGAAAGCTGAGGTCTACTTCTCTCATGTACTTCTGAAGGAACTCTAGCTTTGATCTAGCTACTCATATCTTGGGCTAAGAATATCCTCTCTCAAAAACTGTCCCCTTAGGCTGAGTGGGCAGGAAATTACTGGGTAAACAGTTGGAGATCATATAAACTTCTGCCTCAATTCATTCATTAATAGTTCCCATTCTATGAGATTGTGAGTTCCTTAGGGGAAAGAACCATCTTTTGCCTCTTTTTGAATCTCTAACACAGTGCCTGGTCAGGTGCAGCAATGCATAGTGCCAGGCCTGGAGTCAGGAAGCCTCATTTTCCTGAGTTCAAATCTGGCCTCAGACACTTACTAGCTGTGTGACCCTGGGAAAGTCACCTAACCCTATTTGCCTCAGTTTCCTCATCTGTAAAATAAGCTGGAGAAGGAAATGGCAAGCTATTCCAGTATCTCTGCCAAGAAAACCCCAGATGGTGTCATGAACAGTCAGACACAACTGAAAAATGACTGAACAACAGTGCTGGCACATAGTAGGCACTTAATAAATGTTTAATGATTGATTGATTACATATATCTATGTACGTCTCTTTCCAAAACAAGGGGTTTCCCCCTCCAGATTAAAATCATACAAATAAAAATAGAGCATAGGGAGCAGCTAGGTGGCGCAGTGGATAGAGCACCAGCCCTGGATTCAGGAGGACCTGAGTTCAAATGTGACCCCAGACACATAACACTTACTGGCTGTGTGACCCTGGGCAAGTCATTTAACCCCATTGCCTAGACAAAAAAAAAAAAAACCCAAAAAATAGAGCATACACATGTACAAGAAATTCATCAGTTCAATACTTTGCTGAGAATCTCAACTCTTAGTAACTACTAGTAAACAGGTCTTTAAGCAACAGTTTGTTATCTCTCTGCTTTGGATTTCTAGGAGTTTACCAGGAAGAAAGAAATATTATAAGACAAACTAGGCAAGCACAAGGATTTTTAGTTCTTTTATGCTGGGAGTGGGAGGGGAAAGGGTATTGTTTGCTCTTCCATTTCTTAGCAAAAGAAACAAAGAGGTACCACAGTGAAAGAGATGTATCTTTTAAGTCAGGAAAACCTGAGTTCAAGACCTCCTTTGTCACATATGGGTCAGGCAAGTCACGAGCTCTCAGCCCTTTTAGGCAGCTCTCTCAGATGGCAAGTTACAGAGAAGGTGCTGACCCTTCATCGGTGAAGGAAATTCTTCACCAGGATTCCCCTACACAGATGAAGTAAGAAGTCCAGTCTTTCCCTAGCCATCTTAATGAAAAGTTAAATTACACATGCATAGGACAGAATTATAAAAGTTCTAATCTGGCTCCGGAGCCAATTCTTTGGACTACTTTTGCACCTTTCACCTCAATGGTTTTCTCATGCTGGACCCTCCACCCCTGTTCTGTGGCCATTCCTCCCAGAATCTGCATTTGAGGAAATATTCATACTAGGCATGCTCATTTCTAACCCTGCTCATCTCCGGACTCAGGGAATTAATATTCTACCACCTTGCCCCTGCACAGACCAACTGGTACCTTCACTTTAAACCCAGTTGCTTTATATGTGCTGTCTTCCATTTTTAGAGTATAAGTTCCTTGAGGCCCACTACAGCATGGAAGAGCTTATCACATCTAATACCCCCTTCCAGTTCTTATCAGCAACTTCATCTATGTCAGGGGTGGGGAACCTGCAGCCTCGAGGCCACATGTGGCCTTCTAGGTCCTTGGGTGCTGCCTTTTGACTGAGTCCAAGTTTTACAGAACAAATCTTTTTATTAAGATTCTATGACTCCATATAGAATTTTATATGATTCTACATAGAATCTACATAAATTCTATGTAGATATCTTCAGATGGGGCAGAGGAGATGGACAAATTATTCTTTAAACTGATTATCTTGGAGGGTGGAAAGGCATAGCAAACTATTCCCTCAAGAGGATTATTTTAAACAACTGAAAATTTAAAATGAAAGCTAGAAAAACCCACACTTGTATTATTTTGCAGAACTATTTTAGAGAATGGCTAGGTGGCTCTGGAATGTTAAGAGAAGAAGCTTATTTTGAAAGCAGATCTGCTAGCCTGATCCTAGAGAAAAACCTGTTTAACTAGAGGCGTCTTTTCTCAGTAACAAATTTCACAGACCTAATTTGAATGCTTCATATACCCAGGACATGACTTTCCTATTCAAGGCATTCCTTTCTGGTCACCAATTCCATAAATGTGATGGCTTCCCTTATCACAGTGTAAGGTCCTTGAGGGCAGAGTCTTGCTTGCTTGTATTTGTATCCCTAGGACTTAGCGCAGTGCACAGTATGTACTTAATAAAAGTTGTTGTTGTCTACATGAGGGATGATGATTATAGATTAGAGCTGTGGTTGTTTGAGGAGAAAGAAAAGGATGGGTTTTGTGGAAGTAGAATTGATAAAACTCGGCAACTGATTGGATAAAAAAAAGATGAAAAAACATTTGTAAAATATTTATTGTGTAACAGGCACTATGATAAATTCTGGAGATACAAATAGAAAAGTAAAAAAGTCCCTACTCCCAATGAGTTTACATTCTACAGAGTACAGACCTGTTGTCATTGTTGTTTAGTCATGTCAGACTCTTCGTGACCCCATTTGGGGTTTTCTTGGCAAAGATACAGGAGGGGTTTGCCATTTCCTTCTCTAGTTCATTTTACAAAAGAGGAAACTGATGCAAAAGGGGTTAAGTGACTTGCCCAGGGTCACACAGCTAGTAAGTTTCTGAGGCTAGATTTTTAACGCAAGAGGATGTGTTTCTGACTCCAGGCCCAGCGCCACCTAGATGCCAGGGTAGACCTAGGATGCTTCTGAATATTAAGGTCCAACCCAAGGAACCATGGAGCACATAAGACAATAAAGCAAGCCAGTTTTTTGAGGGGACATACTTAATACGTGAAGGAAAGTCAGGGAAAGTGGAGGAAACAGGCCAAGGTCATCTGGCTGGGGCTCCAGATGGGATGTGGCACCCTCACCAGTAATCTGGTAGGTTTTTATATGATTCTCATCTGGTTCTAGCAAGACCCTGGAATTGGGTCAGAGAGTAGGGGGAAGGAGAGAGGAGCCTGGACCTGGAGACTAGGGCAGATTCATGCTAGTTGTTGTAGGAAGACTTGAGAGAATTGGTGGCTATTTGATACTCAAAACTCCTTTCCTGTGGGTAAAAGGGCCAGTCTTATTCTGATGGGGTGACTCAGGGGTTTTGAGACTTCCCCCAGCATTTTCATTAAGTGGGGACATTATAAGGAGATAACATGCATATAAGGTTTTAGCAAATATGACAGAAAGCTTCCAGGGTCCTTAGGGTCACAACAACAAAATAAATGATAGTGCCTTTTCTTTCATGTCACTTTCACTGATAAAATCATACAAGGGTTTTTTGTTTTTGTTTGTTTTTGTTTTGTTTTGTTTTTCCTGTTAATTATTTGACAGTGCTAGGAACTTTGGTAGTATGACTTTTCTTTTCTGAGTCTTTAGTAGCTGTGACTGGGTCACCTACAGAAGTTATTTGACTTGGGTTGATGGTTGCAGGGCCTGACCTAAAAACAGAGCTTTTGGGCATACCTGCCAGTAGATAACAATTGGTCTGTAATGATGGCAGCAAAAAAAGGCGGGCCTCTTCTATCCTCACTGATAACTATGGGGAGCAGTCTAGAAGCAAGATTAGAAGTCTGGGGCACCTTATTATACTTATGGGTTGAAGGTCCTGGGCTATTTCCAGTGGGGTTTGACAGTGGTAGCTTGACTTGACTGGCACATGCCACCTCCTCTCAAAGGTGTCTTGCTGCTTTAACTAGCTTGCCTGGCCTATAGGTGCAGTGGATAGAGCAATATGCCTGGAGACAGGAAGATCTGAGTTCAAATCCAGCCTCAGATACTTAATAGCTGTGTGCCGTTGAGCAAGTAATCTAACCTCTGTTTGACTCAGTTTCTTTCACTGCATAATGAAAGTACCTTCTTTGCAAGGTTGTTGTGAGGATTAAATGATATAATGTTTGTAAAGCAGTTAGAGCAATGCCTAGTACATAGTAGGTGCTATGTGAATGCTTATTTCCCACCTCCCCACCCCCACCCACAATAGGTTGCAAGGAGTAAAAAGAAAGAAAAGTCAAGTATGTCTATGTTATGAAGAGGTAATCATCAAAGCTATTTGTTTATAGGTTAAAAAATAGAAAAGTATCTTAGGAGAGCAGACTAGATAAGTAAAATCCAGAAGTAACCAGGCATAGTGGCCCAGTATTCAAACCAAGCCCCAGGCAAGCCCAGGGATTTTTAATTCTTTCCTCTTGTTGAGAGTGGGAGGAGAAAGGGGTATTGCTCGCTCTTTTTAGATCATTGTTGGAGTAAAACGGGGAGAGTTGGTCTGTGTGATGTCCCACGCAGCCATAATAACTGGAAGTCCCAGATGTCTGCCGTATTGCTCACACTTGGATTGCTTAGCAAAAGAAAAAAAATTGCACTCATAGGCAGCACTATTATTGAGTTATAAAAGTTCATGCAAGTATGGTTGCAAGCATATATTCATATATACAGTTACAAGTATAAATGCAAGTATATATTTTAGCAAATAACTCTGTCCCTGGGAGTGGGAGAGGAGGCAGAATACCTTGTTCAACAAGCACTGTTTTGGGTTCAGCATTGTTGGGAAACTGGAAAGTTGTCTGGCAAAAATTAGATTTAGATAAGCATCTTACAATATATACTAAAATAAGCTTCAAATTGATAACTGACCTTAATGCAAATGATCAAATCATGAAATATTAGAAAAGAACGGAAGGCAGGGTGATTTGGGAGTAAAAGTAAAAACCAAATAATGGATCAAAGGGACCACAATAGGCAAAATTGATAATTTTGTTTATATAAAATTACAAAGTTTTTCCATGAATAAAATCAATAAAATTGGGTGAAAAAAATCTTTACACCAAAAGTTTCTGACAAGGGTCCCATAGGGATTGTGCCTGTGATTTCATTGATAGAGGGAAGTACCAGATGAGGAAATACCTTCTACTAATGCAGATTGGAAACTACTCTGGATATGGGAGCAGTATAGGGATCACTCAACTCATGGAAGTAAAAGAACTCACCAAGGGAGAAAATGTCAAGAAAATAAGGTCTAGAACACAGTCTAAGGAGACTCCCACACTTAGTGGATGGGAGATGTATGATGATCTAATAAATGAGATAGAGAAAAAATAGACACTTGGATATTTTTAGTAGGTCTTCCTTTGGTCTATGGGTTGGACTTGAAGACCACTAACGACCTTTTCAAATCTCAAATTCTACGATCTGTGACTGACAGGTAGGGAGAGATCCAGGAAGCAACAACACCCCATCAAGGGAAGAAAAGGAATCCACAGCACAGAAATGATCACTAAAGTTACAGCAATAGAAAAAATCAACAAGAGAGAGATAGGGAACAAGGAGGAGAGAAGAGGGTCAAGAACATAGCCTTGGAAGATGTCCACATTTAGTGATCAGGAGAAGGAAGGGGAGCCAGCAAAGAATACAGAGCAGTGAAGTCATAGGATTAGAAGGAGAACCGTGGTTTTTCAGTGTCAAAGAAATAAAGTGATAAGAAAAAGATCAAAAAAATTAATGGTGGATTAATTGTGATTTTTGGTTGATTATAAAAGTCTAGGCCAGTGATAGTGAGGCCAGCTTTGTGAGCAGAGAGAAGGGTGAGAGATGTAGAATTGGCAGGATTTGGCAACTAATTAGATAAGAAGAGTAAGAAAGAGGAAAGAGTCAAGGACAACTCAAGTTTTAAGCCTGGACAATTCTCCTGCACATGAGCATTCATCTCTCTTCATGTCTTTGCATAGGCCTTGTGTTTAAAGTGCATTCCTTCTTCATCTCATTTGTTCATATAACAGGTTATGAACAAATAGTTTTCAGCTTCTTAAATTCCTTAGCTTCCTTAGAAGCTCTGCAATGACATATATCCTAAAGAGGGCAAGAGATCATAGGACCAAATGTCAAACCTTCCCTGATTTTCCCAATTGCTAGTACCCTCCCTTGTCAAATTACATTGTATATATTTTATATTTGTTTACTGTTTTCATGCTATTTACCTCAACAGAATGTAAGCTCTTTGAGGACAGAGACTGTTTCATTTTTGCTTCTGTATCCTCAGTGCTTGGCATGAAAGAGAGAGAGAGAAAGAGAGAAGGGGGGAAGGAGGAGGAAGAGGGAAGGAAGGAACCCAAAAAAGGAAAAAAGAAAGGGAAGAAGAGAGAAAAAGAAAGGAATGAAAAAGAAAAGAGGGAAGAAAGAAAGAAAAAGAAAGGAAAGTTAAGATGGAAAGAATGAAAGAAAGGGAAAGGAAGAAGAAAGAAAGTGAAAAAGGAAGGAAAAGAAAAAGGAATAAAAAAGAAAGAGAAAGGGAAGGAAAGAAATAGAACAGAAAGAAAGAGAAGGAGGGAGGAAAATAAGGAAAAGCAAAAGAAGGAAGAAAGAAAGAGAAAAGGGAAGGGAGGAAAAGAAAAAGGGGAAGGAAGGAAAAGAAAAAGGGAAAGGAAGGAATAAGAAAGAAAAGAAAAAAGAAAGGAATGGAAAAGAAAAACAAGAGGGAAGAAAGGGAAAGGAAGAAAAAAGAGAAAGGGAAAAGGAAGAAAAAAGAAAGGAAGGGAAAGAAAGAAAAAATGAAGGAAGGAAAGAGACTAAAAATAAAGAAAAAGAAGATGAAAAAGAAAAACAAGAAGGAAAAATGAAAAATAAAGGGAAGGATGGAGAGAAAAAGAAAGAAAAGGGAAAGAAAAAAGGCAAAGAAAGAATGAAAGAAAGAAAAAAGAAAGAAAGCTCAATTCATTTAACCTACCTGGTCCCAGTTCCATCATCTATACAATGAGGTGACTGGAGTGCTCTTGGTATAATAGCTAGAGCTCTTGAAGTCAGGAAGATCTGGGTTCATATTCTGTGTGATACTAAGCAAGTTACTTAACCTCTTTGAGCCTCAGTTTCCTCATTTGTAAAATGAAGAGGTTCAACAGGATGACCTTTAAGGTCCCTTCCTCTTCTGAATCTATGCTCCTATGATCTCACACTGATCCTAATTTGAAGACTATAAATCAGACTGGACCCAGGTATGTGGACGGCTGGGTTTGGAGGCCAGCATCTGCCTTCTGCATCCCTCCTTGAGCCTAAGGAGAAGGTGTAAATTTCAATTCTAATTTATTGGATCAAAGACCCATCTTTTCTATATGAAATATTTTGTGAAGCTAAGGCAAAATCTCCCAGATGTGAATATTTCTTGAGATGGGAGGGGAAGGCAAAGGCAGAGGGATATAGGTGCACATTTTTGTGATATGCTTTTAATTAGTGTGGGGGGGGGATGTTAGTGTGAGGGGGGGATATCTGAGCTTCCAGAAAAGGAGCAAAGCCTCTAATAGCCTATCAGGTCCCTGCAGGAGGGAGCCTTTTTTATTTGTTTATTTATTTTTTTAAAATCACAGCCACAGGCAGTAAAGGAACAGCAACTGGGCCTCACAGAGCTCTTAGTTTTGTTCCTAGACCTCTCACCTTGGGAAACGGGGGACCCTTCTATAGCACGCCCAGTGGAAGCCCAAGCCCCAGTCCTCCTCATCTGAGAACTGATACTTCCAGGGGTTGTCTGAATGCAAACCATTTAATAGCCCTGTGCAAATCACTGGAATTAGAGTTGTTAATGGCACCAACCCACTGTGAATTGCTTCCTAGACCCCAGCAGGCTCCCTGCAGGGTTCTATTAACACTTCTCAGAGGCCTGTCTCGAGCTGATCAGGAAGCTGACAACTGAAACTTTTCCAAATAAGTAAGTCCTTTCTTTCTTTTTTTTTTCTTTTTTTTTTTTTTCAGTTTAACCACCCTCAACAGACCCAGTTTGCTTTCGGCCTTTTTTTTTTTCTTTTTTGATGGAAAAAGACCCTAGGAGCCTCCTTGATCAAAGTTACATCCTGAGGAAAGGACACTTACCTACAAGGTCAAACTTTAGAGATGTCTAGTGCTGTGATTTGAAGAGCTTCAGGAGCAAAGAAGACTTTATAGGCAGAGAAGATGGTTGCTTATAAAATTCAATATAAAAAAATCTAAGGAGAATGAGAGGAGGAGGAAAAAGACCCCTTCCCCCCAATCTTTTTTCTACTTTGGCCAAATTTGTCAGGAATATGAGTCATATCTCAAAAGGCACATCCATGATAAGAGAGCTGGGCTAAGAAGGATACCATATGGCCTTCTTGTGATATAACATTATTAGTTCAAGCCTTTTGGTGCATGGCCTTAAGACACCCCCTCCTCCCCCAGGAGTTTGCAGCATAGCGCACTGCATGAGACTTTGCCCATGGACACAGAACACAGGGGAGCATACAGAGAAAACTATTCAAGTAACCAGGTCCCCAGGAATATACTGTTGTATCACACAAAAGTCTTCCATGGCTTTCTTGTTCTCTCCTCTCTGATAACAGAGTCAAATTGTATGAGGACCTCTTTAGAAACACCAACTCAGAAGTCTGGGCTAGCTTACAGGATGCCTATTAACACCCTCCCAGGAAGAGAGGGAAGTTAGGTGGCTCAGTGGATAGAATGCTGGACCTGGATTCAGGAAGACTCATCTTCTTGAGTTTGAATCTGGCTTCAGACACTTATTAGCTATGTGACCCTGGGCAAGTCACTTAACCTTGTCTGCCTCAGTTTCCTCATCTGTAAAATGAGCCAGAGAAGGAAATGGCAAACCGCTTCAGTATCTTTGCCAAGAAAACCCCAAATGGTGTCGTTAAGAGTCTGAAATAACTGAATATTAACAGGAAGAGAGAGGTTGTTTCCCTGGTGAGGGATAGTGGCATCCTCTTGCTCCGTGGATCAAATGCCATGCCTTCCTGATCAAGGTGTAGCAATGACATCCAAAATCCCTTCACTTCCCCCCCCAGAATGGTAACATTTTAGTTAACAAAAATCTATATTTTAAATGCAGATGCTCTTAGAGAAAGACGTATTCAAATAAAATCTTTGTTTGGGCCATGCCCTCAATAATGAAGCAAATCCAAGAAGAGAGAATTTGAAGGAGTTTATTGTAACTCCTAAGGAAAAAGTGCATAGTGTTTAGCTGGGAAAGGATTTCAAATTACCTGCTGCTTTTCCAGTCTTTTTGTAATAAGAGTAAGACAATCCTGATAGGTATACCTTTCAAAAGGGGATGGGCTACTACTCTTTCAGCCACTCCAATGTTGCTGCATCATAGGGAAATGAGATCAGATTACCACATAGGGTATCACACTTTACCTGCAGGTGCTCTGCCCAAATGGAATGTAAATTTAATCTCTGAATTTTTTAAAATTTTGTTTTATTTTTCTCTTAAAGACCAGCCTTAACCCCAAATCACTCTGGTCCCAGACCAAGCCCTACTTGGTCACTGTTTGGGCTCCAATTGTCTCAGAATGAATGTAAATAACAATTGTTACCATTTTGGCCAGAAACCCTGAGGGTCTTACCCTCCCAGATCTATTTTTTTTTAAAGAGGCCATTCTTTGCCTCATTTTTTAAAGCCTTATTCACTGAAAGGGTGCTGCCTCACTCAAACTGAGACCTGTTAAAGACCTTAGCTTGAAAAGGCCAAGGACCCCCACTGCAGCCTGGGTCATCTCCAATTGTCCTGATCCATATCTGGCCTCTGGACCCAGATGGCAAGTGAGACTGGTGACTTTGCACAGCCCTGCCCCACGTAAATCCAATTGACTTGCATGTCAGGGCATCACCTCCCTGATGTGGTCTTCTTCGAGAAAGGACAAAGAGCAGCAAGCAGCCAAGGGAAATGAGATTAGAGATAAGGAGATTAGATGAAAAGTGTTGACTACCAGGTAATACCAAGGACAGGGGGATGGGATCAAAGTACATGCTGCCTTTCTCTACAGACTTTCAGGTACACTGGAAAACAAGTAAGACAGGAGACAATGGGGTAACTTGGAATGAAATAGCATGAATTTCAATAGATATCTTTTCTTCTTCTTCAGTCATTCAGTGGTGTTTGACTCTTCATGACCACCTGTACCCCATAGCATGCCAGGTCCTTCTATCCTCCACTAGCTCTCAAAGTCTATCCAAGTTCATATTCATTGTTTCCAAGATACTATCTATCCATCTCATCCACTGCCTCCCCTTTCTCTTTGGCCCTCAATCTTTCCAATGAGTCCTGTCTTCTCACTGGCCAAAGTATTTAAGTTTTAGCTTCACTATTTGACCTTCCACTGAATAGCCTGAATTAATTTCTTTAAGTATTGACTGATTTGATCTCTTTGCTGTCCAAGGGACTCTCAAAAGTCATCTCTAGAATTGGAAAGTGTTAACTCGGCCGCTTAGCTATCATTATAGTCCAACTCTCACAGCTATTACTACTGGAAAAAACCATAGCTTTGACTGTATGGACATTTGTCAGCAAGGTGATGTCTGCTTTTTAAGTATGCTGTCCAGATTTGCCTTAGCTTTCCTTCCAAGGAGCAAGTGTCTCTTAACTTCATGGCTGCAGTCACTGTCTGCAGTATATTTATTTTTATTTATATTCTTTTTATTTATATTTATATTCTTGAGCTCAAGAATATAAAATCTGGCACTGTTTCCATTTCTTTTCCCTCCATTTGCCAGGAAGTGATGGGACCAGTTGCCAAGTGATCTTAATTTTTTTGATGTTAACCTTCAAGCCAGCTTTTACACTTTACTCCTCACCTTAATTAAGAGGCTTCTTAATTCCTCTTCACTTTCTGCCATCAGAGTGGTATCATCTGCATATCTGAGATTGTTGGTATTTCTCCAAGCAACCTTAATTCCAGCTTTTGATTGATCCAGCCTGGCATTTCACATGATGTATTCTGCATATAAGTTAAACAAATAAGATGACAATATACAGTTTGTTGTACTCCTTTTCCGATCTCAGACCAATCAGTTGTTTCATGTTGGGTCTGACTGTTGCTCCTTGGCCCTCAAACAGGTTCCTAAGGAGACAAATAAGATGATCTAGTACTCCCAACTCTTTGAGGACTTGCCACATTTTGTTGTGATTCACACAGAGGCTTTAGTGTAATCAATGAAACAGAAGTAGATGTTTTTCTAGAACTCCATTGCTCTCTCCATAATCCAGCAAATGTTGGCAATTTGGTCTCTAGTTCTCTGCCTCTTCAAAAACCAGTTTGTTCTTCTGGTAATTCTTGGTTCACATATTGCTGAAGCCTAGCCTGCAGAATCTTAAGCATCACCTTGCTGGTGTGTGAAATGAGCACAACCAAAATCTGAACATTCCTTGGCATTGCCCTTCTTTAGGGTTGGGACATAAACTGATCTTTTCCAATCCATTGGTCACTACTGTGTTTCCCAAATTTGCTGGTGTATTGAGTGCAACACTTTAACATCATTATCTTTTTAGGATTTTTAATAGCTCAGCTGGAATTTCATCACCTCCACTAGTCTTATTGTTAACAATGCTTGACTTCATTCTCCAGGATGTCTGGCTTTAGATCAATAACCAAACCAACTTGGTTATCAGCGATATTAAGATTTCTTGTATAGTTCCCTTGTGTATTCTGGCTACCTCTTCTTAATCTCTTCTGCTTCCCCACCATTTTTGTCTTTTAAATGTGCACATTTTTACATGGCTTTTTCCCTTGATATCACTAATTTTCTTGAAGAGATCTCTTGTCTTTCCCATTCCATTGTTTTCTATTTCTTTGCATTGTTCATTTAAGAAAAACTTCTTATCTCTCCTTGCTTTTCTCTGAAATTCTGCATTGGGGTGAGTATATCTTTCCCTTTCTCCTTTCACTTTTTCCTTTCTCTTTCCCTTTCCCTTTCCTTCTTTCCTCAGCTATTTGTAAAGCCTCATCAGGCAGCCATTTTGCTTTCTTGCTCTTCTTTTTCTTTGGAATATTTTTTTTGTTTTCTTTTGTTTTGTTTTTTTTTTGGTTGCTGCTGCCTCCTATAAAATATTGCAAACTTTTGACTTTTGCAAAACATCTTCAGGCACTTGATCAACCAGATTTAATCTCTTAAATCTATTCATCACCTCCACTTCATATTCATAAGGGATGTTATCTAGGCCATACCTATATGGTCTGATGGTTTCCCCTACTTTCTTCAATTTAAGTCTGAATTTTGCGATAAGAAGGTCATGATCTGAGCCACAGTCAGCTCCAGGTCTTATTTTAACTGACTACATAGAACTTTCTCCATCTTTGGATGCAAAGTATATAATCAAGCTGATTTCAACATTGACCATCTGGTTGATATCCATGTGTGGAATTGCATCGTGGGTTGTTAAAAAAGAGTAGATATCTACCTTTTTGTGAATGAGTTTCACAAAGGCACAGATTGCTTTGACTGTGTGATGCTATTTAAAGTCTGTGAGCCTCAGTTTCCTTATCTTTAAAACAGAGATAATAGTATTTGTTATATACATCTTACAGGGTTGTTGTTAGGATAAAATGAGATAATGTATGTAAAAAACTATGTGGCCCTTAAAAATATATAAAATATCCACTTTTGTTATTATTTTCTTCTAGTAACTAGATGAGATAATCCCCACTGAGGGAATGGGGGGGAGGCAGGAAGGAGAGGGGATAGGGAAACCAAAAACAAACTTCCTTTACTACCCAATAGGGTAATTGCTTCCACTAAACCATTAATGCCTTAAATTTTACGTATAAGAATTTGCTTTCTACCTTAGGTGTTTTTTTCTTTAAAGTGGAGACAGTGTCAAGCCTCAGAGACAATCTTTTTGATATGACTTTAGTCAACCTAGTTTGGCAGTCAAGTTCTATCAGTGGCTACTTCCCCAATGCTCTGACCAATTCAGGCCCATTCTGAAGTTTCTTCTCTCTGCTCATAGATAAACACAAACTAAAGAAGGCAGTAAGTAGTTGTATCAACTCTTGAAGGAGGGAGGGAGGGAGAGAGAGAGAGAGAGAGAGAGACAGAGAGAGAGAAGGAGAAGAAGGAGGAGGAGGAGGAGAAATCCTCGCTTTGAATTTGTCTGGGGAGAGTGGGAGGTATAGAAACTCAGTTGGATAAGAAGGAGCTGAATCTTAACACCACTACAGGTCCAAAAAAATTATATTCTTCTTAGTTTTTCAAGCCTCATTCCTGCAATTCATAGAGCAACCATGCTGCAAAAGTGTGTCCCAGGTGACATCTAAGCAATGTGACTACAGCAATAGATCACCAGTGACATAGATACCTCTGATGCTGGTTTTTGTTTACTATTTGTTAATTATTTTCAGGAGATGTTTGAGAAATGTCACCAACTGTGCTGTCTAAGTGATAACTCCTGGCCTGCACATTCATGCTCTCTGTCTCCTTGTTAGCACCTTCCCTGCTGTTAATTTTTACAGGCATTTATTTAACACTTTTTAGATGCTAAGCACTGTGCTAAGTGTTTTACCGATATTATCTCATTTTATTATTGCATGGTGGTTATGATATTTTAGGCATCACTGATATTACCACTGGAGTCCTTTGGTTCTTAAAGGATTTTCTTTCCTTAGGAGACTCCTATTAAAATACAATATCCTTATAAGAAGATAATACTTACCTTTAAATCATTATTGGTTAAAACCTTAGGAGCAGTTGACAGAATTCAAAATAAGGGACTGGGGTGATGGAGAGGCCTTATAAGGAGAGGTGGTAAGGAAGCTGAAGATACACTATACTTACTTTCCAGTGGTGACCAAGTCTGAGTTCTTACTGGAGATATACTGATGCACAATTTACCAAGCAAATCAGCAGGTATTATTCATATTACAGATTGAATGAATGAAAAAATGAATGAGTGAGTGTGTCTTGCTCTATAAAAGGATTTCTGTATTTTCCCCTATTGACTCAAAGGCTTATGTAGAGATCATTAATTCCTTGACAGGTGGGGATTGGGAGACAGGAAAGGGAAGGGAGGATGATGTATAATAATGGTGGTGAAGTAATTGAAAACCACTGCCAACTGAATCTAAATCAGAAACCAGAGGAAAGCCTCTCCAAAATACACACACACACACACACACACACACACACAAAAACATGATGAATTTGTTCAAATGAGATTCACATATCACTTCATAGATATAGAGCTAGAAGGAGGCCATCTAGTTCAACTTCCTCATTTAATTATTTTCCTTAATGGTATTTTTTTTTTCCAATTACATATAAAGATAGCTTTTAGCATTCAGTTCTGTAAGATTTTGAGTTCCAAATTTTTTCTTTCTCCCTCCCTTCCCCCCCTCCCCAAGACAATAAGCAATCTGATATAGGTTATATATGCAATCATATTAAACATATTTCCACATTAGTCATGTTGTGAAAGAAGAATCAGAACAAAAGGGAAAAACCACAAGAAAGAAAAAAAAACAAGAAAGAAGAAAATAGTATGCTTTGACCCACATTCAGACTCCATAGTTCTTTCTCTGGATGTGGATAGCATTTTCCAACAGGAGTCTTTTGGAGTTATCTAAGATCATTGTATTGCTGAGAAGAGCTAAGGCTATCATAGTTAATCATTGCACAATGTTGCTGTTGTTTCTACAATGTTCTGGTTCTGCTCACTTCACTCAGCATCAGTTCGTGTAAGTCTTTCCAGGTTTTTCTGAAATCCGCCTGCTCATCATTTCTTATAGCACAGTAGTATTCCATTACATTCATATATCACAACTTGTTTAGTCATTCCCCAATTGATGGGCATCCCATCAATTTCCAACTCTTGCCCACCACAAAAAGAGCTGCTATAAATATTTTTGTGCATTTAGGTCATTTTCCCTTTTTTTTTTTTTATGATCTCTTTGGGATACAGACCTAGTAGTTCAACCCTCTCATTTTAGAGATGTGGAAACAGGCCCATTCATAGAGGTTAAGTGACTTGCCTAAGGTCCCACAGGTAGTCAGCATTTGAACCCAGAACTATTGATTCTAGAGACAATGCCCTTTCTTTCCTCTGTACCAGGCTTCCTCAGAAAAGGTATCTTAGAAGAGGGTAGCATGTGAGCTGAGCCTTGAAAGAAGTGAGGAATACCAAGGAGAAGAGGTGAGGAGTTCTTGAGGAGAGGAATGAGAAGATCAGACTTGTGACTTGGAAATATCACTTTGGCAACTATATAGATTATGTATTGGAGAGGGGAGACTGGAAGCAGTGAGACCAGGGAGGAAGCTATAGATGTAGTTTAGGAGAGAGGTAATAAGGGCTTAGATTAGAAGTGTTGTGGAATGAATAAGGAGAAAAGAATGGGTAGGAAAGACACTAAAGAGATTGAATCGACAAGGCTTGGAAACTGATTCCCCCCAACCCATCATTTCCTCTTTGAAAACACTTGAAGATTTTTGAATGGAAGACTATGAGCACATGCAAATGGTTATTATGATGATTATTATTGATCTGGGCACAAGCATATCATGGTATGAATTTTCCATTTCATTGGTTTTGAGTATGAGTGGCTGTGTTTACAATGTCTCCCCATGCATAGATCGTATATCATCTGAGTGTATATCACTACCCTGTCTGGAAACAGGATGTTTTATGGATATGATTCAATGAAAGTTCCATTATGTAACATACTGTGATTTGACACAGTGGCTTGGATTTAAAGTTTTCTGCCTGCATTGTTAGAACGAGAAGCCTTCAATTCTAAGCTTTATTGAGCATTGTTTTAAAAAAAAAATAATGACTGTCTGCGATGTCTCCACAAAGAATAATAAACATGACAAATGGTGGTACCCAGTATACAGATTGTCACTCTGAATTTACTGTCAAAAACTTTTCCCTGCTAGTCACACTAAATTTATACTCTTGACTTTAATCCATCATACTCTATCATTTAATATGAGCTGCCCAGCTGACTACTGCTTTCTCCTTTTCTTGGCTTTTCTCTTCAGGCACGATTACGTGGGAATCAGTGGGGTTTAGTGAGAATGGTACTGACAAGAGTTAGAAGACCAGTGTTCAAATACCATAGATATAGTGGATAGAGTGCTCAAGGATCTGGGATCAAATCTAGTCTCAACCTGTGTGATCCTGGGTAAGTCACTTAATCTCTATCAGCCTCAATTACAATTTGTATCATGGGGATAATAATAGCATTTACCTTCCAGGGTTGTCGTGAGAGTAAAGTTAGATAATATTTGTAAAGCACTTTACCAGTCTTATAATGTTGTATAAATGTTAGCTAGCTGGTATAAGTTATTGTTACTACCTGTATAACCTTGGCAAGTCACATAATCTCCTAGGCCTGCCTTAGAGTCCTAGTCTGTGAAATGAAGAGATTGAACTAGCTGGTCTCTGAAGTCTTTTCTAGTTTTACATTTGTTATTCTATGAAATGCACAAACACTCACATAAAAGTGGCATGATGTAGTTAGAAAAGCCCTGGAAGCAGAATTAGGAGAATCCTAGATTCCAGAGTTTTTGCAGCCACTAATTACTTGGCTATGGGCAAGCCATATAACCTCTTTGGACTGTAATTCCCTTACCTATAAGCTGTGTATAAAAATGACCTTAGTCTCTATTTTACAGGGTTGTTTTAAGGTTGGAATGAGGAAATGTATGTAAAGTACTTTGTAAATCTTAAAAGTACTTAGTGAATGTGAGTTACAACTCTGATTTTATCATTTGCTCTGGATATAATTCACTGCCCTTAATTGAGACTTCCTTTCCTATTTAAATAGCCCCCCTAAAGAATCCCTCTGACTTGTATGACCCCTCCCCCCCCCAAAAAACAAACCACTATCCCAAGTTTAAGGCACTCTATCATTAAGCATTTACTCAAAACTGTAGATTACAAGCCTCAACCAGTGTGCTTATTTTAGTCATCCAGCCCAGGGACACATTAGTTTAAGCAAAAGATACTTAATCAAGATACATAACAAATAAAGTGATGAGAAGATACTCTCCACTCTCACCCTCGACACACACTGAATACACTCTCCCACAAGTTGTCATATTACCATGGGAGAAAGGCACACATGTAGGGAACATTCGTGGCCCAGGCAAGCTTATACCTCCTATGATACAGTCACTGTTAATGCCCTCTGGTCATGTCATCATTCTGCTGCCCACTGAGCATTGTGACTCACCTCTCTGCTGTGTCATTGTTATGAGACTAGTCATCTCTGCTGGTCTCATGGTCATTGAGGTTTTCTCTGGCCTTCATCTTTTCAGGTCTATCTGTTGGTCCTCCCAGGTCTTTCCTGATAAAATGCAGTACTGGAAAGTCCATCCTTGACAACAGCAAGCTCCCATACCCAAGGACCACCACATCTGGATAAAGATAGTGGATCAAAAAGAATGCTGTAAGGCAAGATTAAATCTATACCGACTATGCCTTTGTGGCAGCTAGGTAATACAGTGGATTGAATACTGGGTTTGAAGTCAGAAAGACCTAGGTTTGAATCATACTTTAGATACCTACTAACTATATCACTTTGGGCAAGTCATTTAACCTCTCTTGCCCTTACTTTTCTCATTTGTAAAATGAGGATAAAAATAGCACCTACTTTTCAAGGTTGTTGTGAGCACTAAATGTGATAGCATATATACATTGCTTTGCAAACCTTAAAACACTATAAATGCTAGCCTCCCCTACCACCACCACCACTACCACCACCATCATCATTGTAATCATTGTAATGAGACTAGTGATGAATTGAAATTTTGTCCCAGACAATAAACTAATTTGGAATTTAAAATTCCTTATGAGTTGCATTAAACTATGTATGTATGTATGTATAAGTTTATGTATATGTATATATGTGTACACACAGACACACAGACAGACACACACAGACAGACACACACACACAGACACACAGAAACAGACATAGCCACAGCCAAACACACACACACACACACACACACACACACACACACACGCACACACACACTGGCTACTCCAAAGCATGCCCCTTCTGCTATCTCCTTCCACTCTTTCTCTGCCTTCATCTCCTTTCCTCTCTAAAATCCAGATCATTCCAATTTGTTTTTCTTCCTCCACTTAGACCTCAAAATGACGTTTGCCTATGTTTTAGGTTGAGCCAGACTCAGGTCAAATCCCTGCTAATTTATGTTTGATATTGGATCAAAATGAGACAGTCTAGGATCATTCAACAATTAACAAAAGGGGATTTATTTAGCCATAGCAAGGAAGGATATTCAACAAGGATAGGTACAAATTGATTCTGCTGAGTGAAGTTTCCCTGCTCAAGTTGTCCACCATGGAGCCAAGCAACCTGGAGCTCCTCATGAGTGTTTTGTATGCAGGTAACTAGGAAGTGATATTTGATGGCCTGAGTCTTTAGTCTATTAAACCAATTTGGTCTCAAGGCTTATTCCCATACCTTTTAAGTAAAAAATATCCTAATTTTCATGGAGGGCACAAGTGGGGGTGGGGTTAGTATATTGCTTCCCACCACAGCCTATGTAACCCAAGTGCCTCAGGAATACAGAGAAATGCATTATGGGTATTGAAATTTCATGGGTCAGAATAGAACCATTGAGGTTTTGGTGGCAAGATCAAGCACCACGACCCCAGGTAGGAGGAAGAAGATCTGGGATAACTAGGCACAAGAGCTCATACTGAGTTTCAATTTGCTTTGGTACTGCCACACAAGGGGAGTGGGGAGGGGCGGGGAGAGGGAGAGAGAGAAGGGGAGGGGCGGAAGCAGGAGAGAAGGGGAGAAGGGGAAAAGAGGAGAAGGGGAGCAGAGAGGAGAGGAGAAAGGAGGAGAAAGTAAAGGGGAGGGGAGGGAAGGAAAAGAGGAGGGGGATACCAATAGGTATATTGCAATGCAAGATCAGAGACTAGCAAAGAGCAGACCTGCATGACTTGGCAGCAGGTAGGGGCCGAACTTAAAATAGGCAAAACTTCTTCAAGCTTCAGATAGGTTTTTAGCAGCTCACTTTCCAAGTAAAGGTGTAATTAATCATCAAACTATTTTGTAAACAAACCATATTTTAAAAAAGGAAATTTCAATGAATATCAATTAATTATACTTATTACTTAAGATTTTTATTCATCATGAAATCACATTAATGTTAAAAAAAATCACTTTAAGTGGCACAAGTTTTAATAAACTTTTAAAGTTTTCTTACTGTTTACATTTAATAACAACCAACAACACAGTGAAAAGATATGACTCTTACTCCTCTCAGATTAGAGACAGACTGACAGTGGTTGGTTGCTACAGGTTATGTGACAAACAGGAGGAGTGCGCAATGGCAACCCACCCACCAAGTTACATGATGGGCACGGCAGTGACTAGTGGAAAGTGGGTTAAGTGGGGAATGGACAAAATACTTGTTACATCTTTACTTTCTTCCACATCCTCTACATTTTTCACGGGCCACCCAAGATCCTTTGATGAGCTACAAGCATCCCTTGGACCCTATGTTGTGCAGGTCTGAGTTAAGAGTCTAAATGTTGCAGGTATTGGCTACAGTAGCAAGACCTCCACTCTCTAGAATGAATTACTCTGGTGCAGTTGATTGGAACTGACCAAAGTTTGGCTGTTGTTGCTTCTTGTGATCTACAAGAGGACAGATAGTAAGAGTTTAACTTCCTTCCCTGGTACCTGTCAAGAGCAAGCCACATGATTTTCTCTAATTCTTTAAGCTGTTTTTAATTCCTGAATTTGGTCGCCTCTAAACTATGTCTGGTCAAAAATGAGTTGTGACTCACATTTATTAATTGCATGCAGAGAGAATGCAATGGAAGACACCACTAACTAATTTGGTAGATTCATAACTCAATATATGAGAGACTTAAACTTCTCTCCTTAAAACTTGGTCTTTCCTTCCCTAAGTGGGGGAGGGGTGGGGCAGAGCTGATTGAGATGAGAATTTTATTCTTTGGAGCTTTATAAAAAATTCTCATAAGTTCCTCAATAGCAGAGAGGTAAATCAACCGTATGACTCAGGACTGTATACCCCAAGGTCAACAGAGTCAAAGGTGAAGAAATGTATGTGGCTTTGAGCAGAGCTATCAAACACATGAACAGGGCCACCAGATTAAAATGTAATTGGGAAATATTTAGCAAAAGAAAAAAAATGCAATAAAACACAGATAAAATCACATTTTAAAACTCTGTCAATATGTGACTCTCAGGGACCTTTCTGTATGAATTGGTGGTCCTATTTCTGTTTGAGTTTGATGCTACTGACTTAGTACCTACACCCCTAAAGTGAACAATGAAATAGAAGCAAAGACCAGAGGAAAGTCATATCCTCAGGCCACCCAGTGGTAGAAGGAAAGTATGGTCTTGGAAGATTGGCCACACCCTGCAACAAAATCCCAAATTCAAAAGGGATGCTTCCTCACCTTCACGGCCAAATCCTTCCTTATTGTATTATACGGTGGTTAAACTTGTTTGAAACTTAGGGCAATAGGCTTATTCCCTCCCTTTATTGTTAGAAGAAAAATTAAGGAGGCATAGTCAAGGTGGCAGAGTACCAAGAAGAACAGCCTAGCTGCCTCACCAAATCTCCTCCACAAAGATCTAGAAAAAAAAATACCAGACTGAATTTTGATCCCAAGTCCAAGAAGAAGTCATAGTGATTCATTGTTCCAGCCCAGGGCAGCTTAGGGAGACTAGAAAGAGAGGACTGAAGAGAGGGTTTGGCCAGGAGTGCAGTGTGTGTGTGTGTGTGTGTGTGTGTGTGTGTGTGTGTGTGTGTGTGTGTGTGTGTGTGTGTCTAGCATTATAGAGCCCAAGGACTGAAAGAAAATGAAACAGAGCACTAGGGCAGGAAGCACTGGGGTAGGAAGAGATCCCCAGCAGATCCTTGAGATAGTAGTGCAGGGTGTAGGGATGGGTGTCATCTGGCAGCTGTTTTCCACAACCCAGTTCCTTGTTCAACTGAGATGGGGAGCTGCACATAAGGGTGGTAGAGAAAAGCAGTTGCTAGTGGACCCTCACTGTATTCTGAATAAGGAACAAGTTCAGAGGCAAACAGCAGCTATACAGATCTGACCCCAGGAGCAGAGTGGGGACTTAGCTTTAGCCTCCAGTCCAAGGTGGAAGCCTGCAATGGAATAACCAGGGCAAGAGCCCCAGCCCAAAGGGGAGTCTGCAGTCCAGTCACTGAACATGCAGAACCTCCCAGGGTGCCAACAATGGCTGAGTCCAGCAGAAGTCAACTGAAACTCTCAACCACGGATAATCCAACAGACCCAAACTTGGCTCAGGAACTTGTAGAGTTCAGACCAGAGGGCAGTGAGGAGATGTTGCTCTGGATCACATCACTTTGGGCATGTTGAAAGCTTGTGGGCCCCAAACCTGAGCTGTGAAAGCTACAGAAGGACATAAAAAGACAGAAACTTAGGTCACACAGATCCCAGGAGTGTAGAGCCTAACATTAGCTTAAGGTCCAAAGTCAAGAAGTCAGCTGAAAGAATGAGCAAACAAAAAATACTGATGAAAGCCATCCCATGGAGCACACTCAGAGTTGTTCTTGCTAGTTCTGGTCAACCACATGGGAGCTTCGGGGCCGGCTTCCAGTCACTTGTGACTCATTGATGAGGAAGCTGATGATGAAGAGTCTCCTTTTTAGCTGTGGAATTGTAAGAGCTGATGACTCAGTGGATGTTTGAAAAGGATAAAGAAAATCTACCGTAAGCTCTCTCTTCCTTTCCAGCTGGAAATAGTGTCAAGATTATTTCAAGAAGCTTTCCAAGAATCGGGGTGGGGGGTGGGGGGCTTGCCCCACCCCAACCCCAGCCTCCATTCAGTGTGAGCACATGGGAGCATGGGAGATAAAGTACAAGTCTTGCCTAGGCAAGCCTGAGCCTGGGTTTGGTTGTGCTCTTTTGTGTTCTTTCCTGGCCTTAGAGAAATGAGTGTCTCTCCTGAGATGCACTATGTTTGGAGACAACCCCATGAGTCTCAGAGTGTCAAGTGGTTCTGCAATGACTGTAACTGAAGGGTAGCAGGAAAACATCCACACCTGAGAGCATTACCACCACCTCCAACAAGAGGAATGGGCCAAGCCCAGTTGTTTTTACCAATAGATGTGACCTAGGAGTTGTTTAGTCAGAGCAAAAATGAAATATAAAATGCCCTATAAACAATCCCACAAACTGCTTTACAATCTGATAAGATTTAAGTGGAAGCTTTCTTATCAGATTGGGCAGCTAGGTGGTGCAGTGGATAGAATGCCAGACCCTGGAGTCAGGAAGACCTGAGTTTGAATCCAGCCTCAGATACTTACTAGTTGTGTGACCTTGGGCAAGTCACTTAACCCTATTTGCCTCAGTTTTTCATCTATGATATAAGGATAATAATATCACCTACCCTTCAGGGCTGTTGTGAGGCTCAAATGAGATAATATTTGGAGAGTGTTTAGCACAATGCCTGGCACATAATAAATGCTATATAAATGTTAGCTATTGTTATTATTGAGTTAGACTCAAGATTTCATTCTAGCGGCAACTGGGGATGCAGAAGACAGAGCACTGGACTCTAGAGTCAGGAAAACCTGGGTTAAAATCAAGCTGAAGTTAACTTCCTATCTGTGTGACCCTGAGAAAGTCACTTAATTTCTGTTTGCCTCAGTTTCCTCATCTATAAAATGGGAAGAATAATAGTACCTATCTCCTAGGTTTTTTGTGGGGATCAAATGAGATAATATTTATAAAGTGGTTAGCCCAGTGCCAGGCATATAGTAAATACTATATAAATACTTATGCCTTTCCTTTCTATTCCAGATTGAAAGCATAGAGGCAATCATTTTACAAGTCATGTCAGGGGGGAAAAGGCATAATAAGATAGTGGAAAGTTTGCTAGATTTAGTATCAGGTGTGGAGGGTTCCCATCTATGCTCTGCCATGTCCTACCTGCATAAACTTGTCACATAAAGGGCAACTCATGGATTCTCTCTGAGCCTCATTTTCTTAATCTGTAAAATGAGGGGACCCCTGAGGTCTCTTCCAACTTATTCAATCATCTGACTAAAAGAACTTTTAAAAGATGATGTTGGGGCAGCTAGGTAGAATAGCGGATAAAGTACTAACAGGAGGACCTGAATTGAAATCTGATCCCCGACACTTATTAGCTGTAAGTATTGCCTCAAAAAAATGATAATGAGCAATGTGTGGTGAGTAGAAAGATTTCTGGCCCTAGAGTCAGAAGACACAAGTTCCCACCCTACTTCTGATGCTTACTACATGTACAACCTTATTAGGCATAGGTCATTTATCCTCCTGGAAACAAGATGGCCCTCTGAAGTCAAGCTCATCACCTCTAGTCTTACTGTCGTGCTGGTCAATTAATCCTTGACTGACATCCCTTCCCTCAGCCTACTTTCCCCTATGATTGGAGGGCTGGAGCATGGAGTACCAAACTCCTCCCAATGCCTTGCTTTGTAGAGGGAAGAATCTAGACTTTCCGCACCCACTCCACTCTGCATCTGCTGCTCTGCCTGGTTTCACTCCACAGAACAAGATGCCCCAACTTTCCTGCCTCCTTTTGGGTCTTGTCTCTCCCCATTAGATTGTAAGCTTCTTGAGGGCAGACATTATCTATTCCCAATTCTTAGCACAGTGCCTGGCACATGTTGTTGTTGATCAGTCATTTCATCTGTGTTCAATTCTTTGTGACCCCATTTGGGGTTTTTTTGTCAAAGACACTGGAGTAGTTCTCCATTGCCTCTTCCAGCTAATTTTATAGATGAGGAAACTGAGACAAAGAGGTTTAAATGACCTTCATAGGTCACACAACTAGTTAGTGTCTGAGATGTGATTTGAACTCAGGACTTCCTTACTCCAGGCCCAGGGCCCTATCCACTGCACCACTAACTGCCTGGCACATAGTAGGCACTTAATAAATGTTTATTGAATTGGATTGGGCTAGATGGCCTCTGAGTTCCTTTCTAGTTCTACATCTATGATCCAATTATACCTTCCAAAAAAAGGTGAGCATTGATAACTATTAACCCATATATCTATTTTCCCCACCTTTTGAAAAGCTTTATGAAAATGATCTACTTATCTGTAGGAGCTATTGTCTATGATAATATAAGAAGAGAGCAAGCAGGCTTTCACCAATGATTCTTCTCTGTAACAGACCACGTCTTTGCATTCTCACAACTGACTAAAAGGTGTATAGAATACAAGATCCCAACTGTTCACTGGTTTTAAAATGTCTTGATTCCATAAAGCAAAAAGCAGCTTTGAGGCACTCTCCCAACAAGTAATCTCTCATATATATGTTAAAACTGTACAAGACTCTTTGATAAATACAACCAATCAGCAACTATTTATTATTGTTCATGGTGAGTCATTTCAGTCATTTCAGTAAGTCTCTCTGTGAACCCATTTTGGAGTTTTCTTGGCAATGATACTGGAGTGGTTTGCCATTTCCTTCTCCAGCTCATTTTACAGATAAAGAACAGAGGCAAATAGGGGTTAAGTGACTTGCCCAAGGTCATGCAACTAGTAAATGTCTGAGGGCAGATTTGAACTCAGGTTCTCCTGACTCCACTGCTGGCACTCTATCCACTAGCTCCTCATTGGTATTTGACCATTTAACACCCATCTACCATGCTCTAGGCCCTCTGCTATGCTTGGTGCTAGGAATTCAAAGAGAAAAATGAAAATGTCCCTGTCCTCAAGCATTCTTGTAGGTGATATACAACCATAGTGATAATGCTGTTCAAAGACTCTCTGGTTATTAAAATAAAATGGGTCATAAAGCAGAAAGACGTATTCTCACCAAACATTTTCCACTTACACAAGGACATTGTACTGTATTTTTGTACACAAAGATATTAGGGAGTGGAGCAGGGTTGTGTGCTTGCTCCCATGCTTTTTAGTATGATGTTTTCTGCAGTGTTGTCAGACACCTTCAATGAGGACGAACTTAAGGTCAGCTACTGCACTGATGGTAAATTATTTAACTTGAAAAGGCTACAAGCCAAGACAAAAGTGGAGGAAAAGTTGGTGTGTGACTTTTTGAACACAGATGCACTCAATGCAACTTCTGAAGCTGAGATGCAACAAAGTATGAATTGATTCTCTGCTGCTTGTGCTAACTTTGGCCTAACAATTAACACCAAGGAAACACAGATTCTCCACCAACCAGCTCCACACCATCCATATGTGGAACCATCAGTTACAGCAACTGAAGAAATTTTTAATACTGTGGATAAATTCACTTACCTTGGCAATATACTTTCCAGGGATATACACATAGATGGTGAGGTTGACGCACATATTACCAGAGCTAGCTCAGTGTTTGGGAGGCCCTGAAGGAAAGGGTGGGAAACAAGAGAAATTAGGCTGCCTACTAAACTGAAGATCTACAGAGCTATTGTGCTGACCTCGTTGTTGTTTGCCTATGAAACTGGAAGAGTATACATGCTAGGATTGCTTCCAATTGAATTGTCTTAGGAAGATTCTGAAGATCACCTGGCAAGACAATGTACCAAGAAAGGACTTTAAGCTAAACTACTAAGCATTCAAACTCTACTGCAGAGAGAGCAACTCTGATGAGCTGACCATGTTGTTCAAATACTAAACATACATTTACCTAAAAGATTATTTTATGGAGAACTCATGCAAGGAAAGTGCTCATATCGTGGTCATAAGAAGTCATACAAGGATACTCTCAAGGTCTCTCTGAAGAACTTTGGAATTGATTGTGAGACATAAGAGACACTGGCACAGGACCACCCACAGGGTGTGCCGCCCTCAAAGAAGGTGCTGTGCTCTAGGAGTAAAGCAGAATTGCAGTAGCACAAAAGAAACATGAAATACACATATTTAGAGATATCTTTCCTCCAAATGTTCATGTGGACTATCTGTGCCCAACTTGTGGTAGAGCCTTCAGAGCTTGTATTAGTCTAACCAGCCACAGTCGGACATGCTACACTTTGACTTCAACATAGTCTGTCATTTTGGTTCTCTTCGAGAACAAAGGACAACAACCAACCAACCACTGACTCATACCCAAAAGAGATCAAAGAAAGAGGAAAACATCCAACATGCACAAAAATATTTATGGCAGCTTTTTTTGAGATGGGAAGCACCACCACCACCAACAGAAACCCTGGAAACTAAAGGAATGACCATCAATTGAGGAATGACTGAATAAATTGTGAAATACATCCATTCATCCATATATGTATATTTATATGGTCAACCTCCAGAGTTCGGTCTAAGAAAGACAAACAGAATTAGGCTATATGTGTGTTTATTTCTCTCAAAGTGGCGGGCATGTATACATTTGGAGCTACAGTCGGAATTGAGTTTCACTTTGGGGTTAGGCTGTACAGATTATAAAGCCATGAAGCAAGGACATG
The DNA here is from genome assembly GCF_900497805.2 of Vombatus ursinus. Classification (NCBI taxonomy): domain Eukaryota; kingdom Metazoa; phylum Chordata; class Mammalia; order Diprotodontia; family Vombatidae; genus Vombatus; species Vombatus ursinus. The sequence continues at coordinate 58,509,198 of NW_020954585.1, forward strand.
CCCCTGTCCCAGGATGTCTGTCCTTTTGTTAGCCAAGATCACAGTTTCCAATAAGCAAGGAAGTATCCCTGACTTCAGGATGTCTGTGCAAGCTTAATCCAGTCTTGTGGCTGTTGATAGAGCAGGAGAATTTTGGGTTCACTCAGAGAGCATCACAAAGGATTATTGATATATCAGTCCAGAAGGGCTCAAATTGTCCTATTGATTGGTTAGTCCAAGTTTTTGGCCTTCTTTGGGGGATGAGAGGCTCAAGCAGGTCTCACAATATATATATATATACACATATATCACCTCAAAATAGAGATGTGGGGATGCTATGAATTTTAAATGTGTTGTGCACTTTCATGTAAAGTCATTGTATTATTAGTTTTGCTTGATTGGTTTATTTTGTTGCAAGAGATCTCATACAGTGGAAGTAATTTGAAAATGTTACGTGAAAACAAAACATACCAATAAAAATTAAGAAAAAGAAGGGAACTGATATGAAAGATGTTGTGGAAGTAGAATCAGTAAGACTTGGCAAATTATTGTGTATGGGTGATGAGGAAGAGTGAGAAGTCAAGAATGACTCTGAGTGACTGGAAATATGGTGCCTTCAACAGAAATGGGAAGTTAGGAAGAGAGGTTGCATTGGGGGAATAGCTAATGAGTTCTGTTTTGGATATGTTATTTCTGAAATGCCCATAAGACATCCAAGAAGAAATGTTCACTAGGGAGCTAAAGATGTGGGACTCAAGCTCAACAGAGTCTAAGGCTGGATAAATTGTGTGGATAAATTGATGACACTGGACCTGTATTATATTAAATGAGTATTACAGTTTGAAAGATAATGAACCAAAATTCCCTTAGGAAAAAAGATCATTTCTGTATTCCCCAGAGGTCATGAAACAATAAGAAACTCAAGGATTGTTTAAAAGAGAAATAAAACTTTTAAAAGAAGATACCAGGATGGAAATTAGGTCAGGGGTCAGAAGTCTCAAAGCAGAATTAGCAAAGACCAATAGGCCAAAGTGACTGACTTGAAAAGAGGCTGTGCAAAGATAATTAAATGATCATTGTCTCACTGCAGAACATTAAAAAAAAAATTGCCCCAAATATAGATATCAAAGTACCCATGGGTGAAATCCATAATGGTTTCCAGAGAAAAGCCTCTAAATTTAAAATGACAAGGCACGTAGTAGTTAAATTTCAGAATTTTAATACCAAAATACAAATTTTCCAGCAGCTAAAGAAAAAGGTCTTCAGCTGTGAAAGGACTTCATCATTCCAATATGAATAACTCAGGATTACTCTGCAACCATAAGAAATCAGAAAATGGAATTAAATAATATGTTCCAAAATGCTAAAGAGTATGAGTGGTAATACTGAATAACATATCCCACAAAACTGAGCCTAATCATTAATGGAGGAAAAAAAGAGCTTCAATAAGAGAGACATTTGAGACACTCTTTCCAAAAATCAAATCAAAACAAAACAAAACAAAAAACTCAGAGGTAAGAGAAAATTAGGTTTGTAAACTCTCCAAACAAAAGAAACACCAGAGGGCTAAGTACAATTATCAACAAAACATCAAACAATAAAATAAATTCTCTCATGTTTATAGGCTATTGTTAAAACACATTTAAACCCCTCAGAAAACAAAGAAATCAGATTGAAGAATAAAAGAAAGAAAAATGACTTATTAAGAAACAAAAAAAGATCTAAGTATCTAAAGACTTAAAAGGATTTGAAAGTCATGGGGATTGCAGGTAGAATAGCTGTATGATGTTTCAAGTACTAAATTCTAACTTTACCCTGTAAGTGAAGTGAATCAACATGGTAGGTGGTAGAGAATGGGGAGGTAACCTGTAAATGAGCAGAATAGGATAGGGGAAGGGGTGTGTTGGTAAATATTTAATAACTGTTTGGAGAGGAGGGAGGAAATATAGGGCATAGTTTTAAATTTAATCTGCATTATTAATATTTTCTCCATCACTTTCTTAATTCTAGACAACTGCAACAAGGCTATCTCCCACTTGTCACATGGTGGTGCCATTGTGTGGCTCAAAGGGAGGCAGAATAGACACCTATAGCTTCTTCTCCCTCAACCCTTCTCCAAGGGAAACTTTCTTTCCTGTCAGGAGTAGAAGCAGGATGTTAGGGCAGAAATTTGGTCACCCTGCTCTCCTTGGAGAGAGAGGGTGAGAATTTTATCTATTTGCTCCCTTAAATATTGTTAGTTTAGGCACTCTAGGGAATGTAATTTTCAAGTTCAGACTAAACTCTTGATCACTGTTCATTAATAGGAAAAAGAGGATCCAAGCTTTATATCCAAAGCTTGACTACCTTCCCGCCAGATACCAATTCTACAGTGAACTCATATACTAAGTGTCACACAAACCCATTTATTCAAATTAATATAAATTAATAGCAAAATAGAAATCAGAGAAAAAATATATATATACTAAATAATATGGAATCAAGGAGCTCTCCCATGGGGGGGGTGAGAAAACATCTCAATATCTCAATCAAATGAGAGAGTCCCAGATTCCACCCAAAGAAAAATTCCCCAAAGTCTCTAGTGTGGCAAGCTAAGGACAGGGATATGATGGAGACTGTTAGCTCTTCTCACATTGGCTTCTTCCCAGAGTCCTAGTCTCCCTTCAGCAACCTGAAGTAGCATTAGCATCATCTATCTTTCTCGAAGCCGGAAGCCAGAAGCAACTTCGGAGCCCAAAGAGACTGAAGAGCTGAAAGAGAGTGAGGAGAGCAGAATCACCAACTCCACCCTGACCCTCCACCAATGATCTCCATTGATTTCTACCAGCGAAGAGAGTCTCATGCCAACGGGCTTTGGGACTCAGGTTATACAATAAAACAATAAAGCCCTGATTTTTAGATTTTGCTGATTTCCAAGGTGTTGTTCCAAAGCTGACACTGAAAATTTATCTACGGGCGAGAATCCAGTACAAGTTGGCTCCAGCACACTCTTGGTTGGAGGTAGGGGATGGGGGTGAGGGCTGGTAGGAGGATCTCAATACAGAAATAGAAATGAAACTGTGTTCTGAAAGAATGTTTCCATGGGGTGCAGGTTGTAAGATACAAAGGCCTTATAATAGTTGGTTTTCGTTTTTTTTCTAAAACGGGCATGGACAGTATATGAGACCAGCTTCTCTGAGTAAACGTTGTGCTTCCCAAGATTGAATTTTATCCCAGGAGAGAGGATAAATGACCAATTCCCAGGGTAGTAAGAAGAACATAAATCCAGAGATAGGATAGCTTAACCTTAGGAGTGGTAAGTGATCATGGTTAGGACTTGGGATATGACCAGGACACATGACTTGGGATAGAGAATGATTTCCTCCATGCCCCACTGCCTTTTTCATAAGGTCATAGATCTAAAGATGGAAGAGATCTTAAAAGTAATATAGTCCAACCCTTTGAGAAAGTTGGATTGCAGATGACAAAACTGAGACTCAAAAAGGTTAAGTAATTTGTATAAGTATACTTAAGTACAGAGGTCTTAAACAAACAGGCCACATGTGGCCCATAACAGTCCTGAGTGTGACAGAACTAGATTAAAATGTAATTGGGAAATATTTAACAAAATACATAGGAATACAATGCAGTGGCCCATTTCTATTTGAGTTTGACACTACTATTTAATTATAATTTGACTTAATTCAAACTTCTTGCCTGGATTTTAGCCTGTATCACAGCACAAGCTAATCAAAGCCAAACAACCATGCCATGGATCAGGAAACACACATTTTCTGAATCATATATTTGGTACTTTGCATGCACGTATATCATGTACTGCCTTTTATTTTAACTTTTTGTGTTTACGTGGTAGGTATCTCCAACTACACTGTTAATTCTTTGAATATTCCACATGGTGCTAGGGCATAATACTTTGTACTTGATATGTACAATAAGATGGATTGATGAAGCCTGTCCAAGCTCTAAAATTCTGTTATTCTAAGATTGACTACAATTGATCAATTTTTGATTTTTCAGAGTGGCAACAATGGCATAGACTATAGAGGATAAAGCATTGGATTTGGATTCAGGAATTTGTGAATTCAAATTCTGCCTCCCACACTTGTCCCACTGTATCATCCAGGCAAATCTCTTAACCTCTTTCTCAGTTTTCACTCTCAGCAGATAATGCTGCCTATAGAACTTATTTCATGGGGTTGTTATGAGGATGTAGGTAAAGTGCTTTGCAAACCTTAAAACCCTTTATAAATGTCATTTTAAAAATTATTTGATAAATAATTATTTATCAAATTATTTAATTAATTAATTTATTTAAAATTTATTTATTTATTTAAAATTATTTGATAAAGGGGCACAGTGAATAAAGCACCAGGGGTGGAGTAAGGAAAACTTCAGTGCAAATTTGGCCTCAGTCATTTACCAGCTGCGTGATGCTGGGCAAGTCACTTAACCCTGTTTGCCTCATTTTCCTTATCTTTCAAATGAAATGGAGAAGGAAATGGCATACAGCTCCAGTATCTTTGACAAGATAATCCAAATTGAATCACAAAGAGTTGGACATGACTGAAACAAATAATTGTCACCTTTGTCTCCACCAGTACCAACCACCAATCAGTGTCTATATATCCATGGGCAGATAAACCCAAGAGTCCTGGGAAAAGCTGTGCCCCAATCCCTCTATACCAATAGCCCTGCTTCCAACTTGGCTCCATGAAGCCATAGTCCAGGGCACATTTCTTTCTTTCTTTTTTTCTTTTATTTATTGATTTATTTAATTAATTAATTTTAGTTTTCAACATTCTCTTTTATAAGATTTTGAGTTGTAAATTTTTACCCTCTCCCTTCCCTCCCCCTCCCCAAGATGACATGCAATCTGATATAGGCTATACATGTATAATCATATTTAGCATATTTCCCCATTATTCATGTTGTGAAAGAAGAATCAGAGCAAAAGGGAAAAACCACAAGAAAGAAAAAACAAAAAAAGCCAAAAAAAAAGAGAAAATAGTATGCTTCAATCTGCATTCAGACTCCATAGTTCTTTCTCTGGATGTGGATGGCATTTTCCATCGTGAGTCTTTTGGAGTTGTCTTAGATCATTGCATTACTCAGAAGAGCTAAGTCTAACAAAGTCAGTCATCACACAATGTTGCCGTTACAGTGTACAATGTTCTTCTGGTTCTGCTCACTTCACTCAGCATCGATTCATGCAAGTCTTTCCAGGTTTTTCTGAAATCTGCCTGTTCATCATTTCTTATGGAACAATAGTATTCCACTACGTTCATATACCACAATTTGTTCAGCCATTCCCCAATTGATGGACATCCCCTCAATTTCCAATTCTTGGCCACCACAAAAAGAGTTGCTATAAATATTTTTGTACATGTGGGTCCTTTTCCTTTTTTTTATGATCTCTTTGGCACGCAGACCTAGTAGTGGTATTGCTGAATCAAAGGGCATGCACAATTTTATAGCCCTTTGGGCATAGCTACAAATTGCTCTACAGAATGGTTGGATCGGGCAGCATTTCTTGTGGAGATGTGACCTGGCATTTTCCTTTGCAGGTGTTGCAGCTACCCCTTCTCAGTTGCCACAGCTACTGAAGAAAGGGAAAAGAAAGTTATTGCCACCAAAGTCCTTTGCTACCAAAGATGCATTCACATTTGCTTTCTTCTGTACCTTAAGGACCATCCGACCTTTCTATTTGACTTGTAGGTGAAACATATATTATTTTATATAATTTCATGTTCTATCATACTATGTTTATATTACATTGTGTCATGTTGTGTAGTATCACAATATATTATATCCTATCCTATCTATCCTACTATATTATATTATACTGTCTTTCCCTATTAGAATGTAAGCTTCTTTTTTTTTCACTTTTAATAAACATATTATTTACTGACCAACAAAGTACTTCTAAAACTGTAGCTTCTGGAAGAATCACTTGTTTTTGCCTGTCTTGTACCTTTCCTCAAATTTGACCTTGGCCTCCCTCCTCGCCTTACGTTTTAGTGCGGGGTCATGGAACACATCCTTGTTGACAACTGTTTTGTCCAATGGGATATCCACAGAGTATCTGGTGGGCATGAGGTGGTTGTGGTTATAAACTTTCACAAAGGACTTGATCTTTGATCTCTTGGCAATCTTCTTTTTGCCCATTGCTGCAGTCACTTTGCCAGGATAGCGGTCAATACCTGCCACCAAGGCAAGGGCCTGTCGGAGGTCCCATCATCAATGTTCTTGACAATGACAGCTTTGCACCTGGAGTACCGCCTGGCCAGGACCAGCACCACCTTCACGGGTTTCACGAACTTACCCATTTAGACTCGAAGTGGGTCACTCCTAGAGCCAAAAGCTAGAATGTAAGCTTCTTAAGAGAAGGAACTGTCTTGCTATTTGAATTCCCAGTACTTAGCACAGTGCTTTGCACACATAGTTGCTTTTTCACTCATTCATTCATTCTTTCATTCACTATGACCAGCCATCCTATCAGGTCATCAGTGTTCTATTATTAATTGATAGCTGCTGAGTTCCAGTTCCTTTATCTTGAGCCCAGAAATAAGTTAGAAAAAGGGACCTTCTACTTCCATAACCTTCATTGGTAGAAATGTAATTAGATTCTTCAGAGCTAAAGGAATCCCCTCAGCTAAGATATCTGGGACCTCCCTAGAATGAGTTCCACTTGCCCCATTTTCTCCTGGCCTGTCTCTCTGTTTGGCATCTACTGGTCAGAAATAGTCCCTTTTGTCTTGGAAACTCCTTCCAGAATGAAAGAGTAGAAATTGAGGGAATAAATTACTCACGGGCCTATTATCAGTAGTACATTTAGAGAACATCAATTTCAAAAGACATTACTCACTCTTTAAATTGTTTTATTTGGTTTTTACTTAGAGCAAGCATCTAATTTATTCTGTTGGGGAGGGGAGAGAAAGAGGGGAGGAACAAGTTGCTGGGCCAAGCACTAACCTTAAAAAGTCGTAGGCGAAAAACATCGATATCTGTTTGGGGGTGGCAGTGAGTAGATTGTGGGCTGCTCTTCTTATTCTTTTGTGTTGGGTAAACGTCCTCAGGACTTAAGACATGTAAGACCTAATTCAATTTAAAAAGAAAAAAAAAGATTTGTCTTTCCCTCTCTACTCCTTTGAAAGCCTAGCTTTAAGACTGATAGGCAGGTAGGAAGGAAAATGGTTGAAAGCTCTCTAAGGACTTCAGTTAGAAGTCAAAAGGCTAATTCAGGTGAAAAGTGGTTTCCCAAGTGACCCGGGGTAACTTCAGGTAAACTTAGCTAGAAATATTTAGAATAGAGAGTTGATAAAGAATTTTGTGCCTGAATCTGGGAACTTCCTTATTCCTTGGCAATACATGTTTTTCTTCTGACAGAAGACCAGGACAGGGTCAGCACTCCCCAGGTTAGTCATTGCAATGGATAGTGGAGCAGCAGTCTAGTGGAAAGAACTCTGGAGTTTACAGACCTGTATTCAAATTCTGCTTCTGAGGCAGCTAGGTGGTGCAATGGATAGAGGGCTGGGCCTAGAGTCTGGAAGGCATGAGTTTGAACCTAGGTTCAGACACTGACTAGTTCTATGACTCTGGGCAAGTTAATGAACCCCTGTCTGTCTTAGGTTCCTCATCTCTAGGCTGAGGATAATAATAGTACCTACTTCTTAGGGTTGTTGTGAGGATAAAATGAGAATATTTATAAAGCACTTTGTAAACACTGGATCACCCATCAACCCCACTGGTATCCCACAAAGAGAAGGCTTCTGGCATGGCAGGTGGACCCTATGGCACATTTATGGGGGGACATAGATAAAAGTCACATAGGGTGAGCTGGTATAGAATGGTGATGCTTGCTGTCATGAGAGTGAGAACCTGCATCAGTGAGATCACAGATCTCACCAAATATCAAAGTGTTAATGATTAACATCTATTAAAATCTTATTTCAATATCTCATGAGGGTATGAAAGCAATCTCTTGTTCTCTAAGGCTAAACCAGAGGAAATTAAACCTTGGCAAGTCCTATCAAAAGACTTCCAGCCCTACCATTGCTGTTGAGTAGAGAGCCATCATCTTAATTGACAGTCTACCTGGATTCACAGGGGCTTATCATATTTAACCACTAGAGAAGAGTTACTAATCTTTTTTTGGGGGGGGATGTATCTTGGGAGGAAAAAAAGAGAGAAAACATTTAACAGTAGTCCAGCTGTAGACTTCTTCAAGAAATGGCCCAAATCAATATATCCTTAGAACAATAGCTATAAACACAGTAACTCTTTCCTTCTTATTAGGTCTAAGAAGTAGGCTTTTTTTCTTTTTGGTTTTTACATTCCATGTTTTCAGGTAAGCCTTTGAGGACAGGAACTGTATCCCCAGCACTTAGCATAGTGCCTGGTACTTAATAAGTATTTATTGATTGAATGATTGATCTCTGGACATTTATTGATAGTCCTTTTCAACAGAATTACTAGGACTTCAGATAAGAAATGGATCTGATAAAAAAATAACCTGATCAATTAGAAAAAAATCCTGTTCATTTCCCTAAAATTCTTCTTTAAAAAATGGATTTGGTCTGTGAACAACAGAGAACCAGAAAACCTCAATGCTTTCCCATTTGGAAAACTCCAGGCAACTTAAAACTATATTTTCCTCCTAAGTTAAAAAAAAAAAAAAAGATTGTAATACGTCAGTGGATCTGTGACTTTCTCAATTCAAGGGCTCCTTCCGCTCATGCAGCTTAAAACAGTCCCATACCTGTTCATTCGGTGAGATACTTGTCTAAGTTTTTCCACGTAGTCTTTTTAAGGGAAATACACCCAATGGACTGGAAACCATGTTATCTTAAAATGATGGATGTACCGATGTGAACAATAAATAATAAATAACAAGAATGTACACAATTTTTGGCCAACTCTAGAGTTCCAAATTATTCACTTTGAGGATTAAGGAAAGCCTGAGCAAAACTGAAGCACGGATGACATTTGCCCTTCATTGCCCACAATTTCCCTGGTTTCAGTGCCTTCCTCTTCTGGTTGTTCATTTTGTAGGAAAGAGCAGAGACAGCAGGAATATAGGGAACAGAGCTCTAGCCTCCTAGGCAGTAAGACCCGTCTTTAAGTGTGGCCTCTGGCACCTACTGGAATTGTGATGTTGGGAAAGTCACTTACCCCCTCAGTAACCCCAAGAAACTTTCTAAGATTGTAAATTGAAGAAGATGCTGTTGTGCATTAGCTGAAGAAGTTTCTTCATTGGAAGTACCCTCCATAGGGCTAGACTGTCCCTCCTCCCACCTTCTACACTAAAACACACACCCAAAGGAGCACAAGATTTAGATCCAGAGAGAACCTGGTCCAACACTATCATTTTTACAGATGAATAAACTAAGGCTCTGAGAATTAAATGATCTGCCCACGGTCACACAGAGCTGGTTGCAAAGCTTGTATTCAAACCCAGGTCTTTCAATGTCACCTGGGCTCACTTAAAATTAATTTACAAAGCTTCCTAGTCGGTGTCAAAATGCTTCCTGTGAATGATTATTTATTTTGCTCAATATTCCCCAATTACGTTTTAATTTGTTTCTGATGTGTTCAAGATTATTGTGGGCTCCATGTGGCTTTTAACACCTCTGATCTAGATTAATAATAATTGGTATTACTATAACCTTTTAGAATGTACAAAACACTTTACATATAATGTTGGCAAGACAGTAGTACAGTGTAGAGTATGCTTGATCTGGAGTCACGAAGATCCACATTCAAATCCAGACTCAGACACCTACTAGTTGTGTTATTCTGGGTAAAGAATTGAACTTCTGTCTGCCTCAATTTCCTCATCAGTAAAATGGGGATAGCAATACCACTTACTCTCCAGGGTTGTTGTAAGGATAAAAATGAGATAATACTTGTAAAGCTCTTTGTAAACCTTAAGGTATTTTATTATGCTAATTATTATTATTATCATCATAATCTTGAGCAAGTCAGCTCCCTGTGCCTCAGTTTCCTCACCTGTAAACGAGGAGGTTGGATTGGATTACCTTTAAGGACCATTCCAACTCTAAGTCTGTGACCTTTTATGAAGGAGACATTATAAATAGAAAGTGGCATCATGAATAGAGAATCAGACTCATCCAGGAGGACCTGGGTTCAAGTCTTGCCTCTGATACAAACTGGTTGTGGGACATTGGGGACATCCCATAACCTCTTGGTGCTCTAGCCCAGTGGTGTCAAACTAAAATAGAAATGAGGGCTACAAAACAGTACATAAGGATCTCCAGGGCCTATATATTGACTTAATTTTAAAATGTAATATGCTCTGTTTTATTATATTTTTATTTATTTTGTTAAATATTTCCCAATTACATTTTAATCTGGTTCAGGCTACACTGAGAAGTGTTGTGAGCCTGGTGTTTGATACTTTTGCTCCAATCAATTGTCTGAGACCTTAACTTTCAGAGAAAGTGCTACCTGCATCAGTGGAGAAAGTCCTCTCTCCTGGGAGTTCTCTGTAACAATGGAATCACAGGTCCAGGCCCCAGCAATTCTTGAAGTGGAGGACTCTACCCTTTACACCAGCCTGTCAGTAGGACAAACTTGTATTGTTCTTTCAGGGCTCTCTTTGTACCCTAAAGGGACCACAAATGTGTTTCTTCTAATGGCAGCAAAATATTGCATTCGAGGACTGAAGGGGAGTTTAGGGCTGTAGTCTATAATGAATCTGAATAGTGTGACCAAAGCTTCCTGGTTGGTGTTAAAATACTTCCTGTGTAGGATTAACACCTTTGCTCCATTTTACCCTGGAGGCATCTCACAGTTCCAAATAAGAGTTTTCCTCTAAGGCATCATCAGGTTTTTTTCCAAGGGACCTGATAATCTTCCCCCAGGACCTGAGTGAGAGTTATCTCATTCTTTCTCATTCTGAGGAGCTAGCAGAAACATAACTACATTTGCATTTTCCATTTCCTGCTCCCCAAACTTTGAATATCTGAATGGCTATGAACCCCACCCCTCCTTACATTACTAGCTCTCTGCATTCAACCAGATTTCAATATTTATAGCCCAGATGATTCGTGGGACATAATAGCTTGGTCACTTCTTTCTACCTTCAGAAACATAGGCTCCAGGCCTCTCTCTAAGAGCCTGTGGGTAATAGAAAATTTTGTCAAATGTATTTACAGCTTCTGCCAGCTATTGTGTTTGCTAAAAGCAAAAGAGGGTGAGCTGGGTAACCTGGGGCCATTTGTTGGCAACATTCATACCACAAATCTGTATGAAATATTCAACTGGCTTTCCTAGATTGACTAATATCATACTTTCCTGATGAATGGGAGTTATGACCAGGTGGGTTTAAATAAGCCTGGGATCACTCAAATGTAATTTTTTTCATTATTTTTAACCTGATTAAAAAGCCAGATTCTTTATCCTTCCCCCAACCCACTCCCTGCCCCCTCAAAAAACTACACTATGTTACGCATCAAGAAAAATGTATTGAAATTAGCACTGCTGAAATTCTGAGTGCCTGCCTCTCTCTGTTGGTACATTTGTGTAGCTCAAACCTTCCAAAACTGGGTCATTCTGGAATATACAGAACAAGGTTCAACTGTGAAAATAATCCACTTTCTCAGTTTCCTTGCCTTTCTCCACTCTGTGAAGGGTCTCATATATTAAAGAGAGTAAGAACCTGCTTGGGAAGCACACAACAGGTGTATCACACCTTCTGGGATACTACCACAATATGGCCCTCTTGTTTTTTTGTTTTTGTTTCTGTTTTTGTTTTTGTTTTTGTTTATTTTTACAATATGGCACTCTTGAGCTTGCAGATTGAACCCTGAAGGTAGGGTTGGGGGAGTGACTACCTTGGATTCTAGGAGTTATCCTGTGGGTAGCTACTTCTAACACTATAGTTCACAAGCCCCCACAAATACTGTTAGAAGTAGCTACCCACAGGATAACCCCTAGAATTCAAGTGAATAGAGCAACCAGCCTGGAGTCAGGAAGACCTGAGTTCAAATCAGGCCTTAACACTCACTAGCTATGTGACCCTGGGCAACTCACTTAACTTTGTTTGCCTCAGTTTCCTCATCTATAAAATGAGCTGGAGAAGGAAATGGAAAACCACTCCAGTATCTTTGCCCAGAAAACCCCAAATGGGGTCAAGGAGAGTGAGACACAACTGAAACAACTAAACAACAACAAAAATGCACCAGGCACTGTTTTAAGCACTGGGAATACGAAAAAAAAAAAAAAAGGCGAAACAAAAATAGACTCTTAAGGAGCTCACATTCTAATGGGAGAGGAATATTTTGGGGGAGTTATTTGCACGTTAATGCAAGTAACTATGTGCATATAAGATAAATACAGTTTAAGTAGAAGCTAATCTGGGAGATGAAAGGAGAGCCTAGAAAAGACCTCATGCAGAAGGTAAGATTTCAGCTAAGTCTTGAAAGAAATTAGTAAAGCTATAGGAATCATAGGTGAAGAGAAAGAGCATTCTAGGCGTTGGGAACAACCAGTGAAAATGGACAGATAGAATGAGGAATGGAAAGAAGATCAGCATACCTAGATCATAGAATGTGTGACTAGGGGAGCAAAGCATAAGGGGAATGGAAAAATAGGAAAGGGAGAGGCTGCAAAAGGCTTTATATGAGAAACAAGATTTCATAGTTGATTCTAGAAGTAAATGGAATTTCCTGGGTGATGTGGTATGCTTTAAGGAAAACAATTTTTCTTTATCTTTCAATCTCTTGTCCAATCACCAGACATGTCTTGACAAACCCAAACCATGAGCTGCCCCCATCATCCATTTTCTCCAGTCCTTCTTGAATATTGCTAGAAAAAAGTCACATATCAGTGTTTATGGGGTCCACTAAAAAGTGATGTTACCTAATCTCGACCTGGTCTTCATTACTGCATGGAAATCTTTTCATTTGACCCTTATTGACTCTTTATTAAATTCTCTACAATCAACATTCCAAAGCTTCCCTTCTCTTCTCATACTCCTGACTATAACCCTCTCTAACTTCATTCTCCACAAAGGAACTCACTTCTCACTATGCCGAGAAAAAAAGTTATCCATCAGGAACTCCCTCTTCTTTGCTTCCCAGTATCTCAACCCATCACCCAGCATTCCTCATTCTTTCCCTTTGCCCTAGTCTCTGAGGAGGAGGTGGCCCTTTTTCCTTGACCAGGCTAACCACTTTCCATACTACTTTCTCATATTTCTAGGAGTTTTCCTTCTTCAATCATTCTCATTCTCTAATCTGCATTCTCTCCTTACTCACTGGATCCTTCTCTGTCACCTACAAATACATCTCTTCCTGTCTCCCCTCTAAGCCAGCCTCAGGCTACCCAGAACCCACATGCTCATTGTATGGGATTTGATGGCTCAGAGTGAGTGTAAACAGTAATTGTTTCTGTTCTGGCCAGAAACTCTGAGGGTCTTCCCTTCCTAGACTGATTCTTTTGTGAAGTCAAACTAAGTCATCTTTTGCCTCAATTCTTACCTAGCTTTTAATCACTGAATAGGTGTTGCCCCAGACAAATTGAGACCCAGGAAAGACCTTAATTTAAAAAGACCAAGGTCTCCCCCCCTGCTTCTGGGGCTCTCTCCTGACATATGTCTTGTGTCAACCTCCAGAGTTTGGTCTAAGAAAGACAAACAGAATTGGGCTGTATGCATGTTTATTTCTCTCAAAGCTAGTGGGCATGCATGCATGCAGAGCTGCTGTCAGAACAGAGCTCACTTTGGGGTTAGACTGCACAGATTATAAAGCCATGAGACAAGGAAGTACCTCTGACTCAGGATGTCTGTCCTTTTGTTAGCCAAGATTACAGTTTCCAATAAGCAAGGAAGTGCCCTGACTCAAGATGTCTGTGCAAGCTTAATCTGGTCTTGTGGTTGTTGATACAGCAGAAAGTTTTGGGGTTCACCCAGAGAACATCATGAAGATTTATTGATATGTCAGTCCAGAAGGGCTCAAATCATCCTCCTGATTGATTAGTCGAGGCTTCCAGTCTTCTTCAAATTATGAGGGGCTCAATCAGGTCTCACACTTGCCACTGAACTCAGAATGACTTTGCACAGCCCTACCTCACTTAAATCCAATTCACTTGCAAGCCTCCTGATGTCATCGATCCTGTTAGAGAAGGAGGAACAACACAGAACCCATACCAGCTGCAGGAGGGCTCACATAGCTTGAATGTAATGGGAATCATCAATTCTCTTACTTCTGGTGATCAATTAATCAATCAACTATCATTTATTGAGCATTTACTATGTGCTAGGCACTATTCTAATCACTGTGAATACCAAAAAATAGACAAAACAAAACAAAAAACAAAACCCAGTTGAGATGGAGGACCATGAAGCTTTATCAGCTGTTTGGCCACTACCTCCTAAGGTCCTCCAGGCTAGACCATCTGCTCTATCCCTGTGCCCTCCAGACTACTTAGTGTTGTAACCTAGTTCCCTGGACCTTGTCAGCTGCAAGTTGATGAACTTTCTTTTATGTGTTGTCTCCCCCAATTAAAATATGAGTTCCTTGAGAACAAAAGCAAAGATGTCTAGGGTTTTCCCCAGCTCTTAACACAGTGTTTGGCATATAGTAAGTGCTTAATAAATGCTTTTATATTTATTCCTTCCTTCATCCTTAAAACCAAAACAAACCAAAAAAAAAAACTCATTCAAATTCTGAAACCTCAAATACTGAAGCTCAAGGATAAAATATTATAAGCAACAAGAAAAAAAAAACTGAACTAAATAGAAGATTTGACATATGAAAGCCAAGAGAAATATAAGGTATATACCAAAGACTAATTACAAGGGACTCAATAAGGACAGACAGTTTACTTTTTATGTATGTAAAATGTAAAACATATATCTAAATTATTATTAGTAATTGGGTATGTTAACAGGATTTTTACTGAGCCAGTCTCGAACCTGAGAATGCTCGGAGCCACACAAAGTAGGCCTAGAGACAGGAGTGCCGGTAATCAAGTAGTTTAATTAATCAATTTCAGAATGAAGAATGTTCTCCTAGCTGAAGTAAAAGCACAGGTTATATACTTAAATCACAACTGGGGAAGGAGGGGGAAAGGCAAATTACAAACAATCATTTAGGGGTTTCCCATGAGAAACCTACAAGTCCCACAATGCAACAATTCTGGAGTCAAGCCTTTGGGGGTTGTAACCACCTCCCCTAAAGTACAGAACCAGAGTTCTGTGATGGGAACAGGCTCTACAATCTTTGATTCACTTCCCTTAAGTTGAGTGATTGTCAGCATTGTCAGTTTTGATTAATCAGTTCAAGCTGCATTGTGAGCTCTGACTCCCAAGCCAGAGAGGCAGCTCTTGAGAAAACTAAATTATTAGTATATTCATTACATATATCATATTGATTAATATGAAAATTATAAATTCCCTTCTCAGGTAGTTCATGAGAAAGATTTGGGTAGACCTAAGCATGAAATTACTTCAAAAATAAAACTGTTCAGGAACAGCTAAAAAGAATAACTACCTTATTGGGGGGGGTGAGGCAATTGGGGTTAAGTGACTTGCCCAGAGTCACACCGTTAGTGAGTGTTATGTGTTTGAGGCTGGATTTGAACTCAGGTCCTCCCAACTCCAGGGCCGGTGCGTTACCCACTGAACCACCTAGCTGCCCCAAAGAGTAATTATCTTATACAAATGAGTTGCAAGGGGAAGAACTGATACAGAGGAATTAGATGGGGGAGGAGGGCTGTTAGTTCTGGAAACCTACTTTCACAAGGAATGGGTTCAAGAGGGAACAATACATATATATCTAGAAGAGTGTAAAAGTCTTCTAAATTTAGAAGGAAAACGTTAAGGGGATAGAGACGGGAGAGAGGAAAAAAGAGGGATCTTCAGAGGAGAGGGTGAAGGAATAGGTCAAAGGGAGATATAGAAGGGTATTTAGATTAGTGGGAATGGGAGGATAAGGGAGGGATTGTTAGAGGTGGGGTTAGGTTAAGTAACAAAAAGTAGAAGAGACAGGAGAAATAGGAAATAAGAGATACGCACAAACACAAAAAACAAAGATTAGGAGTAGAATCTCCTAGGGAAAGTATATGTTTATATATGTAAGTATATATGTATATATGTATGTTTGTGTATATATGTAAATGTGTATGTATATATCAATATTTATATATAAATATATCTACAATTAATTGTAGCCTGGGGAAGGATAGGGGGAAGAAAGGGGAGGAAAAGAACAAAGTAAAAAGTGTATAGCAGTGAACAAAAGAAAACCTATAAGGAAGCAAATAAAAGATGGACAGCTCTTCAACACAAGTAACATTTAATATATAAGCTTTCTTGAAATGGAAATTTATTGCTACATATTTTGAATCCTTTCTTACATTCTGCTGTGCACATGACATGTCTTTTTCTTATTTGATACTTAAGTTTTAATATTTAAGTTCATAATGTTTCTTTATCTTTTCTTATTACATAAGTTTTAGTATTCAAGTCTAAAATTTAAAAAAAAGATAATTAAAAAAAAGTTCAGTGGCACCCTATTGCCTCTAGGACAAAATATAAACTCCTCTGGCTTACAAAAACCTTTCATAACCTTGTCTCAACCTACTTTTCTGGCCTCATTATGTATTACTCCCCTTTCCTCCATGACCTTTCATGCACGACATTCCATATGCTATCTCCATTTGCCATTTTGCATTTGCCATCCTTTAAGGGGAGTGGAGGTGAGAGGGGTGAGTGGGAAATGGAAGAAGAAGCATCTTCATGAAGATGTAAAAACCAGATATCAATGTCTAGTACAGGGAAACATGGAACACACAAAAGAGTACTGCAAACCAGATTTATTGAGGGGACATGGATACAATAAAGAAAGGCTGTCAGAAAGAGTAGAAACAAGTGAGGTCCACTGTAGCCCTAGTCCCAGAGGGCATTCCTCACCCAATAAAGTCTGGTGGGTTTTTATTGGGTTCTTATCTGGGTATGGCAGGACCAAAATTTGCAGGAAAAGGGAATGAGAAACCTACACCTGGAGACTGGTGTTGATTCATGCTAGGGTTGTTGGGAGGGGCAATGCATGAGGACTTGTAGGAGGCTGGTGACTACAGTTATCCCTTCCAGGATGTGGAGTTATGGAGCGATACCCCCACAATCTGGAGAACCCTGGTAAAAAATTTTGGCTCTCCTTTCATACCAGAGAAGGTTTGAATTATTGTGGCATTTAAAAAAATAAAACATGTTGATATTGTATAATGTTACACATATATTTTATGCATTTCTCAGCTTCTGAGCTTTTTTGTGTCATCTACTAGCCTTCACATGTTGTCTGTGGCTTCTGCAAAACTTCCCCAAAACTTCCCATTTAGTTTCTTATGCCGAACTGAGATATATCGGAACTACAATAGGAAAATTCACGATGTGGAAGGGATAACTGTCAATTTTCAAACTCCCCACCAGTGGGAGGAAAAGGGCTTTGGCACCCTACCACTGGTCTTGCTCTGACAGGGTGACTCGGAAGGTTTGAGTTTCCCTGCAGCAGCTTTCTTTATTGGATCAAATAAATAATCAAGCTACTGGAGTCATTACATGGTGGGAGCTTGGAATAACCTCCCTTCTTAGTTCCACCTCTTAGAATCTTTCTCTTCCTTTAAGACTCATTTCATGTACCACATTCTACATGAAACCCTTTATGATTCTCTAACCGCTAGGGTCCCCTCTCCTGAAACTACCTTGCATTCGCTTAGTTATTCTATTAATATTTATATATGTACATGTTGTCTTTCCCAATAAAATGGAAACACCTTGAGAACAAGGACTTTTCCAGTTTTGACTTTGTATTTCCAGGGCCTAGCACATGTCTTAGCACATAGTGGATGCTCAATAAATGGCTGTTGATCGATTGAAACTTTGCTTCCTTACTATTGTGCTATAAGAAGCAACGAGCAGGCTGATTTCATGACACAAAGTGAAGTGAGCAGAACCAGGAGAACATTGTACACAGTAACACGATGATCATGTATGAATGACTTCGCTATTCTCATCAATGCGATGATACAAGACAATTCTGAAGAAGTCACAATGAAAGATTGCTATCCACCTTCAGAAAAAAAAAACTGACAGAGTCTGAATGCAGATCAAAGCATACTAATTTTCACTTTATTGTGTGTGTGTGTGTGTGTTTCCTTTGGATTTGTGTCTTCTTTCATAACATGATTAATATGGAAATATGTTTTGCATGATTGCAAAATATAATCTATATCAAATTGTTTACTGTCTCAGGGAGTGGGGAGGTAAGGGAGAGAAGGAGAAAATTCGGAACTCAAAGTTTGAAAAAATGAATGTTAAAAATTGTCTTTACACCTAATTGGAAAAAATTATTAAAAAAAAGAAACTGTTTCCTCATTTGTAAAACTATATAGTTGCACCAGAGCAGGGGTTCTTAACCTTTTTTGTACCATGGATCCCTTAGGCAGTCTAGTGAAGCCTATGCACCCCTTCTTGGAATAATGATTTTAAATTCATAGAATAAAACTTTGGGATTACAAAGGAAATGGATATTAAAATACAGTTATCAAAAAAATTTTTAGACAAGTTCAAAGACCCCAAGTTAAAATGATGTCTGGGTTCCTTTCCCTCTCTAAATACTATGAACGTAAGATCCCATGTCTTTCTACCTTATCCACAGAAATATCATGAGAAACATTTTCAAATGACTTGTTAAAATTCATCTATGACATTTTCTTACCATTGAATTAGCGTGCCACATTAACCTTAGTAGATCACAGGGTTCAGAGGGGATTGGATACAGGACAGATAAATTCTTAGGGATTAGAGCTTGGAGAGCAGGTAAGAAAAGTCAGGGAGAAGGGACCAAAGGGAGAGGTTCAGAGTATGGGCAGACCTCAGAGAGCACTGAGTGCCTTTGGAAGGGAGTGGAGGGAGAGAATAGGAAGAGGAAGTATCAAGAAGAAGAAGAAGGGAGAAGCAATGGTGTGAATGGAGTAGACACACACGGACAATAGGGGAAAGGGCATAAGCATTTATCAAGCTAAGTGCCAGGCACTGTGCTAAGATATCTACAAATATCATGTTGTTTGATCTTTATAACAATCCTGGGAGGTAGGTGCTACTATTTTCCCCATTTTAGAGTCCAGGACACTGAGGCAGAAATTAAATGACTTGCCCAGGGTCACCCAACTAGGAAATGTCAGAGGCTAGATTTGAACTCAGGTCCCAACTCCAGGCCCAGTGCTCTATCCACTGCAAAATCTAGCTGCAAATTCCTCCAAGAAGTGGTGGGACTTCAAACTATCCCAATTAGGTGCTGGCACTCAATACTTTTTTTTACCTGTTTTCTTTCTTTTTTCACTTTAAGTTCATTCTATGATTCTTGTTCTTCCTTTCTTCATTCCTTTTACCTTATTTTATTATGCAGTACTGT
This sequence comes from Vombatus ursinus, assembly GCF_900497805.2. Lineage (NCBI taxonomy): Eukaryota > Metazoa > Chordata > Mammalia > Diprotodontia > Vombatidae > Vombatus > Vombatus ursinus. The sequence continues at coordinate 58,528,613 of NW_020954585.1, forward strand.
ATTGTGGAGAGATACTGTTATGCAGTGGAGAGGTTCAAACTCTGGCTCCCACATATATTATCTATATTGGCTCATGTCCCTCATCTGTCAAACGAGGATGATCATATACCTAATCTTGCCTACTTCACAGGGATAAGGGAATAACCACGATAGTTGACATTTATGTAGTGTAAAGTACTTACAAAGTGCTTTTCATCTATTACTCATCTGACCCTCCTAACAACCTTGTGGGTGGGAAATACTTTGTAATTCTTAAGAGCTACATAAAAATGGCTCGACTGAACTAGACCAGGATCTCTGCCTTTGAGATAAGCAGAGCTTTGGCTAAATTCAAGAGACAGAGGAGGAGCTGAGGACACAGGTAGAAGGAAGGAAGGAAGGAAGGGCTGGGGATCCAGTGCTGAGATGCATCAGAATAGACACCTGCAGATATGTCCCTAATAACACATACTCACTTCCTCAAATTCCACAAGTTGGAAAGCAATTATCTTACTTAATTAAGAACCATTCTAGAGGGGCCCCTGCTATTCCAGAAAATACTCCAAGGGCTATTTCCCGTCAAATTACTGAATGGGCCTCAAACCATTGTGAAGTGAGGTTGGGAGGGAGATAAAAGCTAATTAGATGCTCTGGAAAGAGTCCCTTGTGGAAAACAAAAAGCTTCAGAATTCTATCAAGCAAAGAGATCTGGAAACTCAATCCCTGGGGATCCTAAAAGCACAGTTGAACCTGGAGAGGGTGAGGTTGTTATTGTGTTGATTCTTAAGAAATATGGCTTTAACAGGATCAATAAGAAAGGCTCCTCTGATCCTCTCCATTTGGGATGTCAAGAAATGAGTGAGGGTAAGGAGCTGTCCCTGACAAGCCCAACCTACAGGAAAGATTTTTTAAGTAGAAGAAAAGGGAAAGTCAGAACCCACCTATGTTTCCTCCTATGCCCAGAAATGACTGCACGACAAGGGTAAGGGCTCCTTCCTAAAAAAAGAAGAAAAGAAAAAAGAAAAAGCACTGAGTCATTTGTAGTAGGTGGTTAATAAGATGAGCTGGTATTATTATGGTGCCTCTGACATGCCCACTTACAAGGCACTGTGGTTCTATATGTAGGGAAATTAAGCCTTGTTCCATCTGTCTGATGGAAGTTAGATTAATAAATGCGCTGTCCTTCAGTCATGAAGCTGGTGTCACTGATTCATAAGCAGCAGGACGCAGTTTTGAGTTTTTCAGTTTGATTCCTTGCCCCCAGTAGAAGAATGCCTTTCATCCTCTCCCCTGCAGATTCAAGGCAGTTGAGACCAGTTCAGGAATGATCAAAACCAATTGAGACTAGAAACCTGTTTGAACCAGTTTAAGACTCCAGATATATCATATAACCCCTTTGTACCTCCATTTCCTCCCTTGTGAAATGAAAGAGCCTTCCAGTTCAAAATTTATGATCCTCTGAACTTGTGTTCCTATAAACCAGTTCAGACTCAAGTTTCCAAATCCCAGTTAAATAGGAATATGACAAAGTCTAAAAGTGGATTGCCTCAGGATCATGGGATCATCCTTAGAGAAAAGACATCCGACTTGGAGAGGTTTCACTAAAACTTCAGATTGTTTCAATATCCAGCTATTGGGATTCTTGAGGATCTAAGTCACTAACAGAAGCTCTTTTATCCATGGCTGGGGTTAGACATTCACATAAAGAAAGAGTTTCTTTTCTTTCTTTTCTTTTTAGGTCATACATGTGCAGTCATGCAAAGCATATTTCCACGCTGGCCGTGTTGTGAAAGAAAATAGACAAAATAAAACATGAAAAAATGAAAAAAAGTAAAGAAAAAGTATGCTCCAATCTGCATTCAGATTCCATCAGTTCTTTCTTTGGAGATGGATAGCATTTTTCATCCTAAGTCCTTCAGAACTGTTTTGAATCTTTGCTGAGAGTAGCTAAGCCATTCACAGTTGATTATCACATAATATTGCATTCACTGTGTACAACGTTCTGGTTCTGCTCATTTCACTTTGATCAGTACGTGAAAGTCTTTCCAGGTTTTTCTGAGAGCATCCTGCTTGTCATTTCTTACAGCACAATAGTATTTCATTACAATTCATATACCACAATTTGTTCAGCCATTCCTCAATTGATAGACATTCTCTCAATTTCCAAGTCTTTGTTACAATTAAAAGAGCTGCTATAAATAGTATCTGGGCCTTTTCCTTTTTTTTTAATCTCTTTGGGATACAGACCTAGTAGTGGTATTGCCTGGTCAAAGGGTATGAGTGTCTTTAAAATCTTTTGGGTGTAGTTAAAGGAAGAATCTCTAAAACTCTTGATGATGGAGGAATTCTTGACCACTCTGCCTATAGAGACCAATGTAAACTCTTAGTGTCCAGATGTTGTGAGGGTCTGGATATGCTGAAATGTCATCTCTCAATGCAGAGGATGCTAGGGAGTTACTTCAGAGAAAATAGGAATGACTTGTAAGAGAAGTGCCTTGCAGAGACACACCGTGGAACTGATGTGTCTGTAGCTGGTTCTGGTCAGTCAACCATGTGTAAAGAAGAGGCTCTTTGGCTGGTTGCATTGGCATTTTAAAAGTCCTGTCAGTTTCAGTTACGAGCCCTTTGCTTCAGAGCTCTTGGGGGAGCTCAGAGACTGGTGCAGGAATGGAGCCTACAACCTTGTGGATTTGAATGTCAAGAGAGTATCCCATTTTTTTCAGAATTGAGTTTGCAGCAAATGCAGCATTGATGCCCCATGAAGAGAGTAGAGATTTCCTCTGCATCCCCTTAATCCAGAGTATAGGTTTTATAGCTAGCAAAGTCTTAATATCCTGAGGAGCAAGGATGACTTTAGGGAGTGACCTTCAGGAATCTAACCCAATGATAGTGAAAAACAGACTTCTTTGGCAGGCCACATCTAGACATGCACTTGGTGGGGCCAATGCTGCTGTAGCAAGGCTATCCCTATGGGAATGTTATTGTATGGCTTGAAGTGGAGCGAAACAGACATCTCCAGCCTCTTCTCTCCCCACCTTTCTCCAAAGGAGATTTTAATTCCTTGTAGGAGGGGAAGCAGGAGCTTTCTATTCGGAAACTTGGCCATTCTGCTATGAGGAGAGAGAGAGACAGAGAGACAGAGAGAGAGAGAGAGACAGAGATAGAGACAGAGAGAGAGAGACACAGAGAGAGAGAGAGAGACAGGGAGAGACAGAGACAGAGAGAGAGAGAGACAGAGAAAGAGAACCAGGCTAGAATTATATGTCTCTGCTCCCTAAAATGTTATTGATTAAGATGATTTGATTTTCACACTAAATTTCTGATTACTGTTCATTAATGAGGGAAAGCAGGACTCTGAACTTTATATCCGGGCTTCCCACCAAATACCAGTTTCACAATGAACATATATAGCATTTAACAAAAACCCATTTATCCAAGTCAATAGCAAAACAGAAATCACAGAAAGTATACGAGAATTATATACCAGATGTCAAGATATTAGGAGACACCCTGTCTTCGAGAGCTAAGGGCCAGCAAGCCGGCTGTGCCCTGAGCTTGGCATAACAACAACCCTTTGCGCTCACCCTCTGGATGACCCCAGCTACAGCAGAATCCCAGAATTGTTTCATATAATTATTGTATTTCTTTGACCAGAACCAGGTTTTCTCTGAGCCTGGACAAGCACCTGCTGTATCCATGTTCTTGTCATTAAGCTCTGCTATGAATCAAACTTGTCACGTTGTTGCTGTTACCCCTCATTGTCAGGGCTACAGTTCACTGTGCAGCCCTTGGTATAATTATTAAAATAAATACTATATACTAATACCAATACTAATACTAATACTAATTCTGATACTAATACTAACCAGGTGTGGGACCCTGGCACGTGTCCTTGCTTGCAAGCTGTTTCTCTCACTTTGAAATTAAACTATTTGATTCCTGACCCTCCTGTCTGTAGCATGCTCTGTTCAGCTCCAGCCAACCAAAGATTAGAGACTGGTTCCATCTGGTTGACACAGACAGTATAGAGTGAAGGCACTTTTCCACAGGGATCAAGTTAACTCAGCTCAACCAAGGGAGAGAGTTCTGGATCTCACGAAAGGGGAAATTCCCCAGAGTGTCTTTAGCAAACTGGGGATAGGGACATGATGGAGATTGCCACCTCCTCTCGTGTTGGGTTCTTCCCAGTGACTTTATCTTCAGCAACCTGAAGTGGGGCTTGACATTTTCTTTCATCAGTCTGGAAACTGGAAGTCAGAAGAGCCCAAAGAGACTGAAAAGACTAGAAGAGACTGGGACCCTTCTCTCAATCTCATCAACTCTGCCCTGCCCCTCATGCAAGTTAAGGGCATTGAATAATGGCATTTGGGACTCTGGTCACACTATGTAGGAACCGAGTGAAGTTTTGAGTCTAATAGACCTCAAAGACTGATGTGTAAGAGATGGGGCTGGGGGGTGGGGGCAGGTATGTCCCTAAGCCATTGATGGAAATGTTCCTATGTTTGTTCTTCCTATATCTTTGAAGTAAACATCCCCTTGGAAAAGCTAGCCTAATGTTAGGAGGTTAAGATGTAATCAGAGGCCTCTAACAATGTAAGGGAGCACAGTCAGTAGGGGCTTGAAACCATGGCAGAGAAGAGAGACACCCACAAACCCTACAAGGTACTCTAGGACTCTGAGAAACCAATGGAGCTTACCTGGCCAAGCTATACAGAAAACATTGATGTGGTGGCAACCTTGGCAGAAGATGTAGCTCAAATGCTTGAGGAGGAAGACTGTCTTCTGGAGACTGGAGACCCCTCAAGAGTAGACTGTTTGTTCACTGTTTTCCTGTATGCATGATACAGGGGAAAGAACATGGACTCTGGAGTCAGAGTACTTGGGTACAAATCCTGCCTCTGACACTAATTACCTGTGTGACCTTGGGCAAATCACTTCATCTCCCCAGGCTCTGTTTTCCTGATTTGTAAAATGGGAGGTTTGTACTAAATGGCCTTTGTGGTCCTTTCCATCCCTAGAGATCTAATCCTATGATCAGTGATGACTAGACTTTTCTCAAAAGGACCTCTACATGGAACTTGTTCTTCCTGATTTTTTTGGGGGGGGGCAGGAAGGAATTGAATTCAAGCTTTATGGGCTCATGCCTGAAATGTGCTCTGTCCTCTCTTTTGCCTCTTGGAATTTATGCTTTCCTTCAAGGTTCAGTTCAGGGGCAATCTCTTATACCAATGGTGTCAAACTCCACTTGAAACAGAACCCCTAAACTATACGTAAGGATTCCTTCAGGCCTCATGTTGACTTAGTTTAACAATGTAATACTATGTATATTTTATTGTAGTTTTATTTATTTTATTAAGTATTTCCCAATTGCATTTTAATCTGATTTAATCTGGTTGTGCCCACAGGTGGGCATGTGTGACACCTCTGTCCTTCACCAAAACTTTTCTAATTGATTGGTTGTTTGTGCCTTTCCAATTTCTCCCACTAAACTCCTTTGTATGTATTTTATATTTAATTATCTGTTTATATGTTTTTTCCTCCCTCCTGCTCCATGAGGTCAGATAATATTTTGCTGAGTATTTTTTTGTTGTTGTTGCCCTACCTTACATATGGTAAGTGCTTAATAAATGCTTCAAGTTAAATTAAATTGAACTGTTCCCCTCTTAAGTCTGCCTGAAACTAGAAGTGCTATCCATTGCCTTGGAACAGAATGAAACCAATTGGCCTACACAGGAATTGAATCCATGAACCAGCTCTTACTAGAACCAATCCTTAATTAAGTGAGCAAACCATCTAAGCCAATATCAACATAACCTTATCATTAGCCACTTGTCTGCTCAACACAAGTCTACAACAATTTAAATTAGGTTTCAGTGATCACATACCCTGAATACTTCCTATAATAAGTGTAGGCCCTGGTAATGGTGAAGATGTAGGCTTACAGCCTCTTCCGAAGTTCTTGGAGTCTCTGAGGATTTTTGATTACCTTCAACCCCCATCCTAGGGATATATAGGAATGACTCTTCCCAGTACCATCATGTTCTTTTGCTTAGGAACAGCACTGTCCTCACTGATTAGAGGTCTTAGGAAAAAGTGTGTTCCCATGCTGCTTCTATTTGGGGGTCAGGAACAGCAGTAATGTGCTCTTAACCTGAAAGTCCTAGACTGGGAGGATGCTATATTGTCAAACCTACTAGAGAGGGACATGAATTGGCAGAAAGAAATAAATAACATTGAAGCTATCTTTGACTCATTTCCTTGCTTCGTCCCCAGCCACTTAGTCACCAAGTCCAGTCAGTCACCCAAGCCCCAGGCCTTCATCATTTCACCCCTAAATTCAATAGCTGCCTCTCTGGTCTATCTCTCTCCATTTTCCATCCTCATTCTAACCATTTTTAAAAATCCTATTGTCTACATTCAACCCATTCTGTACCTTGCTATCAGATCAATTTTTCTCAAATCCCATTTTTTACATGTCACCCACCTCTACTCCCATTCCAAGAAGCTTGATGACTCTTCATGGCCTACAAAATAAAGCCAAAGTCCTCAGTCTTGGCTTCAAGGCCTTCTACAATGTGGTCCCCATGCATGGAGGAAGTGAGGTATAAGGAAGAATGCACTGGCTCTAGTCAGAGGATTTGGGGCCAACTCTTGCCTCTGACTTTTGTTAACTGTATGACCTCGGTCAAGGTACCTAACTTTTCTGGGCCTCGATGTGAAGCAGCCTATCACTGACCTGTCACTGAGTCTAGACTCAAGAAGATCTGAGTTCAAATCCAGCCTCAGACACTTATTATCTGTGTGATACTGGGCAAGTCACTTAACCTCTCCCTGTCTCAGTTTCCTCATCTATAATAATAATAGCACCTACGTCCCAGGGTTGTTGTGAGGATCAAATGACATAATAATTGAAAAGTACCTGTTGCCTTATAAGTGCTATATGTTAGCTATTAATACTAATATTATTATTATTTGAGGGAAACCAACAGGTCTCAAACCTGTTGGTGAGTTAGGGGGGAGTCTACCCCAAGCATGTGAAGATATCCCCTGGTGGAATGGGTGGATGAGAATAATTTGTTCCAGCAGCTGCCGTGAAGATGGCTGAAGCAGGGACTCTGGAGCCCTTAGAGCTGGGTCAGACATCAAAGATGTAAAAGTCATCCACTGCATCCAAGGTCATTGCCAGTAATCTTGACTTTTTGTCCTGCTACTGAACTTGGATGACTCTGGAAGAGAGACTGAGGCTGATGACTTTGTGCAACTCTGCCTCATTTAAATCCAATTCATGGCAAGTCAAGACATCACCTGTGATCTCACTGGTCCTCTTGGAAAGTGAAGGATAAACAACAAAACTACATCTGTGTAAATATCATCCCCTACCCCACAAGAATGTAAGCTCTTTGAGGGCAAGAAATGTCTTGATTGTCTTTGTATTTTCAGTGACTAACACAGTACCTAGCACATAATTGGTATACTTAAAATATTTTTTAATTAATTTGAAATTATTCTCCTCTCTCTCTTAAAAAATTAAATTAACTACAGGTTTATTAATTATATTAGTCTTTATCATTCACTTTAGTATTCTTTATCTCTTCTATAGTCTTTTTATTTATTGTTTTATCTAGTTCTCTAATTTTCAAGAATTCTCTTATGTTTCCTTTGGATTTGCTAATTTGCTGATTCTCTGATTTTTAAATTTTATGTCCAGTTCTTTAATCTTATTGTATTTATTTATTTTATCACATTTCCTATTTTATTAACATATGTTTTAGGAGATAAAATTTTTCCTCTGAGAACCAATTTAGCTGCATATTATTGTTTCATTGCTTTCTTTCTCTTTCCCCTGGTCACAAAAGCTACTTCCCCTCTAACTGACTCTGGCTCCATCCTCTATGCCAATCTCCTCTCTTAAAAAAAAAAGTTTCAATCTATCTTCTTCACATGGCTGGGCAGAACCAATGTTTTCCATATCGCGCGTGTGTGTGTATATGTGTGTGTGTGTGTGTGTGTGTTTCAGACTGAGCCACTGCTGGGTGGGAATAAGGCAGGAATCCTTCAACTGAACCCTAACAGATTAATCTGTGAGGGTTTTTTTTGCACTGAATGAACCCACCACACTGATGGGAAGAATGAATGGGAGCTTTAAGCATTCAAATCTCTGATGTAATTTCTTCTGACTTTTGTCTTGAGTGGTGCATTTGTTTTCTTATCTTGTGTATTCAATTTTAGTTGCTATAGACTTGGTATATATTTTCTTCTTTTGAGGTTTTTCAGGTTGGGGAGTTATGGGGAAAACAACCACTCTACCATCTTGTTGATCATGTATACGAACAGAAATTACTTGAATCTAAGTCTTATTCTTCTTTCTTTTCTTTCTTTTTTTTTGGTGGGGGGGCTAGGCAATGGGGTTAAGTGACCTGCCCAGGGTCACACACCTAGTAAGTGTTATGTGTCTGAGGCTGGATTTGAACTCAGGTCCTCCTGAATCCAGGGCTGGTGCTCTATCCACTGTGCCACCTAGCTGCCCCTTATCCTTCTTTCAAAAGCTACTTTTTTTTTTTTTACTTTTTGTCCTGCTATTGGACTTTGATGACTCTGATGACCACCTCCTTGCTGAAGTCTTCACTGACTGCCGAAATCCAAAGTGAAAACCCAAAGTGTCATTTGAATTTGTTGTCTATACCAGCTGTTCTCAACGTACAAACCAGAAACCGAAGAGAGTCCCTAAAACTTTTTCAGTGGGTGGAGGAGGGAAGAAAAAAAAAAAGAAATGCACATAATAATTTCATTGTATATTTGAAAGGAATTGCAGATTATGTATAGCAGATTTGGAGTTTCCTGAATAATCATCTTTTTTTTATTTTACTATGCTATGGAAATGCTTGTTTTATTCCATAAATTAAAAATAAAAAACAAATAAAGCATTGTTGTGAGTTTAAAAAAAGAAATCAAAACTTTTCTCATAATAATGCTAAGATATTTTCATTTCTAAAGTAATAAACATCAATAGATAAAACCTAGATAAAAACCTAGTTGTTCTTAATAATTTTTAAGAGTGTAAGTTTGAGCTGGCCAATACTGTTAATTTATCATTCATAGATTACCTGGTGTATTATTAGTTCTCTTTATGGCTTTGTCTTGTCTCCCAATTAGACTGTAAGCTCCTTGAAGACAGGACCCTTATCTTGTAACCTCAGTTCAGTGTTTGGCACATACTCTGTATTTCGTGAATATTTGTTAATGATGACATGGCTGGGCAATCTCCCTGTTGGAATGCACTAGCTAGGAAGTCAGACCATAATCCTCACCTTCTCCCCTCCCCCTAGAAGCTTCTCTCAATCCTCTTCCCTTGTGGGCCCCAGTGTTATTATTATTAGTAAGGCAGAACCAGAAACTACAAAGCCTTGTTGAAGGAGGATGTGTGGGAGTCAGAGCCTAAGAAGCAAAAAATAAAAGGGGAAAAAAATAAAGTGGTAAAGAAACAGGTGACTTAGAAGAAAAGAGCAGGAGAGAGACACACACACACACACACACACACACACACACACACAGAGACAGCAAGAGACAGAGACAGAGAGATAGAGAGAGAGAGAGAGAGAGAGAGAGAGAGAGAAGCTTTCTGCTGAAAAAAGATAAATCTTACATTGTTAAAGGTACCTAAAAGTAAGAAATTTCTCTGGGTCAGTAAGAAAATTGTTCTAAATTTACCAACGTGGTGTTTGAAGTTATAGTTAGGAAATTTAAACCTTTTTTTTTTTTGAGAGGAAGTGTGCTATGGTGGGAAGATTTCTAGGTCTGGAGTCTGAGCATGGGTTTAAATCCTGACTCTTATCAATTAATTACTCTCTGTGTGACCTGAGGCAAATCTCTTAAACTCTGGTCTCAGTTTCCCTTTTTGTAAAATGAAGGGTTGGACTAGATGGTCTCTGAGGTTTCTTCCAGCTCCAATACTATGAAAGAACTGGGGAATGAGACAGGAAACTGAGGCACAGGACCCAAACACTGCAACTAGGTTACAGAGTAGGAAGTTGGTTGGTTGCTCTTTGTGCTTGAATAGGACCAAAATAACGTGGCTATGTTGGGGTCAAAGTGCATACAGTGTGTCCGGCTGTGGCTGCTCAAACCAACACAAGGTTGGAAGGTTCTACCACAGGTCAGGCACAAATAGTCCCTATGAACATTTGGAGTGGAGATGTCTCTAAATTTGCTCATTTCAAGTTCCTTTCAAGTTACTGCAATGCTGCTTATAGCACAGCACAGCATCTTCCTTGATGCGGGCACTCCTTGCTGTTCCAGGGTCTCCCATGTCTCAGAATCAATTCCAGATTTCTTCAGATAGACCTTGAGAATGTCTTTGTATCGCTTCTGACCTCAGTGTGAGTGGTTTCCTCATGTGAATTCTCTGTAAAATAGTCTTTCAGAAAAAAGTACAAATGTTTGGCATTTGCACAACATGGCCAGCCCATCAGAGTCGTGCTCTCTGCAGCAGAGTTTGAATGAAAGAGGACACAAGAGAACCAGAGAAAAGATCAGTTACCACAATAAGCCTTCAAGGTCAGAGCAGGACCTATGCTGGCCCCCCAAAAAAGAAAGATTTTCTATAGATTGTGAGGCTCCCCATTGTTTGCCAAAGGCATTATGTTGATTTCACTGAGTCCTACACTAGAAGAGAGCATTTTTAAAAGAGATTGGCCCAGTAATCCACAAAAGAAAAACCAAATAGGTGAATGGAAAAAACCAAGCACTTATTAAATATGGATTACGTGCTAGGAACTGTGCTAAAGCACTTTACAAACATTTTTGCAGGCAAATCTCACAACAACCTTGAAAGGTAGTCATGATTGTTATCCCCATTCTATAGTTCAAGAAACTGAGTCAGGAAGAAATTGTATAGTCCCACAGACAGTAAGTATCTAAAGTTGGATGTGAATTCAGATCTTCCTGACCCTAAGCCCAGCACTCTTCACCACCTAGCTAGATAAGAATGCCACTTACCCAGATTATGACATGTAGTTGGAGGCAGGGTCCATCAAATCGGTCAATGAATATGGACAATGAGCTGGACCCAAAATTGAATAGGGAGAACCTGGGCTTGATTTTATTTGAAGAATTGTCCAACAGCTTTCAATGACCTCTACTACAAAAGCCCATACTTTAAACATCCATATTGTGTCAATGATTCTATATGGCCAAAGAATTGTGGAACACCAAAATCTTTAATAAGTCAAAATTGAAGGTGACCAAAAGAGCACTAGAGAAACACCTGATGGGATTTCCTACTAGGAATAAGTAGAGACAAGGCTGTGGACTGAATCTTTTGATTTCAATGGTATAGGGAATTCATAGCTAGCATTTACCTAATGCTTTAAGGTTTATAAAAGTGCTTTACCAATATTATCTCATTTGATCCTCACCCTAATCCTGGGAGGTAGGTGGTGTTATTATCTCCATTTTACAGAGGGGGAAATTGAGGCTGAGAGAGGTTAAGAGACTTTCCTGGGGAGACACAGCCAGTGTCTGAGGCAGGATTTGAATCTAGGTCTTCCTGATTCCTAGTCTATGCTCTGTGACATCAATCTGTCTAGTATAACAGATTTACAGCTTGAAGGAACCCAGATGTCATTGTGTCCAGGTAAGGAGGCTGATTTGATAAGGACCCTGTATGATTCCTTATCATACAGATAAAGAAACTGATTTGCCCTGGGACACAGACAAAGGAACTCCCTCTACCAATGGTAGCACCTTCTCCATGACATTATTTTAGAGCAGAGGGGCCAAACACACTCCCAGCTGGGGCATCAGCCCACATCACTCCCTAGTGTGGCAGAGCCAGATTAAAATGTAGTTCCTATCTGATCTTAATATGCTGATGGATTCATTAAAAACAAAAAAAGAATCTGAGTTCTGTTTCTTATAGCTTGTATCACCCTGGGCAAGCCACTTAACCTCTGTGGGCCTCAGTTTTCTTGTCTGCAAATGACGGGCTTGAACTCTATGGCCGCTAAGGACCCTTCCAGCTCTAAACAGTTTTGTTTGCTCTATACCATATTGACACTGATCCAGCGTTGATAATTATGTTGAGACTGGAAAGGGCTTAGGGACATTTATTATTATTTTTTGGGTAGCATTTTCAGCCTCATTGGTCAAATTTTAAGTTTCACAACTTGTTGATTTTATCCTTTTCTAGATTCAGGGAAACTGCATGAGACCTTGATCCTTACTTACAAGTCTTTATAAATGGCTCTCATGTTTAGGCCTTGTGTACTCACTCACCCAAGGAAGTCAAACTTAATGGCACTAGTCAGAAAGGTCTATCTTTGATTGGAAATAAATAGTCTAATTTATCTTCACTTAATTCCGATATGATTTCCAATTTGTCAGGCCAGAGATGGATGTGTCCAATTGGAGGAACCCAATTAAATGCTCTCCAATGTTGTATTGGTAACAGATGTGCATTATTGACCATTCTAAGCAAAAGTGATAGTTACATGCTGTTCATTCTGCATAATAAGTGAACTGAGGACACAGTTCTCTCAATAATAAGCTCCAAGCTTCCTTGAGTAAAGAGCAAGGGAAATATTTTTTTTAAATATAATTAAAACATAAGCAAGGAGATGATTTGAAATTCCCTTTCTGTTCAGCAATCAATTGATTTTCATTTTGAATTTTAATTCTCTGATGATTTATCTGCAGGCATGTTCATTATCAGAATTCAGAGCTTGCTAGAGCTCTCTCCTTTAGCTGAGCTGTACGTGTCCCCATGGTACCCAGAAATAAAGCCTTCAAGTAGCAGAAGCTAAAATGATTAAATCTGACTTTCTTGTACCTTGCTGACTATACTAGCAGATGGCCATGTCTCTGATTATTGGATAAGGTAAAACAAATACATGCTATCATTTTGGGGAGGGGAGACTTGGGGGGATGCTTAACAGATATTAAAACAAAGCTTTTCAAGACACCACCTGCAGCAATTTCCTTGCTAAAAGCACCTGCTCCAATGGGTTTAAAGTAGTTGGATTTCTCCTTAGTGCATAGCTAATGGATCCATTCACAAGTCAATTTGAAGCTATTAAGAAAGGAGGCTCTTAATGTCTTCTATGTCCTTCTGGCCAGGTCCTAAAGTAGGGGTCTTGGTGGGTCAGGATGGTGAAATATTGTCTTCATTCAAAGAGTGTTTCTTAAGTGCCTACTCTGGGAAAGGTACTTCACTAGACTCTGTGGAAGATATAAAAATAACTGAGATATAGTATGTGCTTTCAAGGAGCTTACAATCTAATTTAGTGGGCTCCTTGGCAAAGTTGTTGCCCTATACTTTATATCAATAAGGCCTTTAGGTTTAGTACTTTTATTTCTAGCACCTAGTATAGTGGCAAGAACAAAGTAGGTGTTTGTTAAATGTTTGTTGAAATTAAAATGGCATAGTTAGCAGAGTGTTAATTAATGCCAGAGCTTGGACTAAAACTCTGATTTCCAGATTTCCAGTTTTCATTTCACCAAATAGATACGATCATTTTCCATGCTCATTCCATTTCAAGAAATGACTTTCCCCAGTGACCACAATTGTCAACCCATTACTGTCTCAGATACTTGATCTTTGTCATTTCATGAGTGGGGAAGAGGATGTTAATCAAAGATGATCTCCTTGGCTTCTTTTAAGTCTCAATTAAAATCCTGCCTTTTACAGGAAGCCTTCCCCAATCTCTCTCAATCCCAATACCTTCCCTGTGTTAATCATTTCCTACATATCCTGTATATAATTTGTTTTATACATATTTATGTATTTGTTGTCTTCCCCCATAGACTGTAAACTCCTCGAGGGCAGGGACTATCTTGAATTGTATAGTTTGAATTTTTATGGAATTACTAATTGATTTATTGCAAATAAAGAAAAATTCTCTTCCTGGAAGGTAACACAAGGTTCAACTGACCACCCTTGCTTTCTATTAATGAATTTATCACATCATGTTTGTTCATGTGTAGGTGTGGATGTAAACAACATATATTATAAGTCCTGGTACTCTCAGTTTATAACCAAAGGAATGGACTACTAGGAGGTTCCTTTGGGTTTAGGAGGGGCAAGCATACCTGGTTTTTTTTTTTAATTAATTTATTTTGATTTATCAACAATCTCTTCCATAAGCTTTTGAGTTTTAAATTTTTCTCTCCCTTCCTCCCCACCTCCCTCCCCAAGATGGCGCATGATCTGATATCAGCTATACATATACATTCCTGTTAAACATATTTTCACATTAGTGATGTTGTAAGGAAGAATTAGAACCAATAGGAAGAACCATAAGAAAGAGAAAACAAAAAAATAAATGGAAGAAAAAAATAGCAAATAGTATGCTTCGATCTGCATTCAAACTGTGGAGTTTGGATGTGAATAACATTTTACATTATGAGGCCTTTGGAGATGTCTTAGACCCTTGCATTGCTGAGAAGGGCTAAGTCTATCAACGTTAGTTATCGCACAATGTGGTTGTTACTGCGTACAATGTTCTCCTGTTTCTGCTCACTTCACTCAGCATCAGTTCATACAAGTCTTTCCAGGTTTTTCTGAAGTCTGCCTGCTCATCATTTCTTATAGCATAATAATATTTCATTACATTCATATACCACAACTTGTTCAGCCATTCCCTAATTGATGGGCATTCTCTCAATTTCCAATTCTTTGCCAGCACAAAAAGAGCTGCTATAAATATTTTTGTACATGTGTGTCCTTTTCCCATTTGTATGATCTCTCTGGGATACAGCGCTAGAAGTGCTGTTGCTGGGTTGTTGTTTTTTGTTGTTTTTTGTTGTTGTTGTTGTTGGGTTTTTTTTTTTAAGATACTTTCCAGGAAAGACCACAGTGGCAGCAAGCAGGGAGTAAGGCTTCAATCACACTTTACTAAGGCACAGAGACTACAGAAGCGGACAGGGTGGGAACAGGGGATGGGGTGGTGGAGAAGAGAATGGGGAAGGTGAAGGGCACAGAGAATCATTTATGTAACTGGATCAGAGTTGGGAGTACTTGGGTAGTAGTATGGACTCTTAGAAGCTGAGGGAGTGTTCAGGGGGTAGGAGTTTGGGGTCCCATTTTTATAGAGTTTTGGTGGAAGATGAGGTAGACACTTACCCATGCCACTTTAGGCTTAGTTCATTAACATATCTAAATCATCTCAAAGTTATCAGCAACTCCTTAGGGTTAGTTCATTAGTATTATGTTTTGCTGGTCTTATTGCACTTGTCTGGAGCTTATCTGAAGCTTACAGACCAAGAACAGTTAGCAGAATCGAGCAGATATTCTCAGCCTTTGTTAATTTATGAGACAGTTTGCAAGAAACTGTTATACACCCTTAATGTATATGTAAGTGACTTCTAGGTTCCTCTTTTATAATCTTACTTCCTACTGTTATTTAGCTAAGAAGAACAACGTAGCTACTTAAAAACTTACTAACTGGGGTAGTGGTGGTGGGATAGTGGTGGTCAGGGGCACTAGGACAAGATATAATTTCAACCCAGAAGGGTATAGGGAGGGGAATTGTTGCAAAAGGAGATAGGATCAAAGCTAGAGCTAAAAGAGAGTTTAGAGATCATTTGTTTCAGGTCTCATTTTACAGATAAGGAAAAAGGTTTGGAAAAGTTAAATGACTTAACTAAGCTCACACAGCTAGTGGCAGCACCAACACTAGAACCCGGGTCTTTTGACTCCCAGACTAGTGCTACACCTATTGTCTCTCCAGTCGCAAATTAGCAAAATGTTCTCAAGATGTTATTCCAGTAGCAAAGTCACTTCCAGAAACCTTCCCTCTTCTCTACTACCCCATCCCCACCCTGCCACTACCTTTTCTCTCTCTATGTTGGTTGGGAGCTTCATGGGAATTCATCCAGTCCTTTCACATTGCATCAGTTCAGTGGACACCTGGAAAATTTCACTGACTACTCCCTGTGAATCAGAATTCTCTCTCTCTCTCTCTCTCTCTCTCTCTCTCTCTCTCTCTCTCTCTCTCTCTCTCTGTGTGTGTGTGTGTGTGTGTGTCTCTCTGTATGTCTCTGTCTCTCTCTCTCCCTCCTCTGTGTGTGTGTGTCTGTCTGTCTGTCTGTCTCTCACATATTTGTATGCATTTCCCCTTAAGATACTGGGCAGGGTGACAGAGCAGGAGACTTTAAGAAATTACTAAAGTTCCTTACCAGCTTTATCCTTGCTTGTAGCATTATGAGGAGAAAAGTGTCTTGTTATAAAGGAAAATATCAGTTTATTGGATCCTATCAGATTAGGCTCTGAACAAGACACAGAGTGCACACGAAATGATTCATGGGGGTGGGGGAGGCCTTTGCTGAACTTCTGAATCTAGAGCTGCATTCAGCTTAGTGCATTATTTCTCTTCGATTGTCTTTCCTTCCTTCCTTCCTTCCTTCCTTCCTTCCTTCCTTCCTTCCTTC